>NW_026542631.1:0-600000 GCF_028750875.1 Macrosteles quadrilineatus | reverse complement strand
TTACATTTTAAAAAGTTTACATTTGAACATGTTACATTTTAATATGTTACATTTTAACATGTTGCATTTTAACATGATAAAATGTTACATTTTAACATGTTGCATTTTAACATGTTACATTTTAATATGTTACATTTTAACATGTTGCATTTTAACATGATAAAATGTTACATTTTAACATGTTGCATTTTAACATGATAAAATGTTACATTTTAACATGTTTCATTTTAACATGATAAAATGTTACATTTTAACATGTTTCATTTTAACATGATAAAATGTTACATTTTAACGTTTCATTTTAACATGATAAAATGTTACATTTTAACATGTTTCATTTTAACATGTTACAATTTAACATGTTGCATTTTAACATGATAAAATGTTACATTTTAACATGTTACATTTTAATATGTTACATTTTAACATGTTGCATTTTAACATGATAAAATGTTACATTTTAACATGTTGCATTTTAACATGTTGCATTTTAACATGATAAAATGTTACATTTTAACATGTTGCATTTTTACATGATAAAATGTTACATTTTAACATGTTGCATTTTAACATGATAAAATGTTACATTTTAACATGTTGCATTTTAACATGATAAAATGTTACATTTTAACATGTTGCATTTTAACATGATAAAATGTTACATTATAACATGTTTAATTTTAACATGATAAAATGTTACATTTTAACATGTTTCATTTTATAATGTTACATTTTAAAATGTTACATTTTAACATGTTACATTTTTATATGTTACATTTTAACATGTTGCATATTTACATGATAAAATGTTACATTTTAACATGTTGCATTTTAACATGATAAAATGTTACATTTTAACATGTTACATTTTAATATGTTATATTTTAACATGTTGCATTTTAACATTGTAAAATGTTACATTTTAACATGTTGCATTTTAACATGATAAAATGTTACATTTTAACATATTGTGATTTAACATGATAAAATGTTACATTTTAAAAAGTTTACATTTGAACATGTTACATTTTAATATGTTACATTTTAACATGTTGCATTTTAACATGATAAAATGTTACATTTTAACATGTTGCATTTTAACATGTTACATTTTAATATGTTACATTTTAACATGTTGCATTTTAACATGATAAAATGTTACATTTTAACATGTTTCATTTTAACATGATAAAATGTTACATTTTAACATGTTTCATTTTAACATGATAAAATGTTACATTTTAACATGTTTCATTTTAACATGATAAAATGTTACATTTTAACGTTTCATTTTAACATGATAAAATGTTACATTTTAACATGTTTCATTTTAACATGTTACAATTTAACATGTTGCATTTTAACATGATAAAATGTTACATTTTAACATGTTACATTTTAATATGTTACATTTTAACATGTTGCATTTTAACATGATAAAATGTTACATTTTAACATGTTGCATTTTAACATGTTGCATTTTAACATGATAAAATGTTACATTTTAACATGTTGCATTTTTACATGATAAAATGTTACATTTTAACATGTTGCATTTTAACATGATAAAATGTTACATTTTAACATGTTGCATTTTAACATGATAAAATGTTACATTTTAACATGTTGCATTTTAACATGATAAAATGTTACATTATAACATGTTTAATTTTAACATGATAAAATGTTACATTTTAACATGTTTCATTTTATAATGTTACATTTTAAAATGTTACATTTTAACATGTTACATTTTTATATGTTACATTTTAACATGTTGCATATTTACATGATAAAATGTTACATTTTAACATGTTGCATTTTAACATGATAAAATGTTACATTTTAACATGTTGCATTTTAACATGATAAAATGTTACATTTTAACATGTTTCATTTTAACATGATAAAATGTTACATTTTAACATGTTTCATTTAAAAATGTTACATTTTAAAATGTTACATTTTAACATGTTACATTTTAATATGTTACATTTTAACATGTTGCATTTTAACATAGTAAAATGTTACATTTTAACATGTTGCATTTTAACATGATAAAATGTTACATTTTAACATATTGCGATTTAACATGATAAAATGTTACATTTTAAAATGTTACATTTGAACATGTTACATTTTAATATGTTACATTTTAACATGTTGCATTTTAACATGATAAAATGTTACATTTTAACATGTTGCATTTTAACATGATAAAATGTTACATTTTAACATGTTGCATTTTAACATGTTACATTTTAATATGTTACATTTTAACATGTTGCATTTTAACATGATAAAATGTTACATTTTAACATGTTTCATTTTAACATGATAAAATGTTACATTTTAACATGTTTCATTTTAACATGATAAAATGTTACATTTTAACATGTTTCATTTTAACATGATAAAATGTTACATTTTAACATGTTTCATTTTAACATGATAAAATGTTACATTTTAACAAGTTTCATTTTAACATGATAAAATGTTACATTTTAACATGTTTCATTTTAACATGATAAAATGTTACATTTTAACATGTTTCATTTTAACATGATAAAATGTTACATTTAAACATGTTTCATTTTAACATGATAAAATGTTACATTTTAACATGTTTCATTTTAACATGATAAAATGTTACATTTTAACATGTTTCATTTTAACATGATAAAATGTTACATTTTAACATGTTTCATTTTAACATGATAAAATGTTACATTTTAACATGTTGCATTTTAACATGATAAAATGTTACATTTTCACTTGTTTCATTTTAACATGATAAAATGTTACATTTGTACATGTTTCATTTAAAAATGTTACATTAAAAAATGTTACATTTTAACATGTTACATTTTAATATGTTACATTTTAACATGTTGCATTTTAACATGATAAAATGTTACATTTTAACATGTTGCATTTTAACATGATAAAATGTTACATTTTAACATGTTGCATTTTAACATGATAAAATGTTACATTTTAACATGTTGCATTTTAACATGATAAAATGTTACATTTTAACATGTTTCATTTTAACATGATAAAATGTTACATTTAAAAATGTTACATTTTTACATGTTTCATTTAAACATGATAAAATGTTACATTTTAACATTTTTCATTTTAACATCATAAAATGTTACATTTTAACATGTTACATTTAAATACGTTACATTTAAACATGTTGCATTTTAACATGATAAAATGTTACATTTTAAAATGTTACATTTTAACATGTTACATTTTTATATGTTACATTTTAACATGTTGCATTTTAACATGATAAAATGTTACATTTTAAAATGTTACATTTTAACATGTTTCATTTTAACATGATAAAATGTTACATTTTAACATGTTTCATTTAAAAATGTTACATTTTAACATGTTTCATTTTAACATCATAAAATGTTACATTTTAACATGTTTCATTTTAACATGATAAAATGTTACATTTAAACATGTTTCATTTTAACATGATAAAATGTTACATTTTAACATGTTTCATTTTAACATGATAAAATGTTACGTTTTAACATGTTTCATTTTAACATGATAAAATGTTACATTTTAACATGTTTCATTTTAACATGATAAAATGTTACATTTTAACATGTTGCATTTTAACATGATAAAATGTTACATTTTCACTTGTTTCATTTTAACATGATAAAATGTTACATTTTTACATGTTTCATTTAAAAATGTTACATTAAAAAATGTTCCATTTTAACATGTTACATTTTAATATGTTACATTTTAACATGTTGCATTTTAACATGATAAAATGTTACATTTTAACATGTTGCATTTAAACATGATAAAATGTTACATTTTAACATGTTGCATTTTAACATGATAAAATGTTACATTTTAACATGTTGCATTTTAACATGATAAAATGTTACATTTTAACATGTTGCATTTTAACATGATAAAATGTTACATTTTAACATGTTTCATTTTAACATGATAAAATGTTACATTTAATAATGTTACATTTTTACATGTTTCATTTAAACATGATAAAATGTTACATTTTTACATTTTTCATTTTAACATCATAAAATGTTACATTTTAACATGTTACATTTAAATATGTTACATTTAAACATGTTGCATTTTAACATGATAAAATGTTACATTTTAAAATGTTACATTTTAACATGTTACATTTTAATATGTTACATTTTAACATGTTGCATTTTAACATGATAAAATGTTACATTTTAACATGTTGCATTTTAACATGTTACATTTTAATATGTTACATTTTAACATGTTGCATTTTAACATGATAAAATGTTACATTTTAACATGTTTCATTTTAACATGATAAAATGTTACATTTTAACATGTTTCATTTTAACATGATAAAATGTTACATTTTAACATGTTTCATTTTAACATGATAAAATTTTACATTTTAACATGTTTCATTTTAACATGATAAAATGTTACATTTTAACATGTTTCATTTTAACATGATAAAATGTTACATTTTAACATGTTACATTTTAACATGTTTCATTTTAACATGATTAAATGTTACATTTTAACATGTTTCATTTTAACATGATAAAATGTTACATTTTAACATGATAAAATGTTACATTTTAACATGTTTCATTTTAACATGATAAAATGTTACATTTTAACATGTTGCATTTTAACATGATAAAATGTTACATTTTCACTTGTTTCATTTTAACATGATAAAATGTTACATTTTTACATGTTTCATTTAAAAATGTTACATTAAAAAATGTTACATTTTAACATGTTACATTTTAATATGTTACATTTTAACATGTTGCATTTTAACATGATAAAATGTTACATTTTAACATGTTGCATTTTAACATGATAAAATGTTACATTTTAACATGTTGCATTTTAACATGATAAAATGTTACATTTTAACATGTTAAAATGCAACATGTTAAAATGTAACATTTTATCATGTTAAAATGCAACATGTTAAAATGTAACATATTAAAATGTAACATGTTAAAATGTAACATTTTTTAATGTAACATTTTTAAATGAAACATGTAAAAATGTAACATTTTATCATGTTAAAATGAAACAAGTGAAAATGTAACATTTTATCATGTTAAAATGCAACATGTTAAAATGTAACATTTTATCATGTTAAAATGAAACATGTTAAAATGTAACATTTTATCATGTTAAAATGAAACATGTTAAAATGTAACATTTAATCATGTTAAAATGAAACATGTTAAAATGTAACATTTTATCATGTTAAAATGAAACATGTTTAAATGTAACATTTTATCATGTTAAAATGAAACATGTTAAAATGTAACATTTTATCATGTTAAAATGAAACATGTTAAAATGTAAAATTTTATCATGTTAAAATGAAACATGTTAAAATGTAACATTTTATCATGTTAAAATGAAACATGTTAAAATGTAACATTTTATCATGTTAAAATGCAACATGTTAAAATGTAACATATTAAAATGTAACATGTTAAAATGCAACATGTTAAAATGTAACATTTTATCATGTTAAAATGCAACATGTTAAAATGTAACATATTAAAATGTAACATGTTAAAATGTAACATTTTAAAATGTAACATTTTATCATGTTAAAATGCAACATGTTTAAATGTAACATATTTAAATTTAACATGTTAAAAAGTAACATTTTATGATGTTAAAATGAAAAATGTAAAAATGTAACATTTTATCATGTTTAAATGAAACATGTAAAAATGTAACATTTTTAAATGTAACATTTTATCATGTTAAAATGAAACATGTTAAAATGTAACATTTTATCATGTTAAAATGCAACATGTTAAAATGTAACATTTTATCATGTTAAAATGCAACATGTTAAAATGTAACATTTTATCATGTTAAAATGCAACATGTTAAAATGTAACATTTTATCATGTTAAAATGCAACATGTTAAAATGTAACATATTAAAATGTAACATGTTAAAATGTAACATTTTTTAATGTAACATTTTTAAATGAAACATGTAAAAATGTAACATTTTATCATGTTAAAATGAAACAAGTGAAAATGTAACATTTTATCATGTTAAAATGCAACATGTTAAAATGTAACATTTTATCATGTTAAAATGAAACATGTTAAAATGTAACATTTTATCATGTTAAAATGAAACATGTTAAAATGTAACATTTTATCATGTTAAAATGAAACATGTTAAAATGTAACATTTTACCATGTTAAAATGAAACATGTTAAAATGTAACATTTTATCATGTTAAAATGCAACATGTTAAAATGTAACATTTTATCATGTTAAAATGCAACATGTTTAAATGTAACATATTTAAATGTAACATGTTAAAATGTAACATTTTATGATGTTAAAATGAAAAATGTTAAAATGTAACATTTTATCATGTTTAAATGAAACATGTAAAAATGTAACATTTTTAAATGTAACATTTTATCATGTTAAAATGAAACATGTTAAAATGTAACATTTTATCATGTTAAAATGAAACATGTTAAATGTAACATTTTATCATGTTAAAATGCAACATGTTAAAATGTAATATTTTATCATGTTAAAATGCAACATGTTAAAATGTAACATTTTATCATGTTAAAATGCAACATGTTAAAATGTAACATTTTATCATGTTAAAATGCAACATGTTAAAATGTAACATTTTATCATGTTAAAATGCAACATGTTAAAATGTAACATATTAAAATGTAACATGTTAAAATGGAACATTTTTTAATGTAACATTTTTAAATGAAACATGTAAAAATGTAACATTTTATCATGTTAAAATGAAACAAGTGAAAATGTAACATTTTATCATGTTAAAATGCAACATGTTAAAATGTAACATTTTATCATGTTAAAATGAAACATGTTAAAATGTAACATTTTATCATGTTAAAATGAAACATGTTAAAACGTAACATTTTATCATGTTAAAATGAAACATGTTAAAATGTAACATTTTATCATGTTAAAATGAAACATGTTTAAATGTAACATTTTATCATGTTAAAATGAAACATGTTAAAATGTAACATTTTATGATGTTAAAATGAAACATGTTAAAATGTAACATTTTTAAATGAAACATGTTAAAATGTAACATTTTTAAATGAAACATGTTAAAATGTAACATTTTATCATGTTAAAATGAAACATGTAAAAATGTAACATTTTATCATGTTGAAATGCAACATGTTAAAATGTAACATTTTATCATGTTAAAATGCAACATGTTAAAATGTAACATTTTATCATGTTAAAATGCAACATGTTAAAATGTAACATATAAAAATGTAACATGTTAAAATGTAACATTTTAAAATGTAACATTTTATCATGTTAAAATGCAACATGTTAAAATGTAACATATTAAAATGTAACATGTTAAAATGTAACATTTTTTAATGTAACATTTTTAAATGAAACATGTACAAATGTAACATTTTATCATGTTAAAATGAAACAAGTGAAAATGTAACATTTTATCATGTTAAAATGCAACATGTTAAAATGTAACATTTTATCATGTTAAAATGAAACATGTTAAAATGTAACATTTTATCATGTTAAAATGAAACATGTTAAAATGTAACATTTTATCATGTTAAAATGAAACATGTTAAAATGTAACATTTTATCATGTTAAAATGAAACATGTTTAAATGTAACATTTTATCATGTTAAAATGAAACATGTTAAAATGTAACATTTTATCATGTTAAAATGAAACATGTAAAAATGTAACATTTTATCATGTTAAAATGAAACTTGTTAAAATGTAACATTTTATCATGTTAAAATGAAACATGTTAAAATGTAACATTTTATCATGTTAAAATGAAACATGTTAAAATGTAACATTTTATCATGTTAAAATGAAACATGTTAAAATGTAACATTTTATCATGTTAAAATGAAACATGTTAAAATGTAACATTTTATCATGTTAAAATGCAACATGTTAAAATGTAACATATTAAAATGTAACATGTTAAAATGCAACATGTTAAAATGTAACATTTTATCATGTTAAAATGCAACATGTTAAAATGTAACATTTTATCATGTTAAAATGCAACATGTTAAAATGTAACATATTAAAATGTAACATGTTCAAATGTAACATTTTAAAATGTAACATTTTATCATGTTAAATCGCAATATGTTAAAATGTAACATTTTATCATGTTAAAATGCAACATGTTAAAATGTAACATTTTACTATGTTAAAATGCAACATGTTAAAATGTAACATATTAAAATGTAACATGTTAAAATGTAACATTTTAAAATGTAACATTTTTAAATGAAACATGTTAAAATGTAACATTTTATCATGTTAAAATGAAACATGTTAAAATGTAACATTTTATCATGTTAAAATGCAACATGTTAAAATGTAACATTTTATCATGTTAAAATGCAACATGTTAAAATGTAACATTTTATCATGTAAATATGCAACATGTTAAAATGTAACATATAAAAATGTAACATGTTAAAATGTAACATTTTAAAATGTAACATTATAAAATGAAACATGTTAAAATGTAACATTTTATCATGTTAAAATGAAACATGTTATAATGTAACATTTTATCATGTTAAAATGCAACATGTTAAAATGTAACATTTTATCATGTTAAAATGCAACATGTTAAAATGTAACATTTTATCATGTTAAAATGCAACATGTTAAAATGTAACATTTTATCATGTAAAAATGCAACATGTTAAAATGTAACATTTTATCATGTTAAAATGCAACATGTTAAAATGCAACATGTTAAAATGCAACATGTTAAAATGTAACATTTTATCATGTTAAAATGCAACATGTTAAAATGTAACATATTAAAATGTAACATGTTAAAATGTAACATTTTATCATGTTAAAATGCAACATGTTAAATTGTAACATGTTAAAATGAAACATGTTAAAATGTAACATTTTATCATGTTAAAATGAAACGTTAAAATGTAACATTTTATCATGTTAAAATGAAACATGTTAAAATGTAACATTTTATCATGTTAAAATGAAACATGTTAAAATGTAACATTTTATCATGTTAAAATGCAACATGTTAAAATGTAACATTTTATCATGTTAAAATGCAACATGTTAAAATGTAACATATTAAAATGTAACATGTTAAAATGCAACATGTTAAAATGTAACATTTTATCATGTTAAAATGCAACATGTTAAAATGTAACATATTAAAATGTAACATGTTCAAATGTAAACTTTTTAAAATGTAACATTTTATCATGTTAAATCACAATATGTTAAAATGTAACATTTTATCATGTTAAAATGCAACATGTTAAAATGTAACATTTTACAATGTTAAAATGCAACATGTTAAAATATAACATATTAAAATGTAACATGT
Organism: Macrosteles quadrilineatus; assembly: GCF_028750875.1. Taxonomy (NCBI): domain Eukaryota; kingdom Metazoa; phylum Arthropoda; class Insecta; order Hemiptera; family Cicadellidae; genus Macrosteles; species Macrosteles quadrilineatus. Next base: position 590,548 of record NW_026542631.1, on the reverse strand, counting down.
TAAAATGTAACATTTTAAAATGTAACATTTTTAAATGAAACATGTTAAAATGTAACATTTTATCATGTTAAAATGAAACATGTTAAAATGTAACATTTTATCATGTTAAAATGCAACATGTTAAAATGTAACATTTTATCATGTTAAAATGCAACATGTTAAAATGTAACATATAAAAATGTAACATGTTAAAATGTTACATTTTAACATGTTTCATTTTAACATGATTAAATGTTACATTTTAACATGTTACATTTTAATATGTTACATTTTAACATGTTGCATTTTAACATGATAAAATGTTACATTTTAACATGTTGCATTTTAACATGATAAAATGTTACATTTTAACATGTTGCATTTTAACATGATAAAATGTTACATTTTAACATGTTTCATTTTAACATGATAAAATGTTACATTTAAAAATGTTACATTTTTACATGTTTCATTTAAACATGATAAAATGTTACATTTTAACATTTTTCATTTTAAAATCATAAAATGTTACATTTTAACATGTTACATTTAAATATGTTACATTTAAACATGTTGCATTTTAACATGATAAAATGTTACATTTTAAAATGTTACATTTTAACATGTTACATTTTTATATGTTACATTTTAACATGTTGCATTTTAACATGATAAAATGTTACATTTTAACATGTTGCATTTTAACATGATAAAATGTTACATTTTAACATGTTGCATTTTAACATGATAAAATGTTACATTTTAACATGTTTCATTTTAACATGATAAAATGTTACATTTTAACATGTTTCATTTAAAAATGTTACATTTTAACATGTTTCATTTTAACATGATAAAATGTTACATTTTAACATGTTTCATTTTAACATCATAAAATGTTACATTTTAACATGTTTCATTTTAACATGATAAAATGTTACATTTTAACATGTTTCATTTTAACGTGATAAAATGTTACATTTAAACATGTTTCATTTTAACATGATAAAATGTTACATTTTAACATGTTTCATTTTAACATGATAAAATGTTACATTTTAACATGTTTCATTTTAACATGATAAAATGTTACATTTTAACATGTTTCATTTTAACATGATAAAATGTTACATTTTAACATGTTTCATTTTAACATGATAAAATGTTACATTTTAACATGTTGCATTTTAACATGATAAAATGTTACATTTTCACTTGTTTCATTTTAACATGATAAAATGTTACATTTTAACATGTTTCATTTTAACATGATAAAATGTTACATTTTTACATGTTTCATTTAAAAATGTTACATTAAAAAATGTTCCATTTTAACATGTTACATTTTAATATGTTACATTTTAACATGTTGCATTTTAACATGATAAAATGTTACATTTTAACATGTTGCATTTTAACATGATAAAATGTTACATTTAAACATGTTGCATTTTAACATGATAAAATGTTACATTTTAACATGTTGCATTTTAACATGATAAAATGTTACATTTAAACATGTTGCATTTTAACATGATAAAATGTTACATTTTAACATGTTGCATTTTAACATGATAAAATGTTACATTTTAACATGTTTCATTTTAACATGATAAAATGTTACATTTAAAAATGTTACATTTTTACATGTTTCATTTAAACATGATAAAATGTTACATTTTAACATTTTTCATTTTAACATCATAAAATGTTACATTTTAACATGTTACATTTAAATATGTTACATTTAAACATGTTGCATTTCAACATGATAAAATGTTACATTTTAACATGTTGCATTTTAACATGATAAAATGTTACATTTTAACATGTTTCATTTTAACATGATAAAATGTTACATTTTAACATGTTTCATTTTAACATCATAAAATGTTACATTTTAACATGTTTCATTTTAACATGATAAAATGTTACATTTTAACATGTTTCATTTTAACATGATAAAATCTTACATTTTAACATGTTTCATTTTAACATGATAAAATGTTACATTTTAACATGTTGCATTTTAACATGATAAAATGTTACATTTTAACATGATAAAATGTTACATTTTAACATGTTTCATTTTAACATGATAAAATGTTACATTTTAACATGTTTCATTTTAACATGATAAAATGTTACATTAAAAAATGTTACATTTTTACATGTTTCATTTAAACATGATAAAATGTTACATTTTAACATTTTTCATTTTAACATCATAAAATGTTACATTTTAACATGTTACATTTAAATATGTTACATTTTTAACATGTTGCATTTTAACATGATAAAATGTTACATTTTAACATGTTGCATTTTAACATCATAAAATGTTACATTTTAACATGTTGCATTTTTACATGATAAAATGTTACATTTTAACATGTTGCATTTTAACATGATAAAATGTTACATTTTAACATGTTGCATTTTAACATGATAAAATGTTACATTTTAACATGTTGCATTTTAACATGATAAAATGTTACATTATAACATGATTCATTTTTACATGATAAAATGTTACATATTAACATGTTTCATTGTAAAATGTTACATTTTAAAATGTTACATTTTAACATGTTACATTTTTATATGTTACATTTTAACATGTTGCATTTTAACATGATAAAATGTTACATTTTAACATGTTGCATTTTAACATGATACAATGTTACATTTTAACATGTTGCATTTTAACATGATAAAATGTTACATTTTAACATGTTTCATTTTAACATGATAAAATGTTACATTTTAACATGTTTCATTTTAACATGATAAAATCTTACATTTTAACATGTTTCATTTTAACATGATAAAATGTTACATTTTAACATGTTGCATTTTAACATGATAAAATGTTACATTTTAACATGATAAAATGTTACATTTTAACATGTTTCATTTTAACATGATAAAATGTTACATTTTAACATGTTTCATTTTAAAATGTTACATTTTAAAATGTTACATTTTAACATGTTACATTTTAATATGTTACATTTTAACATGTTTCATTTTAACATGATAAAATGTTACATTAAAAAATGTTACATTTTTACATGTTTCATTTAAACGTGATAAAATGTTACATTTTAACATTTTTCATTTTAACATCATAAAATGTTACATTTTAACATGTTACATTTAAATATGTTACATTTTAACATGTTGCATTTTAACATGATAAAATGTTACATTTTAACATGTTGCATTTTAACATCATAAAATGTTACATTTTAACATGTTGCATTTTTACATGATAAAATGTTACATTTTAACATGTTGCATTTTAACATGATAAAATGTTACATTTTAACATGTTGCATTTTAACATGATAAAATGTTACATTTTAACATGTTGCATTTTAACATTATAAAATGTTACATTATAACATGATTCATTTTTACATGATAAAATGTTACATTTTAACATGTTTCATTTTAACATGATAAAATGTTACATTTTTACATGTTTCATTTAAAAATGTTACATTAAAAAATGTTCCATTTTAACATGTTACATTTTAATATGTTACATTTTAACATGTTGCATTTTAACATGATAAAATGTTACATTTTAACATGTTGCATTTTAACATGATAAAATGTTACATTTAAACATGTTGCATTTTAACATGATAAAATGTTACATTTTAACATGTTGCATTTTAACATGATAAAATGTTACATTTAAACATGTTGCATTTTAACATGATAAAATGTTACATTTTAACATGTTGCATTTTAACATGATAAAATGTTACATTTTAACATGTTTCATTTTAACATGATAAAATGTTACATTTAAAAATGTTACATTTTTACATGTTTCATTTAAACATGATAAAATGTTACATTTTAACATTTTTCATTTTAACATCATAAAATGTTACATTTTAACATGTTACATTTAAATATGTTACATTTAAACATGTTGCATTTCAACATGATAAAATGTTACATTTTAACATGTTGCATTTTAACATGATAAAATGTTACATTTTAACATGTTTCATTTTAACATGATAAAATGTTACATTTTAACATGTTTCATTTTAACATCATAAAATGTTACATTTTAACATGTTTCATTTTAACATGATAAAATGTTACATTTTAACATGTTTCATTTTAACATGATAAAATCTTACATTTTAACATGTTTCATTTTAACATGATAAAATGTTACATTTTAACATGTTGCATTTTAACATGATAAAATGTTACATTTTAACATGATAAAATGTTACATTTTAACATGTTTCATTTTAACATGATAAAATGTTACATTAAAAAATGTTACATTTTTACATGTTTCATTTAAACATGATAAAATGTTACATTTTAACATTTTTCATTTTAACATCATAAAATGTTACATTTTAACATGTTACATTTAAATATGTTACATTTTTAACATGTTGCATTTTAACATGATAAAATGTTACATTTTAACATGTTGCATTTTAACATCATAAAATGTTACATTTTAACATGTTGCATTTTTACATGATAAAATGTTACATTTTAACATGTTGCATTTTAACATGATAAAATGTTACATTTTAACATGTTGCATTTTAACATGATAAAATGTTACATTTTAACATGTTGCATTTTAACATGATAAAATGTTACATTATAACATGATTCATTTTTACATGATAAAATGTTACATATTAACATGTTTCATTGTAAAATGTTACATTTTAAAATGTTACATTTTAACATGTTACATTTTTATATGTTACATTTTAACATGTTGCATTTTAACATGATAAAATGTTACATTTTAACATGTTGCATTTTAACATGATACAATGTTACATTTTAACATGTTGCATTTTAACATGATAAAATGTTACATTTTAACATGTTTCATTTTAACATGATAAAATGTTACATTTTAACATGTTTCATTTTAACATGATAAAATCTTACATTTTAACATGTTTCATTTTAACATGATAAAATGTTACATTTTAACATGTTGCATTTTAACATGATAAAATGTTACATTTTAACATGATAAAATGTTACATTTTAACATGTTTCATTTTAACATGATAAAATGTTACATTTTAACATGTTTCATTTTAAAATGTTACATTTTAAAATGTTACATTTTAACATGTTACATTTTAATATGTTACATTTTAACATGTTTCATTTTAACATGATAAAATGTTACATTAAAAAATGTTACATTTTTACATGTTTCATTTAAACATGATAAAATGTTACATTTTAACATTTTTCATTTTAACATCATAAAATGTTACATTTTAACATGTTACATTTAAATATGTTACATTTTAACATGTTGCATTTTAACATGATAAAATGTTACATTTTAACATGTTGCATTTTAACATCATAAAATGTTACATTTTAACATGTTGCATTTTTACATGATAAAATGTTACATTTTAACATGTTGCATTTTAACATGATAAAATGTTACATTTTAACATGTTGCATTTTAACATGATAAAATGTTACATTTTAACATGTTGCATTTTAACATGATAAAATGTTACATTATAACATGATTCATTTTTACATGATAAAATGTTACATTTTAACATGTTTCATTTTAAAATGTTACATTTTAAAATGTTACATTTTAAAATGTTACATTTTAAAATGTTACATTTTAAAATGTTACATTTTAACATGTTACATTTTTATATGTTACATTTTAACATGTTGCATTTTAACATGATAAAATGTTACATTTTAACATGTTGCATTTTAACATGATAAAATGTTACATTTTAACATGTTGCATTTTAACATGATAAAATGTTACATTTTAACATGTTTCATTTTAACATGATAAAATGTTACATTTTAACATGTTTCATTTAAAAATGTTACATTTTAAAATGTTACATTTTAACATGTTACATTTTAATATGTTATATTTTAACATGTTGCATTTTAACATTGTAAAATGTTACATTTTAACATGTTGCATTTTAACATGATAAAATGTTACATTTTAACATATTGTGATTTAACATGATAAAATGTTACATTTTAAAAAGTTTACATTTTAACATGTTACATTTTAATATGTTACATTTTAACATGTTGCATTTTAACATGATAAAATGTTACATTTTAACATGTTGCATTTTAACATGTTACATTTTAATATGTTACATTTTAACATGTTTCATTTAAACATGATAAAATGTTACATTTTAACCTTTTTCATTTTAATATCATAAAATGTTACATTTTAACATGTTACATTTTAATATGTTACATTTTAACATGTTGCATTTTAACATGATAAAATGTTACATTTTAACATGTTGCATTTTAACATGTTGCATTTTAACATGATAAAATGTTACATTTTAACATGTTGCATTTTTACATGATAAAATGTTACATTTTAACATGTTGCATTTTAACATGATAAAATGTTACATTTTAACATGTTGCATTTTAACATGATAAAATGTTACATTTTAACATGTTGCATTTTAACATGATAAAATGTTACATTATAACATGTTTCATTTTAACATGATAAAATGTTACATTTTAACATGTTTCATTTTATAATGTTACATTTTAAAATGTTACATTTTAACATGTTACATTTTTATATGTTACATTTTAACATGTTGCATATTTACATGATAAAATGTTACATTTTAACATGTTGCATTTTAACATGATAAAATGTTACATTTTAACATGTTGCATTTTAACATGATAAAATGTTACATTTTAACATGTTTCATTTTAACATGATAAAATGTTACATTTTAACATGTTTCATTTAAAAATGTTACATTTTAAAATGTTACATTTTAACATGTTACATTTTAATATGTTACATTTTAACATGTTGCATTTTAACATAGTAAAATGTTACATTTTAACATGTTGCATTTTAACATGATAAAATGTTACATTTTAACATATTGCGATTTAACATGATAAAATGTTACATTTTAAAATGTTACATTTGAACATGTTACATTTTAATATGTTACATTTTAACATGTTGCATTTTAACATGATAAAATGTTACATTTTAACATGTTGCATTTTAACATGTTACATTTTAATATGTTACATTTTAACATGTTGCATTTTAACATGATAAAATGTTACATTTTAACATGTTTCATTTTAACATGTTTCATTTTAACATCATAAAATGTTACATTTTAACATGTTTCATTTTAGCATGATAAAATGTTACATTTTAACATGTTTCATTTTAACATGATAAAATGTTACATTTAAACATGTTTCATTTTAACATGATAAAATGTTACATTTTAACATGTTTCATTTTAACATGATAAAATGTTACATTTTAACATGTTTCATTTTAACATGATAAAATGTTACATTTTAACATGTTTCATTTTAACATGATAAAATGTTACATTTTAACATGTTTCATTTTAACATGATAAAATGTTACATTTTAACATGTTTCATTTTAACATGATAAAATGTTACATTTTAACATGTTGCATTTTAACATGATAAAATGTTACATTTTCACTTGTTTCATTTTAACATGATAAAATGTTACATTTTTACATGTTTCATTTAAAAATGTTACATTAAAAAATGTTACATTTTAACATGTTACATTTTAATATGTTACATTTTAACATGTTGCATTTTAACATGATAAAATGTTACATTTTAACATGTTGCATTTTAACATGATAAAATGTTACATTTTAACATGTTGCATTTTAACATGATAAAATGTTACATTTTAACATGTTTCATTTTAACATGATAAAATGTTACATTTAAAAATGTTACATTTTTACATGTTTCATTTAAACATGATAAAATGTTACATTTTAACATTTTTCATTTTAACATCATAAAATGTTACATTTTAACATGTTACATTTAAATATGTTACATTTAAACATGTTGCATTTTAACATGATAAAATGTTACATTTTAAAATGTTACATTTTAACATGTTACATTTTTATATGTTACATTTTAACATGTTGCATTTTAACATGATAAAATGTTACATTTTAACATGTTGCATTTTAACATGATAAAATGTTACATTTTAACATGTTGCATTTTAACATGATAAAATGTTACATTTTAACATGTTTCATTTTAACATGATAAAATGTTACATTTAAAAATGTTACATTTTTACATGTTTCATTTAAACATGATAAAATGTTACATTTTAACATTTTTCATTTTAACATCATAAAATGTTACATTTTAACATGTTACATTTAAATATGTTACATTTAAACATGTTGCATTTTAACATGATAAAATGTTACATTTTAACATGTTGCATTTTAACATGATAAAATGTTACATTTTAACATGTTTCATTTTAACATGATAAAATGTTACATTTTAACATGTTTCATTTTAACATCATAAAATGTTACATTTTAACATGTTTCATTTTAACATGATAAAATGTTACATTTTAACATGTTTCATTTTAACATGATAAAAACTTACATTTTAACATGTTTCATTTTAACATGATAAAATGTTACATTTTAACATGTTGCATTTTAACATGATAATATGTTACATTTTAACATGATAAAATGTTACATTTTAACATGTTGCATTTTAACATGATAATATGTTACATTTTAACATGATAAAATGTTACATTTTAACATGTTTCATTTTAAAATGTTACATTTTAAAATGTTTCATTTTAACATGTTACATTTTAATATGTTACATTTTAACATGTTGCATTTTAACATGATAAAATGTTACATTTTAACATGTTGCATTTTAACATGATAAAATGTTACATTAAAAAATGTTACATTTTTACATCTTTCATTTTAACATGATAAAATGTTACATTTTAACATTTTTCATTTTAACATCATAAAATGTTACATTTTAACATGTTACATTTAAATATGTTACATTTTAACATGTTGCATTTTAACATGATAAAATGTTACATTTTAACATGTTGCATTTTAACATCATAAAATGTTACATTTTAACATGTTGCATTTTAACACGATAAAATGTTACATTTTAACATGTTGCATTTTAACATGATAAAATGTTACATTTTAACATGTTGCATTTTAACATGATAAAATGTTACATTTTAACATGTTGCATTTTAACATGATAAAATGTTACATTATAACATGATTCATTTTTACATGATAAAATGTTACATTTTAACATGTTTCATTTTAACATCATAAAATGTTACATTTTAACATGTTTCATTTTAACATGATAAAATGTTACATTTTAACATGTTTCATTTTAACATGATAAAATGTTACATTTAAACATGTTTCATTTTTACATGATAAAATGTTACATTTTAACATGTTGCATTTTAACATGATAAAATGTTACATTTTAACATGTTGCATTTTAACATGATAAAATGTTACATTTTAACATGTTGCATTTTAACATGATAAAATGTTACATTATAACATGTTTCATTTTAACATGATAAAATGTTACATTTTAACATGTTTCATTTTATAATGTTACATTTTAAAATGTTACATTTTAACATGTTACATTTTTATATGTTACATTTTAACATGTTGCATATTTACATGATAAAATGTTACATTTTAACATGTTGCATTTTAACATGATAAAATGTTACATTTTAACATGTTGCATTTTAACATGATAAAATGTTACATTTTAACATGTTTCATTTTAACATGATAAAATGTTACATTTTAACATGTTTCATTTAAAAATGTTACATTTTAAAATGTTACATTTTAACATGTTACATTTTAATATGTTACATTTTAACATGTTGCATTTTAACATAGTAAAATGTTACATTTTAACATGTTGCATTTTAACATGATAAAATGTTACATTTTAACATATTGCGATTTAACATGATAAAATGTTACATTTTAAAATGTTACATTTGAACATGTTACATTTTAATATGTTACATTTTAACATGTTGCATTTTAACATGATAAAATGTTACATTTTAACATGTTGCATTTTAACATGTTACATTTTAATATGTTACATTTTAACATGTTGCATTTTAACATGATAAAATGTTACATTTTAACATGTTTCATTTTAACATGATAAAATGTTACATTTTAACATGTTTCATTTTAACATGATAAAATGTTACATTTTAACATGTTTCATTTTAACATCATAAAATGTTACATTTTAACATGTTTCATTTTAGCATGATAAAATGTTACATTTTAACATGTTTCATTTTAACATGATAAAATGTTACATTTAAACATGTTTCATTTTAACATGATAAAATGTTACATTTTAACATGTTTCATTTTAACATGATAAAATGTTACATTTTAACATGTTTCATTTTAACATGATAAAATGTTACATTTTAACATGTTTCATTTTAACATGATAAAATGTTACATTTTAACATGTTTCATTTTAACATGATAAAATGTTACATTTTAACATGTTTCATTTTAACATGATAAAATGTTACATTTTAACATGTTGCATTTTAACATGATAAAATGTTACATTTTCACTTGTTTCATTTTAACATGATAAAATGTTACATTTTTACATGTTTCATTTAAAAATGTTACATTAAAAAATGTTACATTTTAACATGTTACATTTTAATATGTTACATTTTAACATGTTGCATTTTAACATGATAAAATGTTACATTTTAACATGTTGCATTTTAACATGATAAAATGTTACATTTTAACATGTTGCATTTTAACATGATAAAATGTTACATTTTAACATGTTTCATTTTAACATGATAAAATGTTACATTTAAAAATGTTACATTTTTACATGTTTCATTTAAACATGATAAAATGTTACATTTTAACATTTTTCATTTTAACATCATAAAATGTTACATTTTAACATGTTACATTTAAATATGTTACATTTAAACATGTTGCATTTTAACATGATAAAATGTTACATTTTAAAATGTTACATTTTAACATGTTACATTTTTATATGGTACATTTTAACATGTTGCATTTTAACATGATAAAATGTTACATTTTAACATGTTGCATTTTAACATGATAAAATGTTACATTTTAACATGTTGCATTTTAACATGATAAAATGTTACATTTTAACATGTTTCATTTTAACATGATAAAATGTTACATTTAAAAATGTTACATTTTTACATGTTTCATTTAAACATGATAAAATGTTACATTTTAACATTTTTCATTTTAACATCATAAAATGTTACATTTTAACATGTTACATTTAAATATGTTACATTTAAACATGTTGCATTTTAACATGATAAAATGTTACATTTTAACATGTTGCATTTTAACATGATAAAATGTTACATTTTAACATGTTTCATTTTAACATGATAAAATGTTACATTTTAACATGTTTCATTTTAACATCATAAAATGTTACATTTTAACATGTTTCATTTTAACATGATAAAATGTTACATTTTAACATGTTTCATTTTAACATGATAAAAACTTACATTTTAACATGTTTCATTTTAACATGATAAAATGTTACATTTTAACATGTTGCATTTTAACATGATAATATGTTACATTTTAACATGATAAAATGTTACATTTTAACATGTTGCATTTTAACATGATAATATGTTACATTTTAACATGATAAAATGTTACATTTTAACATGTTTCATTTTAAAATGTTACATTTTAAAATGTTTCATTTTAACATGTTACATTTTAATATGTTACATTTTAACATGTTGCATTTTAACATGATAAAATGTTACATTTTAACATGTTGCATTTTAACATGATAAAATGTTACATTAAAAAATGTTACATTTTTACATCTTTCATTTTAACATGATAAAATGTTACATTTTAACATTTTTCATTTTAACATCATAAAATGTTACATTTTAACATGTTACATTTAAATATGTTACATTTTAACATGTTGCATTTTAACATGATAAAATGTTACATTTTAACATGTTGCATTTTAACATCATAAAATGTTACATTTTAACATGTTGCATTTTAACACGATAAAATGTTACATTTTAACATGTTGCATTTTAACATGATAAAATGTTACATTTTAACATGTTGCATTTTAACATGATAAAATGTTACATTTTAACATGTTGCATTTTAACATGATAAAATGTTACATTATAACATGATTCATTTTTACATGATAAAATGTTACATTTTAACATGTTTCATTTTAACATCATAAAATGTTACATTTTAACATGTTTCATTTTAACATGATAAAATGTTACATTTTAACATGTTTCATTTTAACATGATAAAATGTTACATTTAAACATGTTTCATTTTAACATGATAAAATGTTACATTTTAACATGTTTCATTTTAACATGATAAAATGTTACATTTTAACATGTTTCATTTTAACATGATAAAATGTTACATTTTAACATGTTTCATTTTAACATGATAAAATGTTACATTTTAACATGTTTCATTTTAACATGATAAAATGTTACATTTTAACATGTTGCATTTTAACATGATAAAATGTTACATTTTCACTTGTTTCATTTTAACATGATAAAATGTTACATTTTTACATGTTTCATTTAAAAATGTTACATTAAAAAATGTTACATTTTAACATGTTACATTTTAATATGTTACATTTTAACATGTTGCATTTTAACATGATAAAATGTTACATTTTAACATGTTGCATTTTAACATGATAAAATGTTACATTTAAACATGTTGCATTTTAACATGATAAAATGTTACATTTTAACATGTTGCATTTTAACATGATAAAATGTTACATTTTAACATGTTTCATTTTAACATGATAAAATGTTACATTTAAAAATGTTACATTTTTACATTTTTCATTTAAACATGATAAAATGTTACATTTTTACATTTTTCATTTTAACATCATAAAATGTTACATTTTAACATGTTACATTTAAATATGTTACATTTAAACATGTTGCATTTTAACATGATAAAATGTTACATTTTAAAATGTTACATTTTAACATGTTACATTTTAATATGTTACATTTTAACATGTTGCATTTTAACATGATAAAATGTTACATTTTAACATGTTGCATTTTAACATGTTACATTTTAATATGTTACATTTTAACATGTTGCATTTTAACATGATAAAATGTTACATTTTAACATGTTTCATTTTAACATGATAAAATGTTACATTTTAACATGTTTCATTTTAACATGATAAAATGTTACATTTTAACATGTTTCATTTTAACATGATAAAATGTTACATTTTAACATGTTTCATTTTAACATGATAAAATGTTACATTTTAACATGTTTCATTTTAACATGATAAAATGTTACATTTTAACATGTTTCATTTTAACATGATAAAATGTTACATTTAAACATGTTTCATTTTAACATGATAAAATGTTACATTTTAACATGTTTCATTTTAACATGATAAAATGTTACATTTTAACATGTTTCATTTTAACATGATAAAATGTTACATTTTAACATGTTGCATTTTAACATGATAAAATGTTACATTTTCACTTGTTTCATTTTAACATGATAAAATGTTACATTTTTACATGTTTCATTTAAAAATGTTACATTAAAAAATGTTACATTTTAACATGTTACATTTTAATATGTTACATTTTAACATGTTGCATTTTAACATGATAAAATGTTACATTTTAAAATGTTACATTTTAACATGTTACATTTTTATATGTTACATTTTAACATGTTGCATTTTAACATGATAAAATGTTACATTTTAACATGTTTCATTTTAACATGATAAAATGTTACATTTAAAAATGTTACATTTTTACATGTTTCATTTAAACATGATAAAATGTTACATTTTAACATTTTTCATTTTAACATCATAAAATGTTACATTTTAACATGTTACATTTAAATATGTTACATTTAAACATGTTGCATTTTAACATGATAAAATGTTACATTTTAAAATGTTACATTTTAACATGTTACATTTTTATATGTTACATTTTAACATGTTGCATTTTAACATGATAAAATGTTACATTTTAACATGTTGCATTTTAACATGATAAAATGTTACATTTTAACATGTTGCATTTTAACATGATAAAATGTTACATTTTAACATGTTTCATTTTAACATGATAAAATGTTACATTTTAACATGTTTCATTTAAAAATGTTACATTTTAACATGTTTCATTTTAACATGATAAAATGTTACATTTTAACATGTTTCATTTTAACATCATAAAATGTTACATTTTAACATGTTTCATTTTAACATGATAAAATGTTACATTTTAACATGTTTCATTTTAACATGATAAAATGTTACATTTAAACATGTTTCATTTTAACATGATAAAATGTTACATTTTAACATGTTTCATTTTAACATGATAAAATGTTACATTTTAACATGTTTCATTTTAACATGATAAAATGTTACATTTTAACATGTTTCATTTTAACATGATAAAATGTTACATTTTAACATGTTTCATTTTAACATGATAAAATGTTACATTTTAACATGTTGCATTTTAACATGATAAAATGTTACATTTTCACTTGTTTCATTTTAACATGATAAAATGTTACATTTTTACATGTTGCATTTTAACATGATAAAATGTTACATTTTCACTTGTTTCATTTTAACATGATAAAATGTTACATTTTTACATGTTTCATTTAAAAATGTTACATTAAAAAATGTTACATTTTAACATGTTACATTTTAATATGTTACATTTTAACATGTTGCATTTTAACATGATAAAATGTTACATTTTAACATGTTGCATTTTAACATGATAAAATGTTACATTTAAACATGTTGCATTTTAACATGATAAAATGTTACATTTTAACATGTTGCATTTTAACATGATAAAATGTTACATTATAACATGATTCATTTTTACATGATAAAATGTTACATATTAACATGTTTCATTGTAAAATGTTACATTTTAAAATGTTACATTTTAACATGTTACATTTTTATATGTTACATTTTAACATGTTGCATTTTAACATGATAAAATGTTACATTTTAACATGTTGCATTTTAACATGATACAATGTTACATTTTAACATGTTGCATTTTAACATGATAAAATGTTACATTTTAACATGTTTCATTTTAACATGATAAAATGTTACATTTTCACTTGTTTCATTTTAACATGATAAAATCTTACATTTTAACATGATAAAATGTTACATTTTAACATGTTGCATTTTAACATGATAAAATGTTACATTTTAACATGATAAAATGTTACATTTTAACATGTTTCATTTTAACATGATAAAATGTTACATTTTAACATGTTTCATTTTAAAATGTTACATTTTAAAATGTTACATTTTAACATGTTACATTTTAATATGTTACATTTTAACATGTTTCATTTTAACATGATAAAATGTTACATTAAAAAATGTTACATTTTTACATGTTTCATTTAAACATGATAAAATGTTACATTTTAACATTTTTCATTTTAACATCATAAAATGTTACATTTTAACATGTTACATTTAAATATGTTACATTTTAACATGTTGCATTTTAACATGATAAAATGTTACATTTTAACATGTTGCATTTTAACATCATAAAATGTTACATTTTAACATGTTGCATTTTTACATGATAAAATGTTACATTTTAACATGTTGCATTTTAACATGATAAAATGTTACATTTTAACATGTTGCATTTTAACATGATAAAATGTTACTTTTTAACATGTTGCATTTTAACATGATAAAATGTTACATTATAACATGATTCATTTTTACATGATAAAATGTTACATTTTAACATGTTTCATTTTAAAATGTTACATTTTAAAATGTTACATTTTAAAATGTTACATTTTAAAATGTTACATTTTAAAATGTTACATTTTAACATGTTACATTTTTATATGTTACATTTTAACATGTTGCATTTTAACATGATAAAATGTTACATTTTAACATGTTGCATTTTAACATGATAAAATGTTACATTTTAACATGTTGCATTTTAACATGATAAAATGTTACATTTTAACATGTTTCATTTTAACATGATAAAATGTTACATTTTAACATGTTTCATTTAAAAATGTTACATTTTAAAATGTTACATTTTAACATGTTACATTTTAATATGTTATATTTTAACATGTTGCATTTTAACATTGTAAAATGTTACATTTTAACATGTTGCATTTTAACATGATAAAATGTTACATTTTAACATATTGTGATTTAACATGATAAAATGTTACATTTTAAAAAGTTTACATTTGAACATGTTACATTTTAATATGTTACATTTTAACATGTTGCATTTTAACATGATAAAATGTTACATTTTAACATGTTGCATTTTAACATGTTACATTTTAATATGTTACATTTTAACATGTTTCATTTAAACATGATAAAATGTTACATTTTAACCTTTTTCATTTTAATATCATAAAATGTTACATTTTAACATGTTACATTTTAATATGTTACATTTTAACATGTTGCATTTTAACATGATAAAATGTTACATTTTAACATGTTGCATTTTAACATGTTGCATTTTAACATGATAAAATGTTACATTTTAACATGTTGCATTTTTACATGATAAAATGTTACATTTTAACATGTTGCATTTTAACATGATAAAATGTTACATTTTAACATGTTGCATTTTAACATGATAAAATGTTACATTTTAACATGTTGCATTTTAACATGATAAAATGTTACATTATAACATGTTTCATTTTAACATGATAAAATGTTACATTTTAACATGTTTCATTTTATAATGTTACATTTTAAAATGTTACATTTTAACATGTTACATTTTTATATGTTACATTTTAACATGTTGCATATTTACATGATAAAATGTTACATTTTAACATGTTGCATTTTAACATGATAAAATGTTACATTTTAACATGTTGCATTTTAACATGATAAAATGTTACATTTTAACATGTTTCATTTTAACATGATAAAATGTTACATTTTAACATGTTTCATTTAAAAATGTTACATTTTAAAATGTTACATTTTAACATGTTACATTTTAATATGTTACATTTTAACATGTTGCATTTTAACATAGTAAAATGTTACATTTTAACATGTTGCATTTTAACATGATAAAATGTTACATTTTAACATATTGCGATTTAACATGATAAAATGTTACATTTTAAAATGTTACATTTGAACATGTTACATTTTAATATGTTACATTTTAACATGTTGCATTTTAACATGATAAAATGTTACATTTTAACATGTTGCATTTTAACATGTTACATTTTAATATGTTACATTTTAACATGTTGCATTTTAACATGATAAAATGTTACATTTTAACATGTTTCATTTTAACATGATAAAATGTTACATTTTAACATGTTTCATTTTAACATGATAAAATGTTACATTTTAACATGTTTCATTTTAACATCATAAAATGTTACATTTTAACATGTTTCATTTTAGCATGATAAAATGTTACATTTTAACATGTTTCATTTTAACATGATAAAATGTTACATTTAAACATGTTTCATTTTAACATGATAAAATGTTACATTTTAACATGTTTCATTTTAACATGATAAAATGTTACATTTTAACATGTTTCATTTTAACATGATAAAATGTTACATTTTAACATGTTTCATTTTAACATGATAAAATGTTACATTTTAACATGTTTCATTTTAACATGATAAAATGTTACATTTTAACATGTTTCATTTTAACATGATAAAATGTTACATTTTAACATGTTGCATTTTAACATGATAAAATGTTACATTTTCACTTGTTTCATTTTAACATGATAAAATGTTACATTTTTACATGTTTCATTTAAAAATGTTACATTAAAAAATGTTACATTTTAACATGTTACATTTTAATATGTTACATTTTAACATGTTGCATTTTAACATGATAAAATGTTACATTTTAACATGTTGCATTTTAACATGATAAAATGTTACATTTTAACATGTTGCATTTTAACATGATAAAATGTTACATTTTAACATGTTTCATTTTAACATGATAAAATGTTACATTTAAAAATGTTACATTTTTACATGTTTCATTTAAACATGATAAAATGTTACATTTTAACATTTTTCATTTTAACATCATAAAATGTTACATTTTAACATGTTACATTTAAATATGTTACATTTAAACATGTTGCATTTTAACATGATAAAATGTTACATTTTAAAATGTTACATTTTAACATGTTACATTTTTATATGTTACATTTTAACATGTTGCATTTTAACATGATAAAATGTTACATTTTAACATGTTGCATTTTAACATGATAAAATGTTACATTTTAACATGTTGCATTTTAACATGATAAAATGTTACATTTTAACATGTTTCATTTTAACATGATAAAATGTTACATTTAAAAATGTTACATTTTTACATGTTTCATTTAAACATGATAAAATGTTACATTTTAACATTTTTCATTTTAACATCATAAAATGTTACATTTTAACATGTTACATTTAAATATGTTACATTTAAACATGTTGCATTTTAACATGATAAAATGTTACATTTTAACATGTTGCATTTTAACATGATAAAATGTTACATTTTAACATGTTTCATTTTAACATGATAAAATGTTACATTTTAACATGTTTCATTTTAACATCATAAAATGTTACATTTTAACATGTTTCATTTTAACATGATAAAATGTTACATTTTAACATGTTTCATTTTAACATGATAAAAACTTACATTTTAACATGTTTCATTTTAACATGATAAAATGTTACATTTTAACATGTTGCATTTTAACATGATAATATGTTACATTTTAACATGATAAAATGTTACATTTTAACATGTTGCATTTTAACATGATAATATGTTACATTTTAACATGATAAAATGTTACATTTTAACATGTTTCATTTTAAAATGTTACATTTTAAAATGTTTCATTTTAACATGTTACATTTTAATATGTTACATTTTAACATGTTGCATTTTAACATGATAAAATGTTACATTTTAACATGTTGCATTTTAACATGATAAAATGTTACATTAAAAAATGTTACATTTTTACATGTTTCATTTTAACATGATAAAATGTTACATTTTAACATTTTTCATTTTAACATCATAAAATGTTACATTTTAACATGTTACATTTAAATATGTTACATTTTAACATGTTGCATTTTAACATGATAAAATGTTACATTTTAACATGTTGCATTTTAACATCATAAAATGTTACATTTTAACATGTTGCATTTTAACACGATAAAATGTTACATTTTAACATGTTGCATTTTAACATGATAAAATGTTACATTTTAACATGTTGCATTTTAACATGATAAAATGTTACATTTTAACATGTTGCATTTTAACATGATAAAATGTTACATTATAACATGATTCATTTTTACATGATAAAATGTTACATTTTAACATGTTTCATTTTAACATCATAAAATGTTACATTTTAACATGTTTCATTTTAACATGATAAAATGTTACATTTTAACATGTTTCATTTTAACATGATAAAATGTTACATTTAAACATGTTTCATTTTAACATGATAAAATGTTACATTTTAACATGTTTCATTTTAACATGATAAAATGTTACATTTTAACATGTTTCATTTTAACATGATAAAATGTTACATTTTAACATGTTTCATTTTAACATGATAAAATGTTACATTTTAACATGTTTCATTTTAACATGATAAAATGTTACATTTTAACATGTTGCATTTTAACATGATAAAATGTTACATTTTCACTTGTTTCATTTTAACATGATAAAATGTTACATTTTTACATGTTTCATTTAAAAATGTTACATTAAAAAATGTTACATTTTAACATGTTA
This sequence comes from Macrosteles quadrilineatus, assembly GCF_028750875.1. Taxonomy (NCBI): domain Eukaryota; kingdom Metazoa; phylum Arthropoda; class Insecta; order Hemiptera; family Cicadellidae; genus Macrosteles; species Macrosteles quadrilineatus. Next base: position 570,568 of record NW_026542631.1, on the reverse strand, counting down.
CATTTTAATATGTTACATTTTAACATGTTGCATTTTAACATGATAAAATGTTACATTTTAACATGTTGCATTTTAACATGATAAAATGTTACATTTAAACATGTTGCATTTTAACATGATAAAATGTTACATTTTAACATGTTGCATTTTAACATGATAAAATGTTACATTTTAACATGTTTCATTTTAACATGATAAAATGTTACATTTAAAAATGTTACATTTTTACATGTTTCATTTAAACATGATAAAATGTTACATTTTTACATTTTTCATTTTAACATCATAAAATGTTACATTTTAACATGTTACATTTAAATATGTTACATTTAAACATGTTGCATTTTAACATGATAAAATGTTACATTTTAAAATGTTACATTTTAACATGTTACATTTTAATATGTTACATTTTAACATGTTGCATTTTAACATGATAAAATGTTACATTTTAACATGTTGCATTTTAACATGTTACATTTTAATATGTTACATTTTAACATGTTGCATTTTAACATGATAAAATGTTACATTTTAACATGTTTCATTTTAACATGATAAAATGTTACATTTTAACATGTTTCATTTTAACATGATAAAATGTTACATTTTAACATGTTTCATTTTAACATGATAAAATGTTACATTTTAACATGTTTCATTTTAACATGATAAAATGTTACATTTTAACATGTTTCATTTTAACATGATAAAATGTTACATTTTAACATGTTTCATTTTAACATGATAAAATGTTACATTTAAACATGTTTCATTTTAACATGATAAAATGTTACATTTTAACATGTTTCATTTTAACATGATAAAATGTTACATTTTAACATGTTTCATTTTAACATGATAAAATGTTACATTTTAACATGTTGCATTTTAACATGATAAAATGTTACATTTTCACTTGTTTCATTTTAACATGATAAAATGTTACATTTTTACATGTTTCATTTAAAAATGTTACATTAAAAAATGTTACATTTTAACATGTTACATTTTAATATGTTACATTTTAACATGTTGCATTTTAACATGATAAAATGTTACATTTTAACATGTTGCATTTTAACATGATAAAATGTTACATTTTAACATGTTGCATTTTAACATGATAAAATGTTACATTTTAACATGTTTCATTTTAACATGATAAAATGTTACATTTAAAAATGTTACATTTTTACATGTTTCATTTAAACATGATAAAATGTTACATTTTAACATTTTTCATTTTAACATCATAAAATGTTACATTTTAACATGTTACATTTAAATATGTTACATTTAAACATGTTGCATTTTAACATGATAAAATGTTACATTTTAAAATGTTACATTTTAACATGTTACATTTTTATATGTTACATTTTAACATGTTGCATTTTAACATGATAAAATGTTACATTTTAACATGTTGCATTTTAACATGATAAAATGTTACATTTTAACATGTTGCATTTTAACATGATAAAATGTTACATTTTAACATGTTTCATTTTAACATGATAAAATGTTACATTTTAACATGTTTCATTTAAAAATGTTACATTTTAACATGTTTCATTTTAACATGATAAAATGTTACATTTTAACATGTTTCATTTTAACATCATAAAATGTTACATTTTAACATGTTTCATTTTAACATGATAAAATGTTACATTTTAACATGTTTCATTTTAACATGATAAAATGTTACATTTAAACATGTTTCATTTTAACATGATAAAATGTTACATTTTAACATGTTTCATTTTAACATGATAAAATGTTACATTTTAACATGTTTCATTTTAACATGATAAAATGTTACATTTTAACATGTTTCATTTTAACATGATAAAATGTTACATTTTAACATGTTTCATTTTAACATGATAAAATGTTACATTTTAACATGTTGCATTTTAACATGATAAAATGTTACATTTTCACTTGTTTCATTTTAACATGATAAAATGTTACATTTTTACGTTTCATTTAAAAATGTTACATTAAAAAATGTTCCATTTTAACATGTTACATTTTAATATGTTACATTTTAACATGTTGCATTTTAACATGATAAAATGTTACATTTTAACATGTTGCATTTTAACATGATAAAATGTTACATTTAAACATGTTGCATTTTAACATGATAAAATGTTACATTTTAACATGTTGCATTTTAACATGATAAAATGTTACATTTTAACATGTTTCATTTTAACATGATAAAATGTTACATTTAAAAATGTTACATTTTTACATGTTTCATTTAAACATGATAAAATGTTACATTTTAACATTTTTCATTTTAACATCATAAAATGTTACATTTTAACATGTTACATTTAAATATGTTACATTTAAACATGTTGCATTTTAACATGATAAAATGTTACATTTTAACATGTTGCATTTTAACATGATAAAATGTAACATTTTAACATGTTGCATTTTAACATGATAAAATGTTACATTTTAACATGTTTCATTTTAACATGATAAAATGTTACATTTTAACATGTTTTATTTTAACATCATAAAATGTTACATTTTAACATGTTTCATTTTAACATGATAAAATGTTACATTTAAACATGTTTCATTTTAACATGATAAAATCTTACATTTTAACATGTTTCATTTTAACATGATAAAATGTTACATTTTAACATGTTGCATTTTAACATGATAAAATGTTACATTTTAACATGATAAAATGTTACATTTTAACATGATAAAATGTTACATTTTAACATGTTTCATTTTAAAATGTTACATTTTAAAATGTTACATTTTAACATGTTACATTTTAATATGTTACATTTTAACATGTTGCATTTTAACATGATAAAATGTTACATTTTAACATGTTTAATTTTAACATGATAAAATGTTACATTAAAAAATGTTACATTTTTACATGTTTCATTTAAACATGATAAAATGTTACATTTTAACATTTTTCATTTTAACATCATAAAATGTTACATTTTAACATGTTACATTTAAATATGTTACATTTTAACATGTTGCATTTTAACATGATAAAATGTTACATTTTAACATGTTGCATTTTAACATCATAAAATGTTACATTTTAACATGTTGCATTTTTACATGATAAAATGTTACATTTTAACATGTTGCATTTTAACATGATAAAATGTTACATTTTAACATGTTGCATTTTAACATGATAAAATGTTACATTTTAACATGTTGCATTTTAACATGATAAAATGTTACATTATAACATGATTCATTTTTACATGATAAAATGTTACATTTTAACATGTTTCATTTTAAAATGTTACATTTTAAAATGTTACATTTTAACATGTTACATTTTTATATGTTACATTTTAACATGTTGCATTTTAACATGATAAAATGTTACATTTTAACATGTTGCATTTTAACATGATAAAATGTTACATTTTAACATGTTGCATTTTAACATGATAAAATGTTACATTTTAACATGTTTCATTTTAACATGATAAAATGTTACATTTTAACATGTTTCATTTAAAAATGTTACATTTTAAAATGTTACATTTTAACATGTTACATTTTAATATGTTATATTTTAACATGTTGCATTTTAACATTGTAAAATGTTACATTTTAACATGTTGCATTTTAACATGATAAAATGTTACATTTTAACATATTGTGATTTAACATGATAAAATGTTACATTTTAAAAAGTTTACATTTGAACATGTTACATTTTAATATGTTACATTTTAACATGTTTCATTTTAACATGATAAAATGTTACATTTTAACATGTTGCATTTTAACATGTTACATTTTAATATGTTACATTTTAACATGTTGCATTTTAACATGATAAAATGTTACATTTTAACATGTTGCATTTTAACATGATAAAATCTTACATTTTTACATGTTTCATTTAAACATGATAAAATGTTACATTTTAACCTTTTTCATTTTAACATCATAAAATGTTACATTTTAACATGTTACATTTTAATATGTTACATTTAAAAATGTTACATTTTAACATGTTACATTTTTATATGTTACATTTTAACATGTTGCATTTTAACATGATAAAATGTTACATTTTAACATGTTGCATTTTAACATGATAAAATGTTACATTTTAACATGTTGCATTTTAACATGATAAAATGTTACATTTTAACATGTTGCATTTTAACATGATAAAATGTTACATTTTAACATGTTTCATTTTAACATGATAAAATGTTACATTTTAACATGTTTCATTTAAAAATGTTACATTTTAACATGATAAAATGTTACATTTTAACATGTTTCATTTTAACATCATAAAATGTTACATTTTAACATGTTTCATTTTAACATGATAAAATGTTACATTTTAACATGTTTCATTTTAACATGATAAAATGTTACATTTAAACATGTTTCATTTTAACATGATAAAATGTTACATTTTAACATGTTTCATTTTAACATGATAAAATGTTACATTTTAACATGTTTCATTTTAACATGATAAAATGTTACATTTAAACATGTTTCCTTTTAACATGATAAAATGTTACATTTTAACATGTTTCATTTTAACATGATAAAATGTTACATTTTAACATGTTGCATTTTAACATGATAAAATGTTACATTTTCACTTGTTTCATTTTAACATGATAAAATGTTACATTTTTACATGTTTCATTTAAAAATGTTACATTAAAAAATGTTCCATTTTAACATGTTACATTTTAATATGTTACATTTTAACATGTTGCATTTTAACATGATAAAATGTTACATTTTAACATGTTGCATTTTAACATGATAAAATGTTACATTTAAACATGTTGCATTTTAACATGATAAAATGTTACATTTTAACATGTTGCATTTTACATGATAAAATGTTACATTTTAACATGTTTTGATTTTAACATGATAAAATGTTACATTTAAAAATGTTACATTTTTACATGTTTCATTTAAACATGATAAAATGTTACATTTTAACATTTTTCATTTTAACATCATAAAATGTTACATTTTAACATGTTACATTTAAATATGTTACATTTAAACATGTTGCATTTTAACATGATAAAATGTTACATTTTAACATGTTGCATTTTAACATGTTGCATTTTAACATGATAAAATGTTACATTTTAACATGTTTCATTTTAACATGATAAAATGTTACATTTTAACATGTTTCATTTTAACATCATAAAATGTTACATTTTAACATGTTTCATTTTAACATGATAAAATGTTACATTTTAACATGTTGCATTTTAACATGATAAAATGTTACATTATAACATGTTTCATTTTAACATGATAAAATGTTACATTTTAACAAGTTTCATTTTAAAATGTTACATTTTAAAATGTTACATTTTAACATGTTACATTTTTATATGTTACATTTTAACATGTTGCATTTTAACATGATAAAATATTACATTTTAACATGTTGCATTTTAACATGATAAAATGTTACATTTTAACATGTTGCATTTTAACATGATAAAATGTTACATTTTAACATGTTTCATTTTAACATGATAAAATGTTACATTTTAACATGTTTCATTTAAAAATGTTACATTTTAAAATGTTACATTTTAACATGTTACATTTTAACATGTTACATTTTAACATGTTACATTTAAAAATGTTACATTTTTACATGTTTCATTTAAACATGATAAAATGTTACATTTTAACATTTTTCATTTTAACATCATAAAATGTTACATTTTAACATGTTACATTTAAATATGTTACATTTAAACATGTTGCATTTTAACATGATAAAATGTTACATTTTAAAATGTTACATTTTAACATGTTACATTTTTATATGTTACATTTTAACATGTTGCATTTTAACATGATAAAATGTTACATTTTAACATGTTGCATTTTAACATGATAAAATGTTACATTTTAACATGTTGCATTTTAACATGATAAAATGTTACATTTTAACATGTTTCATTTTAACATGATAAAATGTTACATTTTAACATGTTTCATTTAAAAATGTTACATTTTAACATGTTTCATTTTAACATGATAAAATGTTACATTTTAACATGTTTCATTTTAACATCATAAAATGTTACATTTTAACATGTTTCATTTTAACATGATAAAATGTTACATTTTAACATGTTTCATTTTAACATGATAAAATGTTACATTTAAACATGTTTCATTTTAACATGATAAAATGTTACATTTTAACATGTTTCATTTTAACATGATAAAATGTTACATTTTAACATGTTTCATTTTAACATGATAAAATGTTACATTTAAACATGTTTCCTTTTAACATGATAAAATGTTACATTTTAACATGTTTCATTTTAACATGATAAAATGTTACAATTTAACATGTTGCATTTTAACATGATAAAATGTTACATTTTCACTTGTTTCATTTTAACATGATAAAATGTTACATTTTTACATGTTTCATTTAAAAATGTTACATTAAAAAATGTTCCATTTTAACATGTTACATTTTAATATGTTACATTTTAACATGTTGCATTTTAACATGATAAAATGTTACATTTTAACATGTTGCATTTTAACATGATAAAATGTTACATTTAAACATGTTGCATTTTAACATGATAAAATGTTACATTTAAACATGTTGCATTTTAACATGATAAAATGTTACATTTTAACATGTTGCATTTTAACATGATAAAATGTTACATTTTAACATGTTTCATTTCAACATGATAAAATGTTACATTTAAAAATGTTACATTTTTACATGTTTCATTTAAACATGATAAAATGTTACATTTTAACATTTTTCATTTTAACATCATAAAATGTTACATTTTAACATGTTACATTTAAATATGTTACATTTAAACATGTTGCATTTTAACATGATAAAATGTTACATTTTAACATGTTGCATTTTAACATGTTGCATTTTAACATGATAAAATGTTACATTTTAACATGTTTCATTTTAACATGATAAAATGTTACATTTTAACATGTTTCATTTTAACATCATAAAATGTTACATTTTAACATGTTTCATTTTAACATGATAAAATGTTACATTTTAACATGTTTCATTTTAACATGATAAAATCTTACATTTTAACATGTTTCATTTTAACATGATAAAATGTTACATTTTAACATGTTGCATTTTAACATGATAAAATGTTACATTTTAACATGATAAAATGTTACATTTTAACATGTTTCATTTTAACATGATAAAATGTTACATTAAAAAATGTTACATTTTTACATGTTTCATTTAAACATGATAAAATGTTACATTTTAACATTTTTCATTTTAACATCATAAAATGTTACATTTTAACATGTTACATTTAAATATGTTACATTTTTAACATGTTGCATTTTAACATGATAAAATGTTACATTTTAACATGTTGCATTTTAACATCATAAAATGTTACATTTTAACATGTTGCATTTTTACATGATAAAATGTTACATTTTAACATGTTGCATTTTAACATGATAAAATGTTACATTTTAACATGTTGCATTTTAACATGATAAAATGTTACATTTTAACATGTTGCATTTTAACATGATAAAATGTTACATTATAACATGATTCATTTTTACATGATAAAATGTTACATATTAACATGTTTCATTTTAAAATGTTACATTTTAAAATGTTACATTTTAACATGTTACATTTTTATATGTTATATTTTAACATGTTGCATTTTAACATTGTAAAATGTTACATTTTAACATGTTGCATTTTAACATGATAAAATGTTACATTTTAACATATTGTGATTTAACATGATAAAATGTTACATTTTAAAAAGTTTACATTTGAACATGTTACATTTTAATATGTTACATTTTAACATGTTGCATTTTAACATGATAAAATGTTACATTTTAACATGTTGCATTTTAACATGTTTCATTTTAACATGATAAAATGTTACATTTTAACATGTTTCATTTTAACATCATAAAATGTTACATTTTAACATGTTTCATTTTAACATGATAAAATGTTACATTTTAACATGTTTCATTTTAACATGATAAAATCTTACATTTTAACATGTTTCATTTTAACATGATAAAATGTTACATTTTAACATGTTGCATTTTAACATGATAAAATGTTACATTTTAACATGATAAAATGTTACATTTTAACATGTTTCATTTTAACATGATAAAATGTTACATTTTAACATGTTTCATTTTAAAATGTTACATTTTAAAATGTTACATTTTAACATGTTACATTTTAATATGTTACATTTTAACATGTTTCATTTTAACATGATAAAATGTTACATTAAAAAATGTTACATTTTTACATGTTTCATTTAAACATAATAAAATGTTACATTTTAACATTTTTCATTTTAACATCACAAAATGTTACATTTTAACATGTTACATTTAAATATGTTACATTTTAACATGTTGCATTTTAACATGATAAAATGTTACAGTTTAACATGTTGCATTTTAACATCATAAAATGTTACATTTTAACATGTTGCATTTTTACATGATAAAATGTTACATTTTAACATGTTCCATTTTAACATGATAAAATGTTACATTTTAACATGTTGCATTTTAACATGATAAAATGTTACATTTTAACATGTTGCATTTTAACATGGTAAAATGTTACATTATAACATGATTCATTTTTACATGATAAAATGTTACATTTTAACATGTTTCATTTTAAAATGTTACATTTTAAAATGTTACATTTTAAAATGTTACATTTTAAAATGTTACATTTTAACATGTTACATTTTTATATGTTACATTTTAACATGTTGCATTTTAACATGATAAAATGTTACATTTTAACATGTTGCATTTTAACATGATAAAATGTTACATTTTAACATGTTGCATTTTAACATGATAAAATGTTACATTTTAACATGTTTAATTTAAAATGATAAAATGTTACATTTTAACATGTTTCATTTAAAAATGTTACATTTTAAAATGTTACATTTTAACATGTTACATTTTAATATGTTATATTTTAACATGTTGCATTTTAACATTGTAAAATGTTACATTTTAACATGTTGCATTTTAACATGATAAAATGTTACATTTTAACATATTGTGATTTAACATGATAAAATGTTACATTTTAAAAAGTTTACATTTGAACATGTTACATTTTAAAAAGTTTACATTTGAACATGTTACATTTTAATATGTTACATTTTAACATGTTGCATTTTAACATGATAAAATGTTACATTTTAACATGTTGCATTTTAACATGTTACATTTTAATATGTTACATTTTAACATGTTGCATTTTAACATGATAAAATGTTACATTTTAACATGTTGCATTTTAACATGATAAAATGTTACATTTTAACATGTTTCATTTTAACATGATAAAATGTTACATTTTAACATGTTTCATTTTAACATGATAAAATGTTACATTTTAACGTTTCATTTTAACATGGTAAAATGTTACATTTTAACATGTTTCATTTTAACATGTTACAATTTAACATGTTGCATTTTAACATGATAAAATGTTACATTTTAACATGTTTCATTTTGACATGATAAAATGTTACATTAAAAAATGTTACATTTTTACATGTTTCATTTAAACATGATAAAATGTTACATTTTAACCTTTTTCATTTTAATATCATAAAATGTTACATTTTAACATGTTACATTTTAATATGTTACATTTTAACATGTTGCATTTTAACATGATAAAATGTTACATTTTAACATGTTGCATTTTAACATGTTGCATTTTAACATGATAAAATGTTACATTTTAACATGTTTCATTTTAACATGATAAAATGTTACATTTTAACATGTTTCATTTAAAAATGTTACATTTTAACATGTTTCATTTTAACATGATAAAATGTTACATTTTAACATGTTTCATTTTAACATGATAAAATGTTACATTTTAACATGTTTCATTTTAACATGATAAAATGTTACATTTTAACATGTTTCATTTTAACATTTTAAAATGTTACATTTAAACATGTTTCCTTTTAACATGATAAAATGTTACATTTTAACATGTTTCATTTTAACATGATAAAATGTTACATTTTAACATGATGCATTTTAACATGATAAAATGTTACATTTTCACTTGTTTCATTTTAACATGATAAAATGTTACATTTTTACATGTTTCATTTAAAAATGTTACATTAAAAAATGTTCCATTTTAACATGTTACATTTTAATATGTTACATTTTAACATGTTGCATTTTAACATGATAAAATGTTACATTTTAACATGTTGCATTTTAACATGATAAAATGTTACATTTTAACATGTTGAATTTTAACATGTTGCATTTTAACATGATAAAATGTTACATTTTAACATGTTTCATTTTAACATGATAAAATGTTACATTTTAACATGTTTCATTTTAACATCATAAAATGTACATTTTAACATGTTTCATTTTAACATGATAAAATGTTACATTTTAACATGTTTCATTTTAACATGATAAAATCTTACATTTTAACATGTTTCATTTTAACATGATAAAATGTTACATTTTAACATGTTGCATTTTAACATGATAAAATGTTACATTTTAACATGATAAAATGTTACATTTTAACATGTTTCATTTTAACATGATAAAATGTTACATTAAAAAATGTTACATTTTTACATGTTTCATTTAAACATGATAAAATGTTACATTTTAACATTTTTCATTTTAACATCATAAAATGTTACATTTTAACATGTTACATTTAAATATGTTACATTTCGATGGTTATATGCACAAACATTGTATGTCCAATTTTTTTTCACTTTTGACATTTTTATATATTTGGAAAGCTGTAGTCTTCATCTTTCAGATCACACATATTGTATGTCCATATTACAATAGGAAAAATTAATATAAATTCTCAAAATAAAAGTGTTCACTTTGGTATGGTGTAATTTTATCCTGCACACTTGTAGCATGTCCAATGATTGCAGTACCAGCTGAACAGAGAAAAACTTCTTTAGAGCACAGATATAGTATCTTTGGACTTGCAATGATTGTGCATGAAAATACAAGGCCTACTATCTCTGGTATTTGTTTTTCATCTTGTAGTATGTCCAAAAATCTGATGATCTCAAGTGCACTCTTATAGTATGTCCACATTTTATTTTACAATTAGGTTAGGTTTAGGACATACAGCATCTGTGCACAACAGAACATAACACCAAAAAAGAATCCGTGAATTGGCTAAAGGTAAAGTGGTTTGGGTTTTAAAAAGCAAACCCCTTTGAAATTCTATACAAGTACGAACTTAACAAGGAAATAGAGTTTTTGACTCTTGATGTACGAATGGATCCCGAGACGCCATTTGTCTGGGAACAACAACTTCTCAGTCCAAAGTACACCGAGCCTATTCCGGTTTCCAGCGCCAAGAAAAAGGATTTGATGTACCTACTTAAAGCGGGTGTAATCCCAGAAGCATTCACGCATTTTGTCACTGAAATCCCTAGTTCCGCATCGGCAAGAGATATTGTACTTTACGTCATAGAGGAAGAAGAAGGAAACAAGTCTCTCACTGAAGTTACCAAAAAGAAAGAAGGAAGACGCAGTAGAAGAGATGTTAGGGCAAGAAACCAGAAAAAGAAGTAATGTAAAGAGAGTTTAAGAAAACCAAGGAGGCTAAAAAACCCAGAGAAAATAAAAGAAATTAAAACTTCATAAGAAAATAAAGTAATGTGTCTAAAGGACAACACTGTTGAATAAACCCCATAAAGACTGACTCAACAAAATACAGTTTGTACCACGATTACTAGAAAAAAACCCGGTATGGATCATAAACATAAACAAAATGACGTTGTTGGCCCGAATCCTGTACTAATAGCATTGAACATATGTTTTAGCAGTTCCATTTAACCAATGTTAAATCATGTTTATTTTCGGGCCAAAAACGTCATTTGTTTATGTTTATGATCCATACCGGGTTTTTTCTAGTAATCGTGGTTTGTACTGTATAGGTACCATTTTACAAAAGGCACTACCTGATTTATTTAGTGCTTTGTTTAATGTTTCGTTTAGGCCGATTTGTGTTTAAGTTTCTAATAGCTGGTAGGCCAAGTAATTTTTATTTTTTAAATGTTAAAATAAAAGTAGTCTACAATGTAAGACAATAACAGTCATGGGCGTCCGCAGAATTTGGAACAGGGGGCAACCCCAATATATAGGTCTAACGAACCTCCAGGGGTTCGGGGCCTTCCCCAGGAAAAAATCTGAATATATAGTGTTTTAAAACATATTTTTACGCTATTTTGTAATACATAAAACCAACCAAAACAAAATATAGTACATTGTGCATCAAGGACGGTCACCTGAGGGAGTCGTTGTTTTTTATGCCAACATTAACAATTAACCAAACAATTATAAAGAAAAAAAATTATAGTTGAATAAAGCCTAGATAACAGCCAAGAAAGTTTATGTTTTGTTTTCTGAATAGTTTTGTTAAAGTATGAAAGTATACAACGTATAAAAGATTTTTACATCTGTTAGTCAACTACTAATTTGATTTAAACATCAATTTAAAACATTTTTTAGACATGACCATTTTGAACATACTTTTATAAATTCCTTAAAACCCAAGTGATCACAGAACATTATGTGTATTAAATTTATTTCTAATTTTTTTTAGCCAGGGGGCGCCCATGATAACAGTTGTTTAAAATTTTCATTCCTTACTAAAACCATCTAGGGGCAGTTTTTGTATTGCACACTCGTAGCATGTCCATAAATCTGCGCGTTCAGAAGTGCACACATATAGTATGTCCAACATGGTTTGATTTACAAATTATTTGTAAAAATGTGGCTTGAATAAAGATAAAACTATTTATGTAGATGCATTTTTAATAAATGGGGCCAATACAATTTATTTATTTCAAACATTTTTCAGTTTTAGTTTAAGTTTCCCCCATAATACAAATTTTGTTTTTGCGGTTTCCGAAAGTTTACCAAAATGGACATACAACTATTGTGCTTATAACCATCGATTTTAACATGTTGCATTTTAACATGATAAAATGTTACATTTTAACATGTTGCATTTTAACATCATAAAATGTTACATTTTAACATGTTGCATTTTTACATGATAAAATGTTACATTTTAACATGTTGCATTTTAACATGATAAAATGTTACATTTTAACATGTTGCATTTTAACATGATAAAATGTTACATTTTAACATGTTGCATTTTAACATGATAAAATGTTACATTTTTACATGTTGCATTTAAAAATGTTACATTTTAAAATGTTACATTTTAACATGTTACATTTTAATATGTTATATTTTAACATGTTGCATTTTAACATTGTAAAATGTTACATTTTAACATGTTGCATTTTAACATGATAAAATGTTACATTTTAACATATTGTGATTTAACATGATAAAATGTTACATTTTAAAAAGTTTACATTTGAACATGTTACATTTTAATATGTTACATTTTAACATGTTGCATTTTAACATGATAAAATGTTACATTTTAACATGTTGCATTTTAACATGTTTCATTTTAACATGATAAAATGTTACATTTTAACATGTTTCATTTTAACATCATAAAATGTTACATTTTAACATGTTTCATTTTAACATGATAAAATGTTACATTTTAACATGTTTCATTTTAACATGATAAAATCTTACATTTTAACATGTTTCATTTTAACATGATAAAATGTTACATTTTAACATGTTGCATTTTAACATGATAAAATGTTACATTTTAACATGATAAAATGTTACATTTTAACATGTTTCATTTTAACATGATAAAATGTTACATTTTAACATGTTTCATTTTAAAATGTTACATTTTAAAATGTTACATTTTAACATGTTACATTTTAATATGTTACATTTTAACATGTTTCATTTTAACATGATAAAATGTTACATTAAAAAATGTTACATTTTTACATGTTTCATTTAAACATGATAAAATGTTACATTTTAACATTTTTCATTTTAACATCATAAAATGTTACATTTTAACATGTTACATTTAAATATGTTACATTTTAACATGTTGCATTTTAACATGATAAAATGTTACAGTTTAACATGTTGCATTTTAACATCATAAAATGTTACATTTTAACATGTTGCATTTTAACATGATAAAATGTTACATTTTAACATGTTGCATTTTAACATGATAAAATGTTACATTTTAACATGTTGCATTTTAACATGATAAAATGTTACATTTTAACATGTTTCATTTTAACATGATAAAATGTTACATTTTAACATGTTTCATTTAAAAATGTTACATTTTAAAATGTTACATTTTAACATGTTACATTTTAATATGTTATATTTTAACATGTTGCATTTTAACATTGTAAAATGTTACATTTTAACATGTTGCATTTTAACATGATAAAATGTTACATTTTAACATATTGTGATTTAACATGATAAAATGTTACATTTTAAAAAGTTTACATTTGAACATGTTACATTTTAATATGTTACATTTTAACATGTTGCATTTTAACATGATAAAATGTTACATTTTAACATGTTGCATTTTAACATGTTACATTTTAATATGTTACATTTTAACATGTTGCATTTTAACATGATAAAATGTTACATTTTAACATGTTGCATTTTAACATGATAAAATGTTACATTTTAACATGTTTCATTTTAACATGATAAAATGTTACATTTTAACATGTTTCATTTTAACATGATAAAATGTTACATTTTAACGTTTCATTTTAACATGATAAAATGTTACATTTTAACATGTTTCATTTTAACATGTTACAATTTAACATGTTGCATTTTAACATGATAAAATGTTACATTTTAACATGTTTCATTTTGACATGATAAAATGTTACATTAAAAAATGTTACATTTTTACATGTTTCATTTAAACATGATAAAATGTTACATTTTAACCTTTTTCATTTTAATATCATAAAATGTTACATTTTAACATGTTACATTTTAATATGTTACATTTTAACATGTTGCATTTTAACATGATAAAATGTTACATTTTAACATGTTGCATTTTAACATGTTGCATTTTAACATGATAAAATGTTACATTTTAACATGTTGCATTTTTACATGATAAAATGTTACATTTAAACATGTTGCATTTTAACATGATAAAATGTTACATTTTAACATGTTGCATTTTAACATGATAAAATGTTACATTTTAACATGTTGCATTTTAACATGATAAAATGTTACATTATAACATGTTTCATTTTAACATGATAAAATGTTACATTTTAACATGTTTCATTTTATAATGTTACATTTTAAAATGTTACATTTTAACATGTTACATTTTTATATGTTACATTTTAACATGTTGCATATTTACATGATAAAATGTTACATTTTAACATGTTGCATTTTAACATGATAAAATGTTACATTTTAACATGTTGCATTTTAACATGATAAAATGTTACATTTTAACATGTTTCATTTTAACATGATAAAATGTTACATTTTAACATGTTTCATTTAAAAATGTTACATTTTAAAATGTTACATTTTAACATGTTACATTTTAATATGTTACATTTTAACATGTTGCATTTTAACATAGTAAAATGTTACATTTTAACATGTTGCATTTTAACATGATAAAATGTTACATTTTAACATGTTGCATTTTAACATGATAAAATGTTACATTTTAACATGTTGCATTTTAACATGTTACATTTTAATATGTTACATTATAACATGTTTCATTTTAACATGATAAAATGTTACATTTTAAAATGTTACATTTGAACATGTTACATTTTAATATGTTACATTTTAACATGTTGCATTTTAACATGATAAAATGTTACATTTTAACATGTTGCATTTTAACATGTTACATTTTAATATGTTACATTTTAACATGTTGCATTTTAACATGATAAAATGTTACATTTTAACATGTTTCATTTTAACATGATAAAATGTTACATTTTAACATGTTTCATTTTAACATGATAAAATGTTACATTTTAACATGTTTCATTTTAACATCATAAAATGTTACATTTTAACATGTTTCATTTTAACATGATAAAATGTTACTTTTTAACATGTTTCATTTTAACATGATAAAATGTTACATTTAAACATGTTTCATTTTAACATGATAAAATGTTACATTTTAACATGTTTCATTTTAACATGATAAAATGTTACATTTTAACATGTTTCATTTTAACATGATAAAATGTTACATTTTAACATGTTTCATTTTAACATGATAAAATGTTACATTTTAACATGTTGCATTTTAACATGATAAAATGTTACATTTTCACTTGTTTCATTTTAACATGATAAAATGTTACATTTTTACATGTTTCATTTAAAAATGTTACATTAAAAAATGTTACATTTTAACATGTTACATTTTAATATGTTACATTTTAACATGTTGCATTTTAACATGATAAAATGTTACATTTTAACATGTTGCATTTTAACATGATAAAATGTTACATTTTAACATGTTGCATTTTAACATGATAAAATGTTACATTTTAACATGTTGCATTTTAACATGATAAAATGTTACATTTTAACATGTTGCATTTTAACATGATAAAATGTTACATTTTAACATGTTTCATTTTAACATGATAAAATGTTACATTTAAAAATGTTACATTTTTACATGTTTCATTTAAACATGATAAAATGTTACATTTTAACATTTTTCATTTTAACATCATAAAATGTTACATTTTAACATGTTACATTTAAATATGTTACATTTAAACATGTTGCATTTTAACATGATAAAATGTTACATTTTAAAATGTTACATTTTAACATGTTACATTTTTATATGTTACATTTTAACATGTTGCATTTTAACATGATAAAATGTTACATTTTAACATGTTGCATTTTAACATGATAAAATGTTACATTTTAACATGTTGCATTTTAACATGATAAAATGTTACATTTTAACATGTTTCATTTTAACATGATAAAATGTTACATTTAAAAATGTTACATTTTTACATGTTTCATTTAAACATGATAAAATGTTACATTTTAACATTTTTCATTTTAACATCATAAAATGTTACATTTTAACATGTTACATTTAAATATGTTACATTTAAACATGTTGCATTTTAACATGATAAAATGTTACATTTTAACATGTTGCATTTTAACATGATAAAATGTTACATTTTAACATGTTTCATTTTAACATGATAAAATGTTACATTTTAACATGTTTTATTTTAACATCATAAAATGTTACATTTTAACATGTTTCATTTTAACATGATAAAATGTTACATTTTAACATGTTTCATTTTAACATGATAAAATCTTACATTTTAACATGTTTCATTTTAACATGATAAAATGTTACATTTTAACATGTTGCATTTTAACATGATAATATGTTACATTTTAACATGATAAAATGTTACATTTTAACATGTTTCATTTTAAAATGTTACATTTTAAAATGTTACATTTTAACATGTTACATTTTAATATGTTACATTTTAACATGTTGCATTTTAACATGATAAAATGTTACATTTTAACATGTTGCATTTTAACATGATAAAATGTTACATTAAAAAATGTTACATTTTTACATGTTTCATTTTAACATGATAAAATGTTACATTTTAACATTTTTCATTTTAACATCATAAAATGTTACATTTTAACATGTTACATTTAAATATGTTACATTTTAACATGTTGCATTTTAACATGATAAAATGTTACATTTTAACATGTTGCATTTTAACATCATAAAATGTTACATTTTAACATGTTGCATTTTAACACGATAAAATGTTACATTTTAACATGTTGCATTTTAACATGATAAAATGTTACATTTTAACATGTTGCATTTTAACATGATAAAATGTTACATTTTAACATGTTGCATTTTAACATGATAAAATGTTACATTATAACATGATTCATTTTTACATGATAAAATGTTACATTTTAACATGTTTCATTTTAAAATGTTACATTTTAAAATGTTACATTTTAACATGTTACATTTTTATATGTTACATTTTAACATGTTGCATTTTAACATGATAAAATGTACATTTTAACATGTTGCATTTTAACATGATAAAATGTTACATTTTAACATGTTGCATTTTAACATGATAAAATGTTACATTTTAACATGTTTCATTTTAACATGATAAAATGTTACATTTTAACATGTTTCATTTTAACATCATAAAATGTTACATTTTAACATGTTTCATTTTAACATGATAAAATGTTACATTTTAACATGTTTCATTTTAACATGATAAAATGTTACATTTAAACATGTTTCATTTTAACATGATAAAATGTTACATTTTAACATGTTTCATTTTAACATGATAAAATGTTACATTTTAACATGTTTCATTTTAACATGATAAAATGTTACATTTTAACATGTTTCATTTTAACATGATAAAATGTTACATTTTAACATGTTTCATTTTAACATGATAAAATGTTACATTTTAACATGTTGCATTTTAACATGATAAAATGTTACATTTTCACTTGTTTCATTTTAACATGATAAAATGTTACATTTTTACATGTTTCATTTAAAAATGTTACATTAAAAAATGTTACATTTTAACATGTTACATTTTAATATGTTACATTTTAACATGTTGCATTTTAACATGATAAAATGTTACATTTTAACATGTTGCATTTTAACATGATAAAATGTTACATTTTAACATGTTGCATTTTAACATGATAAAATGTTACATTTTAACATGTTTCATTTTAACATGATAAAATGTTACATTTAAAAATGTTACATTTTTACATGTTTCATTTAAACATGATAAAATGTTACATTTTAACATTTTTCATTTTAACATCATAAAATGTTACATTTTAACATGTTACATTTAAATATGTTACATTTAAACATGTTGCATTTTAACATGATAAAATGTTACATTTTAAAATGTTACATTTTAACATGTTACATTTTTATATGTTACATTTTAACATGTTGCATTTTAACATGATAAAATGTTACATTTTAACATGTTGCATTTTAACATGATAAAATGTTACATTTTAACATGTTGCATTTTAACATGATAAAATGTTACATTTTAACATGTTTCATTTTAACATGATAAAATGTTACATTTTAACATGTTTCATTTAAAAATGTTACATTTTAACATGTTTCATTTTAACATGATAAAATGTTACATTTTAACATGTTTCATTTTAACATCATAAAATGTTACATTTTAACAGGTTTCATTTTAACATGATAAAATGTAACATTTTAACATGTTTCATTTTAACATGATAAAATGTTACATTTAAACATGTTTCATTTTAACATGATAAAATGTTACATTTTAACATGTTTCATTTTAACATGATAAAATGTTACATTTTAACATGTTGCATTTTAACATGATAAAATGTTACATTTTCACTTGTTTCATTTTAACATGATAAAATGTTACATTTTTACGTTTCATTTAAAAATGTTACATTAAAAAATGTTCCATTTTAACATGTTACATTTTAATATGTTACATTTTAACATGTTGCATTTTAACATGATAAAATGTTACATTTTAACATGTTGCATTTTAACATGATAAAATGTTACATTTAAACATGTTGCATTTTAACATGATAAAATGTTACATTTTAACATGATAAAATGTTACATTTTAACATGTTTCATTTTAACATGATAAAATGTTACATTTAAAAATGTTACATTTTTACATGTTTCATTTAAACATGATAAAATGTTACATTTTAACATTTTTCATTTTAACATCATAAAATGTTACATTTTAACATGTTACATTTAAATATGTTACATTTAAACATGTTGCATTTTAACATGATAAAATGTTACATTTTAACATGTTGCATTTTAACATGATAAAATGTTACATTTTAACATGTTGCATTTTAACATGATAAAATGTTACATTTTAACATGTTTCATTTTAACATGATAAAATGTTACATTTTAACATGTTTCATTTTAACATCATAAAATGTTACATTTTAACATGTTTCATTTTAACATCATAAAATGTTACATTTAAACATGTTTCATTTTAACATGATAAAATCTTACATTTTAACATGTTTCATTTTAACATGATAAAATGTTACATTTTAACATGTTGCATTTTAACATGATAAAATGTTACATTTTAACATGATAAAATGTTACATTTTAACATGTTTCATTTTAACATGATAAAATGTTACATTTTAACATGTTTCATTTTAAAATGTTACATTTTAAAATGTTACATTTTAACATGTTACATTTTAATATGTTACATTTTAACATGTTGCATTTTAACATGATAAAATGTTACATTTTAACATGTTTAATTTTAACATGATAAAATGTTACATTAAAAAATGTTACATTTTTACATGTTTCATTTAAACATGATAAAATGTTACATTTTAACATTTTTCATTTTAACATCATAAAATGTTACATTTTAACATGTTACATTTAAATATGTTACATTTTAACATGTTGCATTTTAACATGATAAAATGTTACATTTTAACATGTTGCATTTTAACATCATAAAATGTTACATTTTAACATGTTGCATTTTTACATGATAAAATGTTACATTTTAACATGTTGCATTTTAACATGATAAAATGTTACATTTTAACATGTTGCATTTTAACATGATAAAATGTTACATTTTAACATGTTGCATTTTAACATGATAAAATGTTACATTATAACATGATTCATTTTTACATGATAAAATGTTACATTTTAACATGTTTCATTTTAAAATGTTACATTTTAAAATGTTACATTTTAACATGTTACATTTTTATATGTTACATTTTAACATGTTGCATTTTAACATGATAAAATGTTACATTTTAACATGTTGCATTTTAACATGATAAAATGTTACATTTTAACATGTTGCATTTTAACATGATAAAATGTTACATTTTAACATGTTTCATTTTAACATGATAAAATGTTACATTTTAACATGTTTCATTTAAAAATGTTACATTTTAAAATGTTACATTTTAACATGTTACATTTTAATATGTTATATTTTAACATGTTGCATTTTAACATTGTAAAATGTTACATTTTAACATGTTGCATTTTAACATGATAAAATGTTACATTTTAACATATTGTGATTTAACATGATAAAATGTTACATTTTAAAAAGTTTACATTTGAACATGTTACATTTTAATATGTTACATTTTAACATGTTTCATTTTAACATGATAAAATGTTACATTTTAACATGTTGCATTTTAACATGTTACATTTTAATATGTTACATTTTAACATGTTGCATTTTAACATGATAAAATGTTACATTTTAACATGTTTCATTTTAACATGATAAAATGTTACATTTTAACATGTTGCATTTTAACATGATAAAATGTTACATTTTAACATGTTTCATTTTAACATGATAAAATGTTACATTTTAACATGTTTCATTTTAACATGATAAAATGTTACATTTTAACATGTTTCATTTTAACATGATAAAATGTTACATTTTAACGTTTCATTTTAACATGATAAAATGTTACATTTTAACATGTTTCATTTTAACATGTTACAATTTAACATGTTGCATTTTAACATGATAAAATGTTACATTTTAACATGTTTCATTTTGACATGATAAAATGTTACATTAAAAAATGTTACATTTTTACATGTTTCATTTAAACATGATAAAATGTTACATTTTAACCTTTTTCATTTTAACATCATAAAATGTTACATTTTAACATGTTACATTTTAATATGTTACATTTTAACATGTTGCATTTTAACATGATAAAATGTTACATTTTAACATGTTGTATTTTAACATGTTGCATTTTAACATGATAAAATGTTACATTTTAACATGTTGCATTTTTACATGATAAAATGTTACATTTTAACATGTTGCATTTTAACATGATAAAATGTTACATTTTAACATGTTGCATTTTAACATGATAAAATGTTACATTTTAACATGTTGCATTTTAACATGATAAAATGTTACATTATAACATGTTTCATTTTAACATGATAAAATGTTACATTTTAACATGTTTCATTTTAAAATGTTACATTTTAAAATGTTACATTTTAACATGTTACATTTTTATATGTTACATTTTAACATGTTGCATTTTAACATGATAAAATGTTACATTTTAACATGTTGCATTTTAACATGATAAAATGTTACATTTTAACATGTTGCATTTTAACATGATAAAATGTTACATTTTAACATGTTTCATTTTAATATGATAAAATGTTACATTTTAACATGTTTCATTTAAAAATGTTACATTTTAAAATGTTACATTTTAACATGTTACATTTTAATATGTTACATTTTAACATGTTACATTTTAATATGTTACATTTTAACATGTTGCATTTTAACATGATAAAATGTTACATTTTAACATGTTTCATTTTAACATGATAAAATGTTACATTTTAACATGTTTCATTTAAAAATGTTACATTTTAACATGTTTCATTTTAACATGATAAAATGTTACATTTTAACATGTTTCATTTTAACATCATAAAATGTTACATTTTAACATGTTTCATTTTAACATGATAAAATGTTACATTTTAACATGTTTCATTTTAACATGATAAAATGTTACATTTAAACATGTTTCATTTTAACATGATAAAATGTTACATTTTAACATGTTTCATTTTAACATGATAAAATGTTACATTTTAACATGTTTCATTTTAACATGATAAAATGTTACATTTAAACATGTTGCATTTTAACATGATAAAATGTTACATTTTAACATGATAAAATGTTACATTTTAACATGTTTCATTTTAACATGATAAAATGTTACATTTAAAAATGTTACATTTTTACATGTTTCATTTAAACATGATAAAATGTTACATTTTAACATTTTTCATTTTAACATCATAAAATGTTACATTTTAACATGTTACATTTAAATATGTTACATTTAAACATGTTGCATTTTAACATGATAAAATGTTACATTTTAACATGTTGCATTTTAACATGATAAAATGTTACATTTTAACATGTTGCATTTTAACATGATAAAATGTTACATTTTAACATGTTTCATTTTAACATGATAAAATGTTACATTTTAACATGTTTCATTTTAACATCATAAAATGTTACATTTTAACATGTTTCATTTTAACATCATAAAATGTTACATTTAAACATGTTTCATTTTAACATGATAAAATCTTACATTTTAACATGTTTCATTTTAACATGATAAAATGTTACATTTTAACATGTTGCATTTTAACATGATAAAATGTTACATTTTAACATGATAAAATGTTACATTTTAACATGTTTCATTTTAACATGATAAAATGTTACATTTTAACATGTTTCATTTTAAAATGTTACATTTTAAAATGTTACATTTTAACATGTTACATTTTAATATGTTACATTTTAACATGTTGCATTTTAACATGATAAAATGTTACATTTTAACATGTTTAATTTTAACATGATAAAATGTTACATTAAAAAATGTTACATTTTTACATGTTTCATTTAAACATGATAAAATGTTACATTTTAACATTTTTCATTTTAACATCATAAAATGTTACATTTTAACATGTTACATTTAAATATGTTACATTTTAACATGTTGCATTTTAACATGATAAAATGTTACATTTTAACATGTTGCATTTTAACATCATAAAATGTTACATTTTAACATGTTGCATTTTTACATGATAAAATGTTACATTTTAACATGTTGCATTTTAACATGATAAAATGTTACATTTTAACATGTTGCATTTTAACATGATAAAATGTTACATTTTAACATGTTGCATTTTAACATGATAAAATGTTACATTATAACATGATTCATTTTTACATGATAAAATGTTACATTTTAACATGTTTCATTTTAAAATGTTACATTTTAAAATGTTACATTTTAACATGTTACATTTTTATATGTTACATTTTAACATGTTGCATTTTAACATGATAAAATGTTACATTTTAACATGTTGCATTTTAACATGATAAAATGTTACATTTTAACATGTTGCATTTTAACATGATAAAATGTTACATTTTAACATGTTTCATTTTAACATGATAAAATGTTACATTTTAACATGTTTCATTTAAAAATGTTACATTTTAAAATGTTACATTTTAACATGTTACATTTTAATATGTTATATTTTAACATGTTGCATTTTAACATTGTAAAATGTTACATTTTAACATGTTGCATTTTAACATGATAAAATGTTACATTTTAACATATTGTGATTTAACATGATAAAATGTTACATTTTAAAAAGTTTACATTTGAACATGTTACATTTTAATATGTTACATTTTAACATGTTTCATTTTAACATGATAAAATGTTACATTTTAACATGTTGCATTTTAACATGTTACATTTTAATATGTTACATTTTAACATGTTGCATTTTAACATGATAAAATGTTACATTTTAACATGTTTCATTTTAACATGATAAAATGTTACATTTTAACATGTTGCATTTTAACATGATAAAATGTTACATTTTAACATGTTTCATTTTAACATGATAAAATGTTACATTTTAACATGTTTCATTTTAACATGATAAAATGTTACATTTTAACATGTTTCATTTTAACATGATAAAATGTTACATTTTAACGTTTCATTTTAACATGATAAAATGTTACATTTTAACATGTTTCATTTTAACATGTTACAATTTAACATGTTGCATTTTAACATGATAAAATGTTACATTTTAACATGTTTCATTTTGACATGATAAAATGTTACATTAAAAAATGTTACATTTTTACATGTTTCATTTAAACATGATAAAATGTTACATTTTAACCTTTTTCATTTTAACATCATAAAATGTTACATTTTAACATGTTACATTTTAATATGTTACATTTTAACATGTTGCATTTTAACATGATAAAATGTTACATTTTAACATGTTGTATTTTAACATGTTGCATTTTAACATGATAAAATGTTACATTTTAACATGTTGCATTTTTACATGATAAAATGTTACATTTTAACATGTTGCATTTTAACATGATAAAATGTTACATTTTAACATGTTGCATTTTAACATGATAAAATGTTACATTTTAACATGTTGCATTTTAACATGATAAAATGTTACATTATAACATGTTTCATTTTAACATGATAAAATGTTACATTTTAACATGTTTCATTTTAAAATGTTACATTTTAAAATGTTACATTTTAACATGTTACATTTTTATATGTTACATTTTAACATGTTGCATTTTAACATGATAAAATGTTACATTTTAACATGTTGCATTTTAACATGATAAAATGTTACATTTTAACATGTTGCATTTTAACATGATAAAATGTTACATTTTAACATGTTTCATTTTAATATGATAAAATGTTACATTTTAACATGTTTCATTTAAAAATGTTACATTTTAAAATGTTACATTTTAACATGTTACATTTTAATATGTTACATTTTAACATGTTACATTTTAATATGTTACATTTTAACATGTTGCATTTTAACATGATAAAATGTTACATTTTAACATGTTTCATTTTAACATGATAAAATGTTACATTTTAACATGTTTCATTTAAAAATGTTACATTTTAACATGTTTCATTTTAACATGATAAAATGTTACATTTTAACATGTTTCATTTTAACATCATAAAATGTTACATTTTAACATGTTTCATTTTAACATGATAAAATGTTACATTTTAACATGTTTCATTTTAACATGATAAAATGTTACATTTAAACATGTTTCATTTTAACATGATAAAATGTTACATTTTAACATGTTTCATTTTAACATGATAAAATGTTACATTTTAACATGTTTCATTTTAACATGATAAAATGTTACATTTTAACATGTTGCATTTTAACATGATAAAATGTTACATTTTCACTTGTTTCATTTTAACATGATAAAATGTTACATTTAAAAATGTTACATTTTTACATGTTTCATTTAAACATGATAAAATGTTACATTTTAACATTTTTCATTTTAACATCATAAAATGTTACATTTTAACATGTTACATTTAAATATGTTACATTTAAACATGTTGCATTTTAACATGATAAAATGTTACATTTTAACATGTTGCATTTTAACATGATAAAATGTTACATTTTAACATGTTGCATTTTAACATGATAAAATGTTACATTTTAACATGTTTCATTTTAACATGATAAAATGTTACATTTTAACATGTTTCATTTTAACATCATAAAATGTTACATTTTAACATGTTTCATTTTAACATCATAAAATGTTACATTTAAACATGTTTCATTTTAACATGATAAAATCTTACATTTTAACATGTTTCATTTTAACATGATAAAATGTTACATTTTAACATGTTGCATTTTAACATGATAAAATGTTACATTTTAACATGATAAAATGTTACATTTTAACATGTTTCATTTTAACATGATAAAATGTTACATTTTAACATGTTACATTTTAATATGTTACATTTTAACATGTTGCATTTTAACATGATAAAATGTTACATTTTAACATGTTTAATTTTAACATGATAAAATGTTACATTAAAAAATGTTACATTTTTACATGTTTCATTTAAACATGATAAAATGTTACATTTTAACATTTTTCATTTTAACATCATAAAATGTTACATTTTAACATGTTACATTTAAATATGTTACATTTTAACATGTTGCATTTTAACATGATAAAATGTTACATTTTAACATGTTGCATTTTAACATCATAAAATGTTACATTTTAACATGTTGCATTTTTACATGATAAAATGTTACATTTTAACATGTTGCATTTTAACATGATAAAATGTTACATTTTAACATGTTGCATTTTAACATGATAAAATGTTACATTTTAACATGTTGCATTTTAACATGATAAAATGTTACATTATAACATGATTCATTTTTACATGATAAAATGTTACATTTTAACATGTTTCATTTTAAAATGTTACATTTTAAAATGTTACATTTTAACATGTTACATTTTTATATGTTACATTTTAACATGTTGCATTTTAACATGATAAAATGTTACATTTTAACATGTTGCATTTTAACATGATAAAATGTTACATTTTAACATGTTGCATTTTAACATGATAAAATGTTACATTTTAACATGTTTCATTTTAACATGATAAAATGTTACATTTTAACATGTTTCATTTAAAAATGTTACATTTTAAAATGTTACATTTTAACATGTTACATTTTAATATGTTATATTTTAACATGTTGCATTTTAACATTGTAAAATGTTACATTTTAACATGTTGCATTTCAACATGATAAAATGTTACATTTTAACATATTGTGATTTAACATGATAAAATGTTACATTTTAAAAAGTTTACATTTGAACATGTTACATTTTAATATGTTACATTTTAACATGTTTCATTTTAACATGATAAAATGTTACATTTTAACATGTTGCATTTTAACATGTTACATTTTAATATGTTACATTTTAACATGTTGCATTTTAACATGATAAAATGTTACATTTTAACATGTTGCATTTTAACATGATAAAATGTTACATTTTAACATGTTGCATTTTAACATGATAAAATGTTACATTTTAACATGTTTCATTTTAACATGATAAAATGTTACATTTTAACATGTTTCATTTTAACATGATAAAATGTTACATTTTAACGTTTCATTTTAACATGATAAAATGTTAGATTTTAACATGTTTCATTTTAACATGTTACAATTTAACATGTTGCATTTTAACATGATAAAATGTTACATTTTAACATGTTTCATTTTGACATGATAAAATGTTACATTAAAAAATGTTACATTTTTACATGTTTCATTTAAACATGATAAAATGTTACATTTTAACCTTTTTCATTTTAACATCATAAAATGTTACATTTTAACATGTTACATTTTAATATGTTACATTTTAACATGTTGCATTTTAACATGATAAAATGTTACATTTTAACATGTTGCATTTTAACATGTTGCATTTTAACATGATAAAATGTTACATTTTAACATGTTGCATTTTTACATGATAAAATGTTACATTTTAACATGTTGCATTTTAACATGATAAAATGTTACATTTTAACATGTTGCATTTTAACATGATAAAATGTTACATTTTAACATGTTGCATTTTAACATGATAAAATGTTACATTATAACATGTTTCATTTTAACATGATAAAATGTTACATTTTAACATGTTTCATTTTAAAATGTTACATTTTAAAATGTTACATTTTAACATGTTACATTTTTATATGTTACATTTTAACATGTTGCATTTTAACATGATAAAATGTTACATTTTAACATGTTGCATTTTAACATGATAAAATGTTACATTTTAACATGTTGCATTTTAACATGATAAAATGTTACATTTTAACATGTTTCATTTTAATATGATAAAATGTTACATTTTAACATGTTTCATTTAAAAATGTTACATTTTAAAATGTTACATTTTAACATGTTACATTTTAATATGTTACATTTTAACATGTTACATTTCAATATGTTACATTTTAACATGTTGCATTTTAACATGATAAAATGTTACATTTTAACATGTTTCATTTTAACATGATAAAATGTTACATTTTAACATGTTTCATTTTAACATGATAAAATGTTACATTTTAACATGTTTCATTTTAACATCATAAAATGTTACATTTTAACATGTTTCATTTTAACATGATAAAATGTTACATTTTAAAATGTTTCATTTTAACATGATAAAATGTTACATTTATACATGTTTCATTTTAACATGATAAAATGTTACATTTTAACATGTTTCATTTTAACATGATAAAATGTTACATTTTAACATGTTTCATTTTAACATGATAAAATGTTACATTTTAACATGTTTCATTTTAACATGATAAAATGTTACATTTTAACATGTTGCATTTTAACATGATAAAATGTTACATTTTCACTTGTTTCATTTTAACATGATAAAATGTTACATTTTTACGTTTCATTTAAAAATGTTACATTAAAAAATGTTCCATTTTAACATGTTACATTTTAATATGTTACATTTTAACATGTTGCATTTTAACATGATAAAATGTTACATTTTAACATGTTGCATTTTAACATGATAAAATGTTACATTTAAACATGTTGCATTTTAACATGATAAAATGTTACATTTTAACATGTTGCATTTTAACATGATAAAATGTTACATTTTAACATGTTTCATTTTAACATGATAAAATGTTACATTTAAAAATGTTACATTTTTACATGTTTCATTTAAACATGATAAAATGTTACATTTTAACATTTTTAATTTTAACATCATAAAATGTTACATTTTAACATGTTACATTTAAATATGTTACATTTAAACATGTTGCATTTTAACATGATAAAATGTTACATTTTAACATGTTGCATTTTAACATGATAAAATGTTACATTTTAACATGTTGCATTTTAACATGATAAAATGTTACATTTTAACATGTTTCATTTTAACATGATAAAATGTTACATTTTAACATGTTTCATTTTAACATCATAAAATGTAACATTTTAACATGTTTCATTTTAACATCATAAAATGTTACATTTAAACATGTTTCATTTTAACATGATAAAATCTTACATTTTAACATGTTTCATTTTAACATGATAAAATGTTACATTTTAACATGTTGCATTTTAACATGATAAAATGTTACATTTTAACATGATAAAATGTTACATTTTAACATGTTTCATTTTAACATGATAAAATGTTACATTTTAACATGTTACATTTTAATATGTTACATTTTAACATGTTGCATTTTAACATGATAAAATGTTACATTTTAACATGTTTAATTTTAACATGATAAAATGTTACATTAAAAAATGTTACATTTTTACATGTTTCATTTAAACATGATAAAATGTTACATTTTAACATTTTTCATTTTAACATCATAAAATGTTACATTTTAACATGTTACATTTAAATATGTTACATTTTAACATGTTGCATTTTAACATGATAAAATGTTACATTTTAACATGTTGCATTTTAACATCATAAAATGTTACATTTTAACATGTTGCATTTTTACATGATAAAATGTTACATTTTAACATGTTGCATTTTAACATGATAAAATGTTACATTTTAACATGTTGCATTTTAACATGATAAAATGTTACATTTTAACATGTTGCATTTTAACATGATAAAATGTTACATTATAACATGATTCATTTTTACATGATAAAATGTTACATTTTAACATGTTTCATTTTAAAATGTTACATTTTAAAATGTTACATTTTAACATGTTACATTTTTATATGTTACATTTTAACATGTTGCATTTTAACATGATAAAATGTTACATTTTAACATGTTGCATTTTAACATGATAAAATGTTACATTTTAACATGTTGCATTTTAACATGATAAAATGTTACATTTTACATGTTTCATTTTAACATGATAAAATGTTACATTTTAACATATTGTGATTTAACATGATAAAATGTTACATTTTAAAAAGTTTACATTTGAACATGTTACATTTTAATATGTTACATTTTAACATGTTTCATTTTAACATGATAAAATGTTACATTTTAACATGTTGCATTTTAACATGTTACATTTTAATATGTTTCATTTTAACATGTTGCATTTTAACATGATAAAATGTTACATTTTAACATGTTGCATTTTAACATGATAAAATGTTACATTTTAACATGTTTCATTTTAACATGATAAAATGTTACATTTTAACATGTTTCATTTTAACATGATAAAATGTTACATTTTAACGTTTCATTTTAACATGATAAAATGTTACATTTTAACATGTTTCATTTTAACATGTTACAATTTAACATGTTGCATTTTAACATGATAAAATGTTACATTTTAACATGTTTCATTTTGACATGATAAAATGTTACATTAAAAAATGTTACATTTTTACATGTTTCATTTAAACATGATAAAATGTTACATTTTAACCTTTTTCATTTTAACATCATAAAATGTTACATTTTAACATGTTACATTTTAATATGTTACATTTTAACATGTTGCATTTTAACATGATAAAATGTTACATTTTAACATGTTGCATTTTAACATGTTGCATTTTAACATGATAAAATGTTACATTTTAACATGTTGCATTTTTACATGATAAAATGTTACATTTTAACATGTTGCATTTTAACATGATAAAATGTTACATTTTAACATGTTGCATTTTAACATGATAAAATGTTACATTTTAACATGATAAAATGTTACATTATAACATGTTTCATTTTAACATGATAAAATGTTACATTTTAACATGTTTCATTTTAAAATGTTACATTTTAAAATGTTACATTTTAACATGTTACATTTTTATATGTTACATTTTAACATGTTGCATTTTAACATGATAAAATGTTACATTTTAACATGTTGCATTTTAACATGATAAAATGTTACATTTTAACATGTTGCATTTTAACATGATAAAAAAAGTTACATTTTAACATGTTTCATTTTAATATGATAAAATGTTACATTTTAACATGTTTCATTTAAAAATGTTACATTTTAAAATGTTACATTTTAACATGTTACATTTTAATATGTTACATTTTAACATGTTACATTTTAATATGTTACATTTTAACATGTTGCATTTTAACATGATAAAATGTTACATTTTAACATATTGCGATTTAACATGATAAAATTTTACATTTTAAAATGTTACATTTGAATATGTTACATTTTAATATGTTACATTTTAACATGTTGCATTTTAACATGATAAAATGTTACATTTTAACATGTTGCATTTTAACATGTTACATTTTAATATGTTACATTTTAACATGTTGCATTTTAACATGATAAAATGTTACATTTTAACATGTTTCATTTTAACATGATAAAATGTTACATTTTAACATGTTGCATTTTAACATGATAAAATGTTACATTTTAACATGTTTCATTTTAACATGATAAAATGTTACATTTTAACATGTTTCATTTTAACATGATAAAATGTTACATTTTAACATGTTTCATTTTAACATGATAAAATGTTACATTTTAACATGTTTCATTTTAACATGATAAAATGTTACATTTAAACATGTTTCATTTTAACATGATAAAATGTTACATTTTAACATGTTTCATTTTAACATGATAAAATGTTACATTTTAACATGTTTCATTTAAACATGATAAAATGTTACATTTTAACATGTTGCATTTTAACATGATAATATGTTACATTTTAACTTGTTTCATTTTAACATGATAAAATGTTACATTTTTACATGTTTCATTTAAAAATGTTACATTAAAAAATGTTACATTTTAACATGTTACATTTTAATATGTTACATTTTAACATGTTGCATTTTAACATGATAAAATGTTACATTTTAACATGATAAAATGTTACATTTTACATGTTTCATTTTAACATGATAAAATGTTACATTTTAACATATTGTGATTTAACATGATAAAATGTTACATTTTAAAAAGTTTACATTTGAACATGTTACATTTTAATATGTTACATTTTAACATGTTTCATTTTAACATGATAAAATGTTACATTTTAACATGTTGCATTTTAACATGTTACATTTTAATATGTTACATTTTAACATGTTGCATTTTAACATGATAAAATGTTACATTTTAACATGTTGCATTTTAACATGATAAAATGTTACATTTTTACATGTTTCATTTTAACATGATAAAATGTTACATTTTAACATGTTTCATTTTAACATGATAAAATGTTACATTTTAACGTTTCATTTTAACATGATAAAATGTTACATTTTAACATGTTTCATTTTAACATGTTACAATTTAACATGTTGCATTTTAACATGATAAAATGTTACATTTTAACATGTTTCATTTTGACATAATAAAATGTTACATTAAAAAATGTTACATTTTTACATGTTTCATTTAAACATGATAAAATGTTACATTTTAACCTTTTTCATTTTAACATCATAAAATGTTACATTTTAACATGTTACATTTTAATATGTTACATTTTAACATGTTGCATTTTAACATGATAAAATGTTACATTTTAACATGTTGCATTTTAACATGTTGCATTTTAACATGATAAAATGTTACATTTTAACATGTTGCATTTTTACATGATAAAATGTTACATTTTAACATGTTGCATTTTAACATGATAAAATGTTACATTTTAACATGTTGCATTTTAACATGATAAAATGTTACATTTTAACATGTTGCATTTTAACATGATAAAATGTTACATTATAACATGTTTCATTTTAACATGATAAAATGTTACATTTTAACATGTTTCATTTTAAAATGTTACATTTTAAAATGTTACATTTTAACATGTTACATTTTTATATGTTACATTTTAACATGTTGCATTTTAACATGATAAAATGTTACATTTTAACATGTTGCATTTTAACATGATAAAATGTTACATTTTAACATGTTGCATTTTAACATGATAAAAAAAGTTACATTTTAACATGTTTCATTTTAACATGATAAAATGTTACATTTTAACATGTTTCATTTTAAAATGTTACATTTTAAAATGTTACATTTTAACATGTTACATTTTTATATGTTACATTTTAACATGTTGCATTTTAACATGATAAAATGTTACATTTTAACATGTTTCATTTTAACATGATAAAATGTTACATTTTAACATGTTTCATTTTAACATGATAAAATGTTACATTTTAACATATTGTGATTTAACATGATAAAATGTTACATTTTAAAAAGTTTACATTTGAACATGTTACATTTTAATATGTTACATTTTAACATGTTTCATTTTAACATGATAAAATGTTACATTTTAACATGTTGCATTTTAACATGTTACATTTTAATATGTTTCATTTTAACATGTTGCATTTTAACATGATAAAATGTTACATTTTAACATGTTTCATTTTAACATGATAAAATGTTACATTTTAACATGTTTCATTTTAACATGATAAAATGTTACATTTTAACGTTTCATTTTAACATGATAAAATGTTACATTTTAACATGTTTCATTTTAACATGTTACAATTTAACATGTTGCATTTTAACATGATAAAATGTTACATTTTAACATGTTTCATTTTAAAATGTTACATTTTAAAATGTTACATTTTAACATGTTACATTTTTATATGTTACATTTTAACATGTTGCATTTTAACATGATAAAATGTTACATTTTAACATGTTGCATTTTAACATGATAAAATGTTACATTTTAACATGTTGCATTTTAACATGATAAAATGTTACATTTTAACATGTTTCATTTTAAAATGTTACATTTTAAAATGTTACATTTTAACATGTTACATTTTTATATGTTACATTTTAACATGTTGCATTTTAACATGATAAAATGTTACATTTTAACATGTTGCATTTTAACATGATAAAATGTTACATTTTAACATGTTGCATTTTAACATGATAAAATGTTACATTTTAACATGTTGCATTTTAACATGATAAAATGTTACATTATAACATGTTTCATTTTAACATGATAAAATGTTACATTTTAACATGTTTCATTTTAACATGTTTCATTTTAAAATGTTACATTTTAAAATGTTACATTTTAACATGTTACATTTTTATATGTTACATTTTAACATGTTGCATTTTTACATGATAAAATGTTACATTTTAACATGTTGCATTTTAATATGATAAAATGTTACATTTTAACATGTTTCATTTAAAAATGTTACATTTTAACATGTTACATTTTAATATGTTACATTTTAACATGTTACATTTTAATATGTTACATTTTAACATGTTGCATTTTAACATGATAAAATGTTACATTTTAACATATTGCGATTTAACATGATAAAATGTTACATTTTAAAATGTTACATTTGAATATGTTACATTTTAATATGTTACATTTTAACATGTTGCATTTTAACATGATAAAATGTTACATTTTAACATGTTGCATTTTAACATGTTACATTTTAATATGTTACATTTTAACATGTTGCATTTTAACATGATAAAATGTTACATTTTAACATGTTTCATTTTAACATGATAAAATGTTACATTTTAACATGTTGCATTTTAACATGATAAAATGTTACATTTTAACATGTTTCATTTTAACATGATAAAATGTTACATTTTAACATGTTTCATTTTAACATGATAAAATGTTACATTTTAACATGTTTCATTTTAACATGATAAAATGTTACATTTTAACATATTGTGATTTAACATGATAAAATGTTACATTTTAAAAAGTTTACATTTGAACATGTTACATTTTAATATGTTACATTTTAACATGTTTCATTTTAACATGATAAAATGTTACATTTTAACATGTTGCATTTTAACATGTTACATTTTAATATGTTTCATTTTAACATGTTGCATTTTAACATGATAAAATGTTACATTTTAACATGTTGCATTTTAACATGATAAAATGTTACATTTTAACATGTTTCATTTTAACATGATAAAATGTTACATTTTAACATGTTTCATTTTAACATGATAAAATGTTACATTTTAACGTTTCATTTTAACATGATAAAATGTTACATTTTAACATGTTTCATTTTAACATGTTACAATTTAACATGTTGCATTTTAACATGATAAAATGTTACATTTTAACATGTTTCATTTTAAAATGTTACATTTTAAAATGTTACATTTTAACATGTTACATTTTTATATGTTACATTTTAACATGTTGCATTTTAACATGATAAAATGTTACATTTTAACATGTTGCATTTTAACATGATAAAATGTTACATTTTAACATGTTGCATTTTAACATGATAAAATGTTACATTTTAACATGTTTCATTTTAAAATGTTACATTTTAAAATGTTACATTTTAACATGTTACATTTTTATATGTTACATTTTAACATGTTGCATTTTAACATGATAAAATGTTACATTTTAACATGTTGCATTTTAACATGATAAAATGTTACATTTTAACATGTTGCATTTTAACATGATAAAATGTTACATTTTAACATGTTGCATTTTAACATGATAAAATGTTACATTATAACATGTTTCATTTTAACATGATAAAATGTTACATTTTAACATGTTTCATTTTAACATGTTTCATTTTAAAATGTTACATTTTAAAATGTTACATTTTAACATGTTACATTTTTATATGTTACATTTTAACATGTTGCATTTTTACATGATAAAATGTTACATTTTAACATGTTGCATTTTAACATGATAAAATGTTACATTTTAACATGTTGCATTTTAACATGATAAAATGTTACATTTTAACATGTTGCATTTTAACATGATAAAATGTTACATTATAACATGTTTCATTTTAACATGATAAAATGTTACATTTTAACATGTTTCATTTTAAAATGTTACATTTTAAAATGTTACATTTTAACATGTTACATTTTTATATGTTACATTTTAACATGTTGCATTTTAACATGATAAAATGTTACATTTTAACATGTTGCATTTTAACATGATAAAATGTTACATTATAACATGTTTCATTTTAACATGATAAAATGTTACATTTTAACATGTTTCATTTTAAAATGTTACATTTTAAAATGTTACATTTTAACATGTTACATTTTTATATGTTACATTTTAACATGTTGCATTTTAACATGATAAAATGTTACATTTTAACATGTTGCATTTTAACATGATAAAATGTTACATTTTAACATGTTGCATTTTAACATGATAAAAAAAGTTACATTTTAACATGTTTCATTTTAATATGATAAAATGTTACATTTTAACATGTTTCATTTAAAAATGTTACATTTTAAAATGTTACATTTTAACATGTTACATTTTAATATGTTACATTTTAACATGTTACATTTTAATATGTTACATTTTAACATGTTGCATTTTAACATGATAAAATGTTACATTTTAAAATGTTACATTTGAATATGTTACATTTTAATATGTTACATTTTAACATGTTGCATTTTAACATGATAAAATGTTACATTTTAACATGTTGCATTTTAACATGTTACATTTTAATATGTTACATTTTAACATGTTGCATTTTAACATGATAAAATGTTACATTTTAACATGTTTCATTTTAACATGATAAAATGTTACATTTTAACATGTTGCATTTTAACATGATAAAATGTTACATTTTAACATGTTTCATTTTAACATGATAAAATGTTACATTTTAACATGTTTCATTTTAACATGATAAAATGTTACATTTTAACATGTTTCATTTTAACATGATAAAATGTTACATTTTAACATATTGTGATTTAACATGATAAAATGTTACATTTTAAAAAGTTTACATTTGAACATGTTACATTTTAATATGTTACATTTTAACATGTTTCATTTTAACATGATAAAATGTTACATTTTAACATGTTGCATTTTAACATGTTACATTTTAATATGTTTCATTTTAACATGTTGCATTTTAACATGATAAAATGTTACATTTTAACATGTTGCATTTTAACATGATAAAATGTTACATTTTAACATGTTTCATTTTAACATGATAAAATGTTACATTTTAACATGTTTCATTTTAACATGATAAAATGTTACATTTTAACGTTTCATTTTAACATGATAAAATGTTACATTTTAACATGTTTCATTTAAACATGTTACAATTTAACATGTTGCATTTTAACATGATAAAATGTTACATTTTAACATGTTTCATTTTGACATGATAAAATGTTACATTAAAAAATGTTACATTTTTACATGTTTCATTTAAACATGATAAAATGTTACATTTTAACCTTTTTCATTTTAACATCATAAAATGTTACATTTTAACATGTTACATTTTAATATGTTACATTTTAACATGTTGCATTTTAACATGATAAAATGTTACATTTTAACATGTTGCATTTTAACATGTTGCATTTTAACATGATAAAATGTTACATTTTAACATGTTGCATTTTTACATGATAAAATGTTACATTTTAACATGTTGCATTTTAACATGATAAAATGTTACATTTTAACATGTTGCATTTTAACATGATAAAATGTTACATTTTAACATGTTGCATTTTAACATGATAAAATGTTACATTATAACATGTTTCATTTTAACATGATAAAATGTTACATTTTAACATGTTTCATTTTAAAATGTTACATTTTAAAATGTTACATTTTAACATGTTACATTTTTATATGTTACATTTTAACATGTTGCATTTTAACATGATAAAATGTTACATTTTAACATGTTGCATTTTAACATGATAAAATGTTACATTTTAACATGTTGCATTTTAACATGATAAAAAAAGTTACATTTTAACATGTTTCATTTTAATATGATAAAATGTTACATTTTAACATGTTTCATTTAAAAATGTTACATTTTAAAATGTTACATTTTAACATGTTACATTTTAATATGTTACATTTTAACATGTTACATTTTAATATGTTACATTTTAACATGTTGCATTTTAACATGATAAAATGTTACATTTTAACATATTGCGATTTAACATGATAAAATGTTACATTTTAAAATGTTACATTTGAATATGTTACATTTTAATATGTTACATTTTAACATGTTGCATTTTAACATGATAAAATGTTACATTTTAACATGTTGCATTTTAACATGTTACATTTTAATATGTTACATTTTAACATGTTGCATTTTAACATGATAAAATGTTACATTTTAACATGTTTCATTTTAACATGATAAAATGTTACATTTTAACATGTTGCATTTTAACATGATAAAATGTTACATTTTAACATGTTTCATTTTAACATGATAAAATGTTACATTTTAACATGTTTCATTTTAACATGATAAAATGTTACATTTTAACATGTTTCATTTTAACATGATAAAATGTTACATTTTAACATGTTTCATTTTAACATGATAAAATGTTACATTTAAACATGTTTCATTTTAACATGATAAAATGTTACATTTTAACATGTTTCATTTTAACATGATAAAATGTTACATTTTAACATGTTTCATTTAAACATGATAAAATGTTACATTTTAACATGTTGCATTTTAACATGATAATATGTTACATTTTAACTTGTTTCATTTTAACATGATAAAATGTTACATTTTTACATGTTTCATTTAAAAATGTTACATTAAAAAATGTTACATTTTAACATGTTACATTTTAATATGTTACATTTTAACATGTTGCATTTTAACATGATAAAATGTTACATTTTAACATGTTGCATTTTAACATGATAAAATGTTACATTTTACATGTTTCATTTTAACATGATAAAATGTTACATTTTAACATATTGTGATTTAACATGATAAAATGTTACATTTTAAAAAGTTTACATTTGAACATGTTACATTTTAATATGTTACATTTTAACATGTTTCATTTTAACATGATAAAATGTTACATTTTAACATGTTGCATTTTAACATGTTACATTTTAATATGTTACATTTTAACATGTTGCATTTTAACATGATAAAATGTTACATTTTAACATGTTGCATTTTAACATGATAAAATGTTACATTTTTACATGTTTCATTTTAACATGATAAAATGTTACATTTTAACATGTTTCATTTTAACATGATAAAATGTTACATTTTAACGTTTCATTTTAACATGATAAAATGTTACATTTTAACATGTTTCATTTTAACATGTTACAATTTAACATGTTGCATTTTAACATGATAAAATGTTACATTTTAACATGTTTCATTTTGACATGATAAAATGTTACATTAAAAAATGTTACATTTTTACATGTTTCATTTAAACATGATAAAATGTTACATTTTAACCTTTTTCATTTTAACATCATAAAATGTTACATTTTAACATGTTACATTTTAATATGTTACATTTTAACATGTTGCATTTTAACATGATAAAATGTTACAT
The DNA here is from genome assembly GCF_028750875.1 of Macrosteles quadrilineatus. Classification (NCBI taxonomy): domain Eukaryota; kingdom Metazoa; phylum Arthropoda; class Insecta; order Hemiptera; family Cicadellidae; genus Macrosteles; species Macrosteles quadrilineatus. The sequence continues at coordinate 530,194 of NW_026542631.1, read as the reverse complement.
TTTAACATGTTGCATTTTAACATGTTGCATTTTAACATGATAAAATGTTACATTTTAACATGTTGCATTTTTACATGATAAAATGTTACATTTTAACATGTTGCATTTTAACATGATAAAATGTTACATTTTAACATGTTGCATTTTAACATGATAAAATGTTACATTTTAACATGTTGCATTTTAACATGATAAAATGTTACATTATAACATGTTTCATTTTAACATGATAAAATGTTACATTTTAACATGTTTCATTTTAAAATGTTACATTTTAAAATGTTACATTTTAACATGTTACATTTTTATATGTTACATTTTAACATGTTGCATTTTAACATGATAAAATGTTACATTTTAACATGTTGCATTTTAACATGATAAAATGTTACATTTTAACATGTTGCATTTTAACATGATAAAAAAAGTTACATTTTAACATGTTTCATTTTAATATGATAAAATGTTACATTTTAACATGTTTCATTTAAAAATGTTACATTTTAAAATGTTACATTTTAACATGTTACATTTTAATATGTTACATTTTAACATGTTACATTTTAATATGTTACATTTTAACATGTTGCATTTTAACATGATAAAATGTTACATTTTAACATATTGCGATTTAACATGATAAAATGTTACATTTTAAAATGTTACATTTGAATATGTTAAATTTTAATATGTTACATTTTAACATGTTGCATTTTAACATGATAAAATGTTACATTTTAACATGTTGCATTTTAACATGTTACATTTTAATATGTTACATTTTAACATGTTGCATTTTAACATGATAAAATGTTACATTTTAACATGTTTCATTTTAACATGATAAAATGTTACATTTTAACATGTTGCATTTTAACATGATAAAATGTTACATTTTAACATGTTTCATTTTAACATGATAAAATGTTACATTTTAACATGTTTCATTTTAACATGATAAAATGTTACATTTTAACATGTTTCATTTTAACATGATAAAATGTTACATTTAAACATGTTTCATTTTAACATGATAAAATGTTACATTTTAACATGTTTCATTTTAACATGATAAAATGTTACATTTTAACATGTTTCATTTAAACATGATAAAATGTTACATTTTAACATGTTGCATTTTAACATGATAAAATGTTACATTTTTACATGTTTCATTAAACATGATAAAATGTTACATTTTAACATTTTTCATTTTAACATCATAAAATGTTACATTTTAACATGTTACATTTTAATATGTTACATTTAAACATGTTGCATTTTAACATGATAAAATGTTACATTTTAACATGTTGCATTTTAACATGATAAAATGTTACATTTTAACATGTTTCATTTTAACATGATAAAATGTTACATTTTAACATGTTTCATTTTAACATCATAAAATGTTACATTTTAACATGTTTCATTTTAACATGATAAAATGTTACATTTTAACATGTTTCATTTTAACATGATAAAATCTTACATTTTAACATGTTTCATTTTAACATGATAAAATGTTACATTTTAACATGTTGCATTTTAACATGATAAAATGTTACATTTTAACATGTTTCATTTTAACATGATAAAATGTTGCATTTTAACATGTTGCATTTTAACATGATAAAATGTTACATTTTAACATGTTTCATTTTAACATGATAAAATGTTACATTTTAACATGTTTCATTTTAACATGATAAAATGTTACATTTTAACATGTTTCATTTTAACATGATAAAATGTTACATTTAAACATGTTTCATTTTAACATGATAAAATGTTACATTTTAACATGTTTCATTTTAACATGATAAAATGTTACATTTTAACATGTTTCATTTTAACATGTTTCATTTTAACATGATAAAATGTTACATTTTAACATGTTGCATTTTAACATGATAAAATGTTACATTTTAACTTGTTTCATTTTAACATGATAAAATGTTACATTTTTACATGTTTCATTTAAAAATCTTACATTAAAAAATGTTACATTTTAACATGTTACATTTTAATATGTTACATTTTAACATGTTGCATTTTAACATGATAAAATGTTACATTTTAACATGTTGCATTTTAACATGTTGCATTTTAACATGATAAAATGTTACATTTTAACATGTTGCATTTTAACATGATAAAATGTTACATTTTAACATGTTTCATTTTAACATGATAAAATGTTAAATTTAAAAATGTTACATTTTTACATGTTTCATTTAAACATGATAAAATGTTACATTTTAACATTTTTCATTTTAACATCATAAAATGTTACATTTTAACATGTTACATTTTAATATGTTACATTTAAACATGTTGCATTTTAACATGATAAAATGTTACATTTTAACATGTTACATTTTAACATGATAAAATGTTACATTTTAACATGTTTCATTTTAACATGATAAAATGTTACATTTTAACATGTTTCATTTTAACATCATAAAATGTTACATTTTAACATGTTTCATTTTAACATGATAAAATGTTACATTTTAACATGTTTCATTTTAACATGATAAAATGTTACATTTTAACATGTTTCATTTTAATATGATAAAATGTTACATTTTAACATGTTGCATTTTAACATGATAAAATGTTACATTTTAACATGATAAAATGTTACATTTTAACATGTTTCATTTTAACATGTTGCATTTTAACATGATAAAATGTTACATTTTAACATATTGCGATTTAACATGATAAAATGTTACATTTTAAAATGTTACATTTGAATATGTTACATTTTAATATGTTACATTTTAACATGTTGCATTTTAACATGATAAAATGTTACATTTTAACATGTTGCATTTTAACATGTTACATTTTAATATGTTACATTTTAACATGTTGCATTTTAACATGATAAAATGTTACATTTTAACATGTTTCATTTTAACATGATAAAATGTTACATTTTAACATGTTGCATTTTAACATGATAAAATGTTACATTTTAACATGTTTCATTTTAACATGATAAAATGTTACATTTTAACATGTTTCATTTTAACATGATAAAATTTTACATTTTAACATGTTTCATTTTAACATGATAAAATGTTACATTTTAACATGTTTCATTTTAACATGATAAAATGTTACATTTAAACATGTTTCATTTTAACATGATAAAATGTTACATTTTAACATGTTTCATTTTAACATGATAAAATGTTACATTTTAACATGTTTCATTTAAACATGATAAAATGTTACATTTTAACATGTTGCATTTTAACATGATAATATGTTACATTTTAACTTGTTTCATTTTAACATGATAAAATGTTACATTTTTACATGTTTCATTTAAAAATGTTACATTAAAAAATGTTACATTTTAACATGTTACATTTTAATATGTTACATTTTAACATGTTGCATTTTAACATGATAAAATGTTACATTTTAACATGTTGCATTTTAACATGATAAAATGTTACATTTTAACATGTTGCATTTTAACATGATAATATGTTACATTTTAACTTGTTTCATTTTAACATGATAAAATGTTACATTTAAACATGTTTCATTTTAACATGATAAAATGTTACATTTTAACATGTTTCATTTTAACATGATAAAATGTTACATTTTAACATGTTTCATTTCAACATGATAAAATGTTACATTTTAACATGTTGCATTTTAACATGATAATATGTTACATTTTAACTTGTTTCATTTTAACATGATAAAATGTTACATTTTTACATGTTTCATTTAAAAATGTTACATTAAAAAATGTTACATTTTAACATGTTACATTTTAATATGTTACATTTTAACATGTTGCATTTTAACATGATAAAATGTTACATTTTAACATGTTGCATTTTAACATGATAAAATGTTACATTTTTACATGTTTCATTAAACATGATAAAATGTTACATTTTAACATTTTTCATTTTAACATCATAAAATGTTACATTTTAACATGTTACATTTTAATATGTTACATTTAAACATGTTGCATTTTAACATGATAAAATGTTACATTTTAACATGTTGCATTTTAACATGATAAAATGTTACATTTTAACATGTTTCATTTTAACATGATAAAATGTTACATTTTAACATGTTTCATTTTAACATCATAAAATGTTACATTTTAACATGTTTCATTTTAACATGATAAAATGTTACATTTTAACATGTTTCATTTTAACATGATAAAATCTTACATTTTAACATGTTTCATTTTAACATGATAAAATGTTACATTTTAACATGTTGCATTTTAACATGATAAAATGTTACATTTTAACATGTTTCATTTTAACATGATAAAATGTTGCATTTTAACATGTTGCATTTTAACATGATAAAATGTTACATTTTAACATGTTTCATTTTAACATGATAAAATGTTACATTTTAACATGTTTCATTTTAACATGATAAAATGTTACATTTTAACATGTTTCATTTTAACATGATAAAATGTTACATTTAAACAAGTTTCATTTTAACATGATAAAATGTTACATTTTAACATGTTTCATTTTAACATGATAAAATGTTACATTTTAACATGTTTCATTTTAACATGTTTCATTTTAACATGATAAAATGTTACATTTTAACATGTTGCATTTTAACATGATAAAATGTTACATTTTAACTTGTTTCATTTTAACATGATAAAATGTTACATTTTTACATGTTTCATTTAAAAATCTTACATTAAAAAATGTTACATTTTAACATGTTACATTTTAATATGTTACATTTTAACATGTTGCATTTTAACATGATAAAATGTTACATTTTAACATGTTGCATTTTAACATGTTGCATTTTAACATGATAAAATGTTACATTTTAACATGTTGCATTTTAACATGATAAAATGTTACATTTTAACATGTTTCATTTTAACATGATAAAATGTTAAATTTAAAAATGTTACATTTTTACATGTTTCATTTAAACATGATAAAATGTTACATTTTAACATTTTTCATTTTAACATCATAAAATGTTACATTTTAACATGTTACATTTTAATATGTTACATTTAAACATGTTGCATTTTAACATGATAAAATGTTACATTTTAACATGTTACATTTTAACATGATAAAATGTTACATTTTAACATGTTTCATTTTAACATGATAAAATGTTACATTTTAACATGTTTCATTTTAACATCATAAAATGTTACATTTTAACATGTTTCATTTTAACATGATAAAATGTTACATTTTAACATGTTTCATTTTAACATGATAAAATGTTACATTTTAACATGTTTCATTTTAATATGATAAAATGTTACATTTTAACATGTTGCATTTTAACATGATAAAATGTTACATTTTAACATGATAAAATGTTACATTTTAACATGTTTCATTTTAACATGTTTCATTTAAAAATGTTACAATTTAAAATGTTACATTTTAACATGTTACATTTTAATATGTTACATTTTAACATGTTGCATTTTAACATGATAAAATGTTACATTTTAACATGTTTCATTTACAAATGTTACAATTTAAAATGTTACATTTTAACATGTTACATTTTAATATGTTACATTTTAACATGTTGCATTTTAACATGATAAAATGTTACATTTTAACATGTTGCATTTTAACATGATAAAATGTTACATTTTAACATATTGCGATTTAACATGATAAAATGTTACATTTTAAAATGTTACATTTGATAATGTTACATTTTAATATGTTACATTTTAACATGTTGCATTTTAACATGATAAAATGTTACATTTTAACATGTTTCATTTTAACATGATAAAATGTTACATTTTAACATGTTGCATTTTAACATGATAAAATGTTACATTTTAACATGTTTCATTTTAACATGATAAAATGTTACATTTTAACATGTTTCATTTTAACATGATAAAATGTTACATTTTAACATGATAAAATGTTACATTTTAACATGTTTCATTTTAACATGATAAAATGTTACATTTTAACATGTTTCATTTTAACATGATAAAATCTTACATTTTAACATGTTTCGTTTTAACATGATAAAATGTTACTTTTTAACATGTTGCATTTTAACATGATAAAATGTTACATTTTAACATGATAAAATGTTACATTTTAACATGTTGCATTTTAACATCATAAAATGTTACATTTTAACATGTTTCATTTTAACATGATAAAATCTTACATTTTAACATGTTTCATTTTAACATGATAAAATGTTACATTTTAACATGTTGCATTTTAACATGATAAAATGTTACATATTAACATGTTGCATTTTAACATGATAATATGTTACATTTTAACATGTTAAATTTTAATATGTTACATTTTAACATGTTGCATTTTAACATGATAAAATGTTACATTTTAACATGTTGCATTTTAACATGATAAAATGTTACATTTTAACATGTTGCATTTTAACATGATAAAATGTTACATTTTAACATGTTGCATTTTAACATGATAAAATGTTACATTTTAACATGTTGCATTTTAACATGATAAAATGTTACATTTTAACATGTTGCATTTTAACATGATAAAATGTTACATTTTAACATGTTTCATTTTAACATGATAAAATGTTACATTTTAACATGTTTCATTTTAAAATGTTACATTTTAAAATGTTACATTTTAACATGTTTCATTTTAACATGATAAAATGTTACATTTTAACATGTTTCATTTTAACATAATAAAATGTTACATTTTAACATGTTTCATTTTAATATGATAAAATGTTACATTTTAACATGTTGCATTTTAACATGATAAAATGTTACATTTTAACATGATAAAATGTTACATTTTAACATGTTTCATTTTAACATGTTTCATTTAAAAATGTTACAATTTAAAATGTTACATTTTAACATGTTACATTTTAATATGTTACATTTTAACATGTTGCATTTTAACATGATAAAATGTTACATTTTAACATGTTTCATTTAAAAATGTTACAATTTAAAATGTTACATTTTAACATGTTACATTTTAATATGTTACATTTTAACATGTTGCATTTTAACATGATAAAATGTTACATTTTAACATGTTGCATTTTAACATGATAAAATGTTACATTCTAACATATTGCGATTTAACATGATAAAATGTTACATTTTAAAATGTTACATTTGATAATGTTACATTTTAATATGTTACATTTTAACATGTTGCATTTTAACATGATAAAATGTTACATTTTAACATGTTTCATTTTAACATGATAAAATGTTACATTTTAACATGTTGCATTTTAACATGATAAAATGTTACATTTTAACATGTTTCATTTTAACATGATAAAATGTTACATTTTAACATGTTTCATTTTAACATGATAAAAAAAGTTACATTTTAACATGTTTCATTTTAATATGATAAAATGTTACATTTTAACATGTTTCATTTAAAAATGTTACATTTTAAAATGTTACATTTTAACATGTTACATTTTAATATGTTACATTTTAACATGTTACATTTTAATATGTTACATTTTAACATGTTGCATTTTAACATGATAAAATGTTACATTTTAACATATTGCGATTTAACATGATAAAATGTTACATTTTAAAATGTTACATTTGAATATGTTACATTTTAATATGTTACATTTTAACATGTTGCATTTTAACATGATAAAATGTTACATTTTAACATGTTGCATTTTAACATGTTACATTTTAATATGTTACATTTTAACATGTTGCATTTTAACATGATAAAATGTTACATTTTAACATGTTTCATTTTAACATGATAAAATGTTACATTTTAACATGTTGCATTTTAACATGATAAAATGTTACATTTTAACATGTTTCATTTTAACATGATAAAATGTTACATTTTAACATGTTTCATTTTAACATGATAAAATGTTACATTTTAACATGTTTCATTTTAACATGATAAAATGTTACATTTTAACATGTTTCATTTTAACATGATAAAATGTTACATTTAAACATGTTTCATTTTAACATGATAAAATGTTACATTTTAACATGTTTCATTTTAACATGATAAAATGTTACATTTTAACATGTTTCATTTAAACATGATAAAATGTTACATTTTAACATGTTGCATTTTAACATGATAATATGTTACATTTTAACTTGTTTCATTTTAACATGATAAAATGTTACATTTTTACATGTTTCATTTAAAAATGTTACATTAAAAAATGTTACATTTTAACATGTTACATTTTAATATGTTACATTTTAACATGTTGCATTTTAACATGATAAAATGTTACATTTTAACATGTTGCATTTTAACATGATAAAATGTTACATTTTACATGTTTCATTTTAACATGATAAAATGTTACATTTAAACATATTGTGATTTAACATGATAAAATGTTACATTTTAAAAAGTTTACATTTGAACATGTTACATTTTAATATGTTACATTTTAACATGTTTCATTTTAACATGATAAAATGTTACATTTTAACATGTTGCATTTTAACATGTTACATTTTAATATGTTACATTTTAACATGTTGCATTTTAACATGATAAAATGTTACATTTTAACATGTTGCATTTTAACATGATAAAATGTTACATTTTTACATGTTTCATTTTAACATGATAAAATGTTACATTTTAACATGTTTCATTTTAACATGATAAAATGTTACATTTTAACGTTTCATTTTAACATGATAAAATGTTACATTTTAACATGTTTCATTTTAACATGTTACAATTTAACATGTTGCATTTTAACATGATAAAATGTTACATTTTAACATGTTTCATTTTGACATGATAAAATGTTACATTAAAAAATGTTACATTTTTACATGTTTCATTTAAACATGATAAAATGTTACATTTTAACCTTTTTCATTTTAACATCATAAAATGTTACATTTTAACATGTTACATTTTAATATGTTACATTTTAACATGTTGCATTTTAACATGATAAAATGTTACATTTTAACATGTTGCATTTTAACATGTTGCATTTTAACATGATAAAATGTTACATTTTAACATGTTGCATTTTTACATGATAAAATGTTACATTTTAACATGTTGCATTTTAACATGATAAAATGTTACATTTTAACATGTTGCATTTTAACATGATAAAATGTTACATTTTAACATGTTGCATTTTAACATGATAAAATGTTACATTATAACATGTTTCATTTTAACATGATAAAATGTTACATTTTAACATGTTTCATTTTAAAATGTTACATTTTAAAATGTTACATTTTAACATGTTACATTTTTATATGTTACATTTTAACATGTTGCATTTTAACATGATAAAATGTTACATTTTAACATGTTGCATTTTAACATGATAAAATGTTACATTTTAACATGTTGCATTTTAACATGATAAAAAAAGTTACATTTTAACATGTTTCATTTTAATATGATAAAATGTTACATTTTAACATGTTTCATTTAAAAATGTTACATTTTAAAATGTTACATTTTAACATGTTACATTTTAATATGTTACATTTTAACATGTTACATTTTAATATGTTACATTTTAACATGTTGCATTTTAACATGATAAAATGTTACATTTTAACATATTGCGATTTAACATGATAAAATGTTACATTTTAAAATGTTACATTTGAATATGTTAAATTTTAATATGTTACATTTTAACATGTTGCATTTTAACATGATAAAATGTTACATTTTAACATGTTGCATTTTAACATGTTACATTTTAATATGTTACATTTTAACATGTTGCATTTTAACATGATAAAATGTTACATTTTAACATGTTTCATTTTAACATGATAAAATGTTACATTTTAACATGTTGCATTTTAACATGATAAAATGTTACATTTTAACATGTTTCATTTTAACATGATAAAATGTTACATTTTAACATGTTTCATTTTAACATGATAAAATGTTACATTTTAACATGTTTCATTTTAACATGATAAAATGTTACATTTAAACATGTTTCATTTTAACATGATAAAATGTTACATTTTAACATGTTTCATTTTAACATGATAAAATGTTACATTTTAACATGTTTCATTTAAACATGATAAAATGTTACATTTTAACATGTTGCATTTTAACATGATAAAATGTTACATTTTTACATGTTTCATTAAACATGATAAAATGTTACATTTTAACATTTTTCATTTTAACATCATAAAATGTTACATTTTAACATGTTACATTTTAATATGTTACATTTAAACATGTTGCATTTTAACATGATAAAATGTTACATTTTAACATGTTGCATTTTAACATGATAAAATGTTACATTTTAACATGTTTCATTTTAACATGATAAAATGTTACATTTTAACATGTTTCATTTTAACATCATAAAATGTTACATTTTAACATGTTTCATTTTAACATGATAAAATGTTACATTTTAACATGTTTCATTTTAACATGATAAAATCTTACATTTTAACATGTTTCATTTTAACATGATAAAATGTTACATTTTAACATGTTGCATTTTAACATGATAAAATGTTACATTTTAACATGTTTCATTTTAACATGATAAAATGTTGCATTTTAACATGTTGCATTTTAACATGATAAAATGTTACATTTTAACATGTTTCATTTTAACATGATAAAATGTTACATTTTAACATGTTTCATTTTAACATGATAAAATGTTACATTTTAACATGTTTCATTTTAACATGATAAAATGTTACATTTAAACATGTTTCATTTTAACATGATAAAATGTTACATTTTAACATGTTTCATTTTAACATGATAAAATGTTACATTTTAACATGTTTCATTTTAACATGTTTCATTTTAACATGATAAAATGTTACATTTTAACATGTTGCATTTTAACATGATAAAATGTTACATTTTAACTTGTTTCATTTTAACATGATAAAATGTTACATTTTTACATGTTTCATTTAAAAATCTTACATTAAAAAATGTTACATTTTAACATGTTACATTTTAATATGTTACATTTTAACATGTTGCATTTTAACATGATAAAATGTTACATTTTAACATGTTGCATTTTAACATGTTGCATTTTAACATGATAAAATGTTACATTTTAACATGTTGCATTTTAACATGATAAAATGTTACATTTTAACATGTTTCATTTTAACATGATAAAATGTTAAATTTAAAAATGTTACATTTTTACATGTTTCATTTAAACATGATAAAATGTTACATTTTAACATTTTTCATTTTAACATCATAAAATGTTACATTTTAACATGTTACATTTTAATATGTTACATTTAAACATGTTGCATTTTAACATGATAAAATGTTACATTTTAACATGTTACATTTTAACATGATAAAATGTTACATTTTAACATGTTTCATTTTAACATGATAAAATGTTACATTTTAACATGTTTCATTTTAACATCATAAAATGTTACATTTTAACATGTTTCATTTTAACATGATAAAATGTTACATTTTAACATGTTTCATTTTAACATGATAAAATGTTACATTTTAACATGTTTCATTTTAATATGATAAAATGTTACATTTTAACATGTTGCATTTTAACATGATAAAATGTTACATTTTAACATGATAAAATGTTACATTTTAACATGTTTCATTTTAACATGTTGCATTTTAACATGATAAAATGTTACATTTTAACATATTGCGATTTAACATGATAAAATGTTACATTTTAAAATGTTACATTTGAATATGTTACATTTTAATATGTTACATTTTAACATGTTGCATTTTAACATGATAAAATGTTACATTTTAACATGTTGCATTTTAACATGTTACATTTTAATATGTTACATTTTAACATGTTGCATTTTAACATGATAAAATGTTACATTTTAACATGTTTCATTTTAACATGATAAAATGTTACATTTTAACATGTTGCATTTTAACATGATAAAATGTTACATTTTAACATGTTTCATTTTAACATGATAAAATGTTACATTTTAACATGTTTCATTTTAACATGATAAAATGTTACATTTTAACATGTTTCATTTTAACATGATAAAATGTTACATTTAAACATGTTTCATTTTAACATGATAAAATGTTACATTTTAACATGTTTCATTTTAACATGATAAAATGTTACATTTTAACATGTTTCATTTAAACATGATAAAATGTTACATTTTAACATGATAAAATGTTACATTTTAACATGTTTCATTTTAACATGATAAAATGTTACATTTTAACATGTTTCATTTTAACATGATAAAATCTTACATTTTAACGTGTTTCGTTTTAACATGATAAAATGTTACTTTTTAACATGTTGCATTTTAACATGATAAAATGTTACATTTTAACATGTTGCATTTTAACATGATAAAATGTTACATTTTAACATGTTGCATTTTAACATCATAAAATGTTACATTTTAACATGTTTCATTTTAACATGATAAAATCTTACATTTTAACATGTTTCATTTTAACATGATAAAATGTTACATTTTAACATGTTGCATTTTAACATGATAAAATGTTACATATTAACATGTTGCATTTTAACATGATAATATGTTACATTTTAACATGTTAAATTTTAATATGTTACATTTTAACATGTTGCATTTTAACATGATAAAATGTTACATTTTAACATGTTGCATTTTAACATGATAAAATGTTACATTTTAACATGTTGCATTTTAACATGATAAAATGTTACATTTTAACATGTTGCATTTTAACATGATAAAATGTTACAATTTAACATGTTGCATTTTAACATGATAAAATGTTACATTTTAACATGTTGCATTTTAACATGATAAAATGTTACATTTTAACATGTTTCATTTTAACATGATAAAATGTTACATTTTAACATGTTTCATTTTAAAATGTTACATTTTAAAATGTTACATTTTAACATGTTTCATTTTAACATGATAAAATGTTACATTTTAACATGTTTCATTTTAACATAATAAAATGTTACATTTTAACATGTTTCATTTTAATATGATAAAATGTTACATTTTAACATGTTGCATTTTAATATGTTACATTTTAACATGTTGCATTTTAACATGATAAAATGTTACATTTTAACATGTTGCATTTTAACATGATAAAATGTTACATTTTAACATGTTTCATTTTAACATGATAAAATGTTACATTTTAACATGTTTCATTTTAAAATGTTACATTTTAAAATGTTACATTTTAACATGTTTCATTTTAACATGATAAAATGTTACATTTTAACATGTTTCATTTTAACATAATAAAATGTTACATTTTAACATGTTTCATTTTAATATGATAAAATGTTACATTTTAAAATGTTACATTTTAAAATGTTACATTTTAACATGTTTCATTTTAACATGATAAAATGTTACATTTTAACATGTTTCATTTTAACATGATAAAATGTTACATTTTAACATGTTTCATTTTAACATAATAAAATGTTACATTTTAACATGTTTCATTTTAATATGATAAAATGTTACATTTTAACATGTTACATTTTAATATGTTACATTTTAACATGTTGCATTTTAACATGATAAAATGTTACATTTTAACATGTTTCATTTAAAAATGTTACAATTTAAAATGTTACATTTTAACATGTTACATTTTAATATGTTACATTTTAACATGTTGCATTTTAACATGATAAAATGTTACATTTTAACATGTTGCATTTTAACATGATAAAATGTTACATTTTAACATATTGCGATTTAACATGATAAAATGTTACATTTTAAAATGTTACATTTGATAATGTTACATTTTAATATGTTACATTTTAACATGTTGCATTTTAACATGATAAAATGTTACATTTTAACATGTTTCATTTTAACATGATAAAATGTTACATTTTAACATGTTGCATTTTAACATGATAAAATGTTACATTTTAACATGTTTCATTTTAACATGATAAAATGTTACATTTTAACATGTTTCATTTTAACATGATAAAATGTTACATTTTAACATGATAAAATGTTACATTTTAACATGTTTCATTTTAACATGATAAAATGTTACATTTTAACATGTTTCATTTTAACATGATAAAATCTTACATTTTAACATGTTTCGTTTTAACATGATAAAATGTTACTTTTTAACATGTTGCATTTTAACATGATAAAATGTTACATTTTAACATGTTGCATTTTAACATGATAAAATGTTACATTTTAACATGTTGCATTTTAACATGATAAAATGTTACATTTTAACATGTTTCATTTTAACATGATAAAATCTTACATTTTAACATGTTTCATTTTAACATGATAAAATGTTACATTTTAACATGTTGCATTTTAACATGATAAAATGTTACATATTAACATGTTGCATTTTAACATGATAATATGTTACATTTTAACATGTTAAATTTTAATATGTTACATTTTAACATGTTGCATTTTAACATAATAAAATGTTACATTTTAACATGTTGCATTTTAACATGATAAAATGTTACATTTTAACATGTTGCATTTTAACATGATAAAATGTTACATTTTAACATGTTGCATTTTAACATGATAAAATGTTACATTTTAACATGTTGCATTTTAACATGATAAAATGTTACATTTTAACATGTTGCATTTTAACATGATAAAATGTTACATTTTAACATGTTTCATTTTAACATGATAAAATGTTACATTTTAACATGTTTCATTTTAAAATGTTACATTTTAAAATGTTACATTTTAACATGTTTCATTTTAACATGATAAAATGTTACATTTTAACATGTTTCATTTTAACATAATAAAATGTTACATTTTAACATGTTTCATTTTAATATGATAAAATGTTACATTTTAACATGATAAAATGTTACATTTTAACATGTTTCATTTTAACATGTTTCATTTAAAAATGTTACAATTTAAAATGTTACATTTTAACATGTTACATTTTAATATGTTACATTTTAACATGTTGCATTTTAACATGATAAAATGTTACATTTTAACATGTTTCATTTAAAAATGTTACAATTTAAAATGTTACATTTTAACATGTTACATTTTAATATGTTACATTTTAACATGTTGCATTTTAACATGATAAAATGTTACATTTTAACATGTTGCATTTTAACATGATAAAATGTTACATTCTAACATATTGCGATTTAACATGATAAAATGTTACATTTTAAAATGTTACATTTGATAATGTTACATTTTAATATGTTACATTTTAACATGTTGCATTTTAACATGATAAAATGTTACATTTTAACATGTTTCATTTTAACATGATAAAATGTTACATTTTAACATGTTGCATTTTAACATGATAAAATGTTACATTTTAACATGTTTCATTTTAACATGATAAAATGTTACATTTTAACATGTTTCATTTTAACATGATAAAATGTTACATTTTAACATGATAAAATGTTACATTTTAACATGTTTCATTTTAACATGATAAAATGTTACATTTTAACATGTTTCATTTTAACATGATAAAATCTTACATTTTAACGTGTTTCGTTTTAACATGATAAAATGTTACTTTTTAACATGTTGCATTTTAACATGATAAAATGTTACATTTTAACATGTTGCATTTTAACATGATAAAATGTTACATTTTAACATGTTGCATTTTAACATCATAAAATGTTACATTTTAACATGTTTCATTTTAACATGATAAAATCTTACATTTTAACATGTTTCATTTTAACATGATAAAATGTTACATTTTAACATGTTGCATTTTAACATGATAAAATGTTACATATTAACATGTTGCATTTTAACATGATAATATGTTACATTTTAACATGTTAAATTTTAATATGTTACATTTTAACATGTTGCATTTTAACATGATAAAATGTTACATTTTAACATGTTGCATTTTAACATGATAAAATGTTACATTTTAACATGTTGCATTTTAACATGATAAAATGTTACATTTTAACATGTTGCATTTTAACATGATAAAATGTTACAATTTAACATGTTGCATTTTAACATGATAAAATGTTACATTTTAACATGTTGCATTTTAACATGATAAAATGTTACATTTTAACATGTTTCATTTTAACATGATAAAATGTTACATTTTAACATGTTTCATTTTAAAATGTTACATTTTAAAATGTTACATTTTAACATGTTTCATTTTAACATGATAAAATGTTACATTTTAACATGTTTCATTTTAACATAATAAAATGTTACATTTTAACATGTTTCATTTTAATATGATAAAATGTTACATTTTAACATGTTGCATTTTAACATGATAAAATGTTACATTTTAACATGATAAAATGTTACATTTTAACATGTTTCATTTTAACATGTTTCATTTAAAAATGTTACAATTTAAAATGTTACATTTTAACATGTTACATTTTAATATGTTACATTTTAACATGTTGCATTTTAACATGATAAAATGTTACATTTTAACATGTTCCATTTAAAAATGTTACAATTTAAAATGTTACATTTTAACATGTTACATTTTAATATGTTACATTTTAACATGTTGCATTTTAACATGATAAAATGTTACATTTTAACATATTGCGATTTAACATGATAAAATGTTACATTTTAAAATGTTACATTTGATAATGTTACATTTTAATATGTTACATTTTAACATGTTGCATTTTAACATGATAAAATGTAACATTTTATCATGTTAAAATGAAACATGATAAAATGTTACATTTTAACATGTTGCATTTTAACATGATAAAATGTTACATTTTAACATGTTTCATTTTAACATGATAAAATGTTACATTTTAACATGTTTCATTTTAACATGATAAAATGTTACATTTTAACATGATAAAATGTTACATTTTAACATGTTTCATTTTAACATGATAAAATGTTACATTTTAACATGTTTCATTTTAACATGATAAAATCTTACATTTTAACATGTTTCGTTTTAACATGATAAAATGTTACTTTTTAACATGTTGCATTTTAACATGATAAAATGTTACATTTTAACATGTTGCATTTTAACATGATAAAATGTTACATTTTAACTTGTTTCATTTTAACATGATAAAATGTTACATTTTAACAAGTTTCATTTAAAAATGTTACATTAAAAAATGTTACATTTTACCATGTTATATTTTAATATGTTACATTTTAACATGTTGCATTTTAACATGATAAAATGTTACATTTTAACATGTTGCATTTTAACATGATAAAATGTTACATTTTAACATGTTGCATTTTAACATGATAAAATGTTACATTTTAACATGTTGCATTTTAACATCATAAAATGTTACATTTTAACATGTTTCATTTTAACATGATAAAATGTTACATTTTAACATGTTTCATTTTAACATGATAAAATGTTACATTTTAACATGTTGCATTTTAACATGATAAAATGTTACATATTAACATGTTGCATTTTAACATGATAATATGTTACATTTTAACATGTTTCATTTTAACATGATAAAATGTTACATTTTAACATGTTGAATTTTAAAATGTTATTTTTTAAAATGTTACATTTTAACATGTTACATTTTAATATGTTACATTTTAACATGTTGCATTTTAACATGATAAAATGTTACATTTTAACATGTTGCATTTTAACATGATAAAATGTTACATTTTAACATGTTGCATTTTAACATGATAAAATGTTACATTTTAACATGTTGCATTTTAACATGATAAAATGTTACATTTTAACATGTTGCATTTTAACATGATAAAATGTTACATTTTAACATGTTGCATTTTAACATGATAAAATGTTACATTTTAACATGTTTCATTTTAACATGATAAAATGTTACATTTTAACATGTTTCATTTTAAAATGTTACATTTTAAAATGTTACATTTTAACATGTTTCATTTTAACATGATAAAATGTTACATTTTAACATGTTTCATTTTAACATAATAAAATGTTACATTTTAACATGTTTCATTTTAACATGATAAAATGTTACATTTTAACGTTTCGTTTTAACATGATAAAATGTTACATTTTAACATGTTGCATTTTAACATGATAAAATGTTACATTTTAACATGTTTCATTTTAACATTATAAAATGTAACATTTTAACGTTTCATTTTAACATGATAATATGTTACATTTTAACATGTTTCATTTTAACATGATAAAATGTTACATATTAACATGTTGCATTTTAACATGATAAAATGTTACATTTTAACATGTTTCATTTTAAAATGTTACATTTTAAAATGTAACATTTTAACATGTTACATTTTAATATGTTACATTTTAGCATGTTTCATTTTAACATAATAAAATGTTACATTTTAACATGTTTCATTTTAACATGATAAAATGTTACATTTTAACGTTTCATTTTAACATGATAAAATGTTACATTTTAACATGTTGCATTTTAACATGATAAAATGTTACATTTTAACATGTTGCATTTTAACATGATAAAATGTTTCATTTTAACATGTTGCATTTTAACATGATAAAATGTTACATTTTAACATGATAAAATGTTACATTTAAAAATGTTACATTTTTACATGTTACATTTTAAAATGTAACATTTTAACATGTTACATTTTAATATGTTACATTTTAACATGTTTCATTTTAACATAATAAAATGTTACATTTTAAGATGTTGCATTTTAACATGATAAAATATTACATTTTAACATGTTGCATTTTAACATGATAAAATGTTACATTTTAACATGTTGCATTTTAACATAATAAAATGTTACATTTTTACATGTTGCATTTTAACATGATAAAATGTTACATTTTAAAATGTTACATTTTAAATTGTTACATTTTAAAATGTTACATTTTAACATGTTACATTTTAATACGTTACATTTTAACATGTTGCATTTTAACATGATAAAATGTTACATTTTAACATGTTGCATTTTAACATGATAAAATGTTACATTTTAACATGTTTCTTTTTAACATGATAAAATGTTACATTTTAACATGTTTCATTTTAACATGATAAAATGTTACATTTTAACATGTTGCATTTTAACATGATAAAATGTTACATTTTAACATGTTTCATTTTAACATGATAAAATGTAACATTTTAACATGTTTCATTTTAACATGATAAAATGTTACATTTTAACATGTTTTATTTTAACATGATAAAATGTTACATTTTTACATGTTGCATTTTAACATGATAAAATGTTACATTTTAACATGTTTCATTTTAACATGATATAATGTTACATTTTAACATGTTTCATTTTAACATGATAAAATGTTACATTTTAACGTTTCATTTTAACATGATAAAATGTTACATTTTAACATGTTTCATTTTAACATGATAAAATGTTACATTTTAACATGTTTCATTTTAACATGATAAAATGTTACATTTTAACATGTTTCATTTTAACATGATAAAATGTTACATTTTAACGTTTCATTTTAACATGATAAAATGTTACATTTTAACATGTTGCATTTTAACATGATAAAATGTTACATTTTAACATGTTTCATTTTAACATGATAAAATGTTACATTTTAACGTTTCATTTTAACATGATAAAATGTTACATTTTAACATGTTTCATTTTAACATGATAAAATGTTACATATTAACATGTTGCATTTTAACATGATAAAATGTTACATATTAACATGTTGCATTTTAACATGATAAAATGTTACATTTTAACATGTTTCATTTTAAAATGTTACATTTTAAAATGTAACATTTTAACATGTTACATTTTAATATGTTACATTTTAACATGTTTCATTTTAACATAATAAAATGTTACATTTTAACATGTTTCATTTTAACATGAAAAAATGTTACATTTTAACGTTTCATTTTAACATGATAACATGTTACATTTTAACATGTTGCATTTTAATGTTTCATTTTAACATGTTGCATTTTAACATGATAAAATGTCACATTTTAACATGTTTCATTTTAACATGATAAAATGTTACATTTAAAAATGTTACATTTTTACATGTTACATTTTAAAATGTAACATTTTAACATGTTACATTTTAAAATGTAACATTTTAACATGTTACATTTTAATATGTTACATTTTAACATGTTTCATTTTAACATAATAAAATGTTACATTTTAAGATGTTGCATTTTAACATGATCAAATGTTAAATTTTAACATGTTGCATTTTAACATGATAAAATGTTACATTTTAACATGTTGCATTTTAATATGTTACATTTTAACATTTTTCATTTTAACATAATAAAATGTTACATTTTAACATGTTGCATTTTAACATGATAAAATGTTACATTTTAACATGTTGCATTTTAACATGATAAAATGTTACATTTTAACATGTTGCATTTTAACATGATAAAATGTTACATTTTAACATGTTGCATTTTAACATGATAAAATGTTACATTTTAACATGTTGCATTTTAACATGATAAAATGTTACATTTTAACATGTTGCATTTAACATGATAAAATGTTACATTTTAACATGTTGCATTTTAACATGATAAAATGTTACATTTTAACATGTTTTATTTTAACATGATAAATTGTTACATTTAAAAATGTTACATTTTTACATGTTGCATTTTAACATGATAAAATGTTACATTTTAACATGTTTCATTTTAACATGATATAATGTTACATTTTAACATGTTTCATTTTAACATGATAAAATGTTACATTTTAACATGATAAAATGTTACATTTTAACATGATAAAATGTTACATTTTAACATGTTTCATTTTAACATGATAAAATGTTACATTTTAACATGTTTCATTTTAACATGATAAAATGTTACATTTTTACATGTTTCATTTAAAAATGTTACATTAAAAAATGTTACATTTTAACATGTTACATTTTAATATGTTACATTTTAACATGTTGCATTTTAACATGATAAAATGTTACATTTTAACATGTTGCATTTTAACATGATAAAATGTTACATTTTTACATGTTTCATTAAACATGATAAAATGTTACATTTTAACATTTTTCATTTTAACATCATAAAATGTTACATTTTAACATGTTACATTTTAATATGTTACATTTAAACATGTTGCATTTTAACATGATAAAATGTTACATTTTAACATGTTGCATTTTAACATGATAAAATGTTACATTTTAACATTTTTCATTTTAACATCATAAAATGTTACATTTTAACATGTTTCATTTTAACATGATAAAATGTTACATTTTAACATGTTTCATTTTAACATGATAAAATCTTACATTTTAACATGTTTCATTTTAACATGATAAAATGTTACATTTTAACATGTTGCATTTTAACATGATAAAATGTTACATTTTAACATGTTTCATTTTAACATGATAAAATGTTGCATTTTAACATGTTGCATTTTAACATGATAAAATGTTACATTTTAACATGTTTCATTTTAACATGATAAAATGTTACATTTTAACATGTTTCATTTTAACATGATAAAATGTTACATTTTAACATGTTTCATTTTAACATGATAAAATGTTACATTTAAACATGTTTCATTTTAACATGATAAAATGTTACATTTTAACATGTTTCATTTTAACATGATAAAATGTTACATTTTAACATGTTTCATTTTAACATGTTTCATTTTAACATGATAAAATGTTACATTTTAACATGTTGCATTTTAACATGATAAAATGTTACATTTTAACTTGTTTCATTTTAACATGATAAAATGTTACATTTTTACATGTTTCATTTAAAAATCATACATTAAAAAATGTTACATTTTAACATGTTACATTTTAATATGTTACATTTTAACATGTTGCATTTTAACATGATAAAATGTTACATTTTAACATGTTGCATTTTAACATGTTGCATTTTAACATGATAAAATGTTACATTTTAACATGTTGCATTTTAACATGATAAAATGTTACATTTTAACATGTTTCATTTTAACATGATAAAATGTTAAATTTAAAAATGTTACATTTTTACATGTTTCATTTAAACATGATAAAATGTTACATTTTAACATTTTTCATTTTAACATTATAAAATGTTACATTTTAACATGTTACATTTTAATATGTTACATTTAAACATGTTGCATTTTAACATGATAAAATGTTACATTTTAACATGTTACATTTTAACATGATAAAATGTTACATTTTAACATGTTTCATTTTAACATGATAAAATGTTACATTTTAACATGTTTCATTTTAACATCATAAAATGTTACATTTTAACATGTTTCATTTTAACATGATAAAATGTTACATTTTAACATGTTTCATTTTAACATGATAAAATGTTACATTTTAACATGTTTCATTTTAATATGATAAAATGTTACATTTTAAAATGTTGCATTTTAACATGATAAAATGTTACATTTTAACATGATAAAATGTTACATTTTAACATGTTTCATTTTAACATGTTTCATTTAAAAATGTTACAATTTAAAATGTTACATTTTAACATGTTACATTTTAATATGTTACATTTTAACATGTTGCATTTTAACATGATAAAATGTTACATTTTAACATGTTTCATTTAAAAATGTTACAATTTAAAATGTTACATTTTAACATGTTACATTTTAATATGTTACATTTTAACATGTTGCATTTTAACATGATAAAATGTTACATTTTAACATGTTGCATTTTAACATGATAAAATGTTACATTTTAACATATTGCGATATAACATGATAAAATGTTACATTTTAAAATGTTACATTTGATAATGTTACATTTTAATATGTTACATTTTAACATGTTGCATTTTAACATGATAAAATGTTACATTTTAACATGTTTCATTTTAACATGATAAAATGTTACATTTTAACATGTTGCATTTTAACATGATAAAATGTTACATTTTAACATGTTTCATTTTAACATGATAAAATGTTACATTTTAACATGTTTCATTTTAACATGATAAAATGTTACATTTTAACATGATAAAATGTTACATTTTAACATGTTTCATTTTAACATGATAAAATGTTACATTTTAACATGTTTCATTTTAACATGATAAAATCTTACATTTTAACATGTTTCGTTTTAACATGATAAAATGTTACTTTTTAACATGTTGCATTTTAACATGATAAAATGTTACATTTTAACATGTTGCATTTTAACATGATAAAATGTTACATTTTAACTTGTTTCATTTTAACATGATAAAATGTTACATTTTAACAAGTTTCATTTAAAAATGTTACATTAAAAAATGTTACATTTTACCATGTTATATTTTAATATGTTACATTTTAACATGTTGCATTTTAACATGATAAAATGTTACATTTTAACATGTTGCATTTTAACATGATAAAATGTTACATTTTAACATGTTGCATTTTAACATGATAAAATGTTACATTTTAACATGTTGCATTTTAACATCATAAAATGTTACATTTTAACATGTTTCATTTTAACATGATAAAATCTTACATTTTAACATGTTTCATTTTAACATGATAAAATGTTACATTTTAACATGTTGCATTTTAACATGATAAAATGTTACATATTAACATGTTGCATTTTAACATGATAATATGTTACATTTTAACATGTTTCATTTTAACATGATAAAATGTTACATTTTAACATGTTGAATTTTAAAATGTTATTTTTTAAAATGTTACATTTTAACATGTTACATTTTAATATGTTACATTTTAACATGTTGCATTTTAACATGATAAAATGTTACATTTTAACATGTTGCATTTTAACATGATAAAATGTTACATTTTAACATGTTGCATTTTAACATGATAAAATGTTACATTTTAACATGTTGCATTTTAACATGATAAAATGTTACATTTTAACATGTTGCATTTTAACATGATAAAATGTTACATTTTAACATGTTGCATTTTAACATGATAAAATGTTACATTTTAACATATTTCATTTTAACATGATAAAATGTTACATTTTAACATGTTTCATTTTAAAATGTTACATTTTAAAATGTTACATTTTAACATGTTTCATTTTAACATGATAAAATGTTACATTTTAACATGTTTCATTTTAACATAATAAAATGTTACATTTTAACATGTTTCATTTTAATATGATAAAATGTTACATTTTAACATGTTGCATTTTAACATGATAAAATGTTACATTTAAACATGATAAAATGTTACATTTTAACATGTTTCATTTTAACATGTTTCATTTAAAAATGTTACAATTTAAAATGTTACATTTTAACATGTTACATTTTAATATGTTACATTTTAACATGTTGCATTTTAACATGATAAAATGTTACATTTTAACATGTTTCATTTAAAAATGTTACAATTTAAAATGTTACATTTTAACATGTTACATTTTAATATGTTACATTTTAACATGTTGCATTTTAACATGATAAAATGTTACATTTTAACATGTTGCATTTTAACATGATAAAATGTTACATTTTAACATATTGCGATTTAACATGATAAAATGTTACATTTTAAAATGTTACATTTGATAATGTTACATTTTAATATGTTACATTTTAACATGTTGCATTTTAACATGATAAAATGTTACATTTTAACATGTTTCATTTTAACATGATAAAATGTTACATTTTAACATGTTGCATTTTAACATGATAAAATGTTACATTTTAACATGTTTCATTTTAACATGATAAAATGTTACATTTTAACATGTTTCATTTTAACATGATAAAATGTTACATTTTAACATGATAAAATGTTACATTTTAACATGTTTCATTTTAACATGATAAAATGTTACATTTTAACATGTTTCATTTTAACATGATAAAATCTTACATTTTAACATGTTTCGTTTTAACATGATAAAATGTTACTTTTTAACATGTTGCATTTTAACATGATAAAATGTTACATTTTAACATGTTGCATTTTAACATGATAAAATGTTACATTTTAACTTGTTGCATTTTAACATGATAAAATGTTACATTTTAACATGTTGCATTTTAACATGATAAAATGTTACATTTTAACATGTTGCATTTTAACATGATAAAATGTTACATTTTAACATGTTGCATTTTAACATGATAAAATGTTACATATTAACATGTTGCATTTTAACATGATAATATGTTACATTTTAACATGTTTCATTTTAACATGATAAAATGTTACATTTTAACATGTTGAATTTTAAAATGTTATTTTTAAAAATGTTACATTTTAACATGTTACATTTTAATATGTTACATTTTAACATGTTGCATTTTAACATGATAAAATGTTACATTTTAACATGTTGCATTTTAACATGATAAAATGTTACATTTTAACATGTTGCATTTTAACATGATAAAATGTTACATTTTAACATGTTGCATTTTAACATGATAAAATGTTACATTTTCACATGTTGCATTTTAACATGATAAAATGTTACATTTTAACATGTTTCATTTTAACATGATAAAATGTTACATTTTAACATGTTGAATTTTAAAATGTTATTTTTTAAAATGTTACATTTTAACATGTTACATTTTAATATGTTACATTTTAACATGTTGCATTTTAACATGATAAAATGTTACATTTTAACATGTTGCATTTTAACATGATAAAATGTTACATTTTAACATGTTGCATTTTAACATGATAAAATGTTACATTTTAACATGTTGCATTTTAACATGATAAAATGTTACATTTTAACATGTTGCATTTTAACATGATAAAATGTTACATTTTAACATGTTGCATTTTAACATGATAAAATGTTACATTTTAACATGTTGCATTTTAACATGATAAAATGTTACATTTTAACATGTTTCATTTTAACATGATAAAATGTTACATTTTAACATGTTTCATTTTAAAATGGTACATTTTAAAATGTTACATTTTAACATGTTTCATTTTAACATGATAAAATGTTACATTTTAACATGTTTCATTTTAACATAATAAAATGTTACATTTTAACATTTTTCATTTTAATATGATAAAATGTTACATTTTAACATGTTGCATTTTAACATGATAAAATGTTACATTTTAACATGATAAAATGTTACATTTTAACATGTTTCATTTTAACATGTTTCATTTAAAAATGTTACAATTTAAAATGTTACATTTTAACATGTTACATTTTAATATGTTACATTTTAACATGTTGCATTTTAACATGATAAAATGTTACATTTTAACATGTTTCATTTAAAAATGTTACAATTTAAAATGTTACATTTTAACATGTTACATTTTAATATGTTACATTTTAACATGTTGCATTTTAACATGATAAAATGTTACATTTTAACATGTTGCATTTTAACATGATAAAATGTTACATTTTAACATATTGCGATTTAACATGATAAAATGTTACATTTTAAAATGTTACATTTGATAATGTTACATTTTAATATGTTACATTTTAACATGTTGCATTTTAACATGATAAAATGTTACATTTTAACATGTTTCATTTTAACATGATAAAATGTTACATTTTAACATGTTGCATTTTAACATGATAAAATGTTACATTTTAACATGTTTCATTTTAACATGATAAAATGTTACATTTTAACATGTTTCATTTTAACATGATAAAATGTTACATTTTAACATGATAAAATGTTACATTTTAACATGTTTCATTTTAACATGATAAAATGTTACATTTTAACATGTTTCATTTTAACATGATAAAATCTTACATTTTAACATGTTTCGTTTTAACATGATAAAATGTTACTTTTTAACATGTTGCATTTTAACATGATAAAATGTTACATTTTAACATGTTGCATTTTAACATGATAAAATGTTACATTTTAACTTGTTGCATTTTAACATGATAAAATGTTACATTTTAACATGTTGCATTTTAACATGATAAAATGTTACATTTTAACATGTTGCATTTTAACATGATAAAATGTTACATTTTAACATGTTGCATTTTAACATGATAAAATGTTACATATTAACATGTTGCATTTTAACATGATAATATGTTACATTTTAACATGTTTCATTTTAACATGATAAAATGTTACATTTTAACATGTTGAATTTTAAAATGTTATTTTTTAAAATGTTACATTTTAACATGTTACATTTTAATATGTTACATTTTAACATGTTGCATTTTAACATGATAAAATGTTACATTTTAACATGTTGCATTTTAACATGATAAAATGTTACATTTTAACATGTTGCATTTTAACATGATAAAATGTTACATTTTAACATGTTGCATTTTAACATGATAAAATGTTACATTTTCACATGTTGCATTTTAACATGATAAAATGTTACATTTTAACATGTTGCATTTTAACATGATAAAATGTTACATTTTAACATGTTTCATTTTAACATGATAAAATGTTACATTTTAACATGTTTCATTTTAAAATGTTACATTTTAAAATGTTACATTTTAACATGTTTCATTTTAACATGATAAAATGTTACATTTTAACATGTTTCATTTTAACATAATAAAATGTTACATTTTAACATGTTTCATTTTAACATGATAAAATGTTACATTTTAACGTTTCGTTTTAACATGATAAAATGTTACATTTTAACATGTTGCATTTTAACATGATAAAATGTTACATTTTAACATGTTTCATTTTAACATTATAAAATGTAACATTTTAACGTTTCATTTTAACATGATAATATGTTACATTTTAACATGTTTCATTTTAACATGATAAAATGTTACATATTAACATGTTGCATTTTAACATGATAAAATGTTACATTTTAACATGTTTCATTTTAAAATGTTACATTTTAAAATGTAACATTTTAACATGTTACATTTTAATATGTTACATTTTAACATGTTTCATTTTAACATAATAAAATGTTACATTTTAACATGTTTCATTTTAACATGATAAAATGTTACATTTTAACGTTTCATTTTAACATGATAAAATGTTACATTTTAACATGTTGCATTTTAACATGATAAAATGTTTCATTTTAACATGTTGCATTTTAACATAATAAAATGTTACATTTTAACATGATAAAATGTTACATTTAAAAATGTTACATTTTTACATGTTACATTTTAATATGTTACATTTTAACATGTTTCATTTTAACATAATAAAATGTTACATTTTAAGATGTTGCATTTTAACATGATAAAATATTACATTTTAACATGTTGCATTTTAACATGATAAAATGTTACATTTTAACATGTTGCATTTTAACATGATAAAATGTTACATTTTTACATGTTGCATTTTAACATGATAAAATGTTACATTTTAAAATGTTACATTTTAAATTGTTACATTTTAAAATGTTACATTTTAACATGTTACATTTTAATACGTTACATTTTAACATGTTGCATTTTAACATGATAAAATGTTACATTTTAACATGTTGCATTTTAACATGATAAAATGTTACATTTTAACATGTTTCATTTTAACATGATAAAATGTTACATTTTAACATGTTTCATTTTAACATGATAAAATGTTACATTTTAACATGTTGCATTTTAACATGATAAAATGTTACATTTTTACATGTTGCATTTTAACATGATAAAAATGTTACATTTTAACATGTTGCATTTTAACATGATAAAATGTTACATTTTAAAATGTTACATTTGAACATGTTACATTTTAATATGTTACATTTTAAAATTTTGCATTTTAACATGATAAAATGTTACATTTTAACATGTTGCATTTTAACATGATAAAATGTTACATTTTAACATGTTACATTTTAATATGTTACATTTTAACATGTTGCATTTTAACATGATAAAATGTAACATTTTAACATGTTGCATTTTAACATGATAAAATGTTACATTTTAACATGTTGCATTTTAACATAATAAAATGTTACATTTTAACATGATAAAATGTTACATTTTAACATGTTGCATTTTAACATAATAAAATGTTACATTTTAACATGTTTCATTTTAACATGATAAAATGTTACATTTTAACATGTTTCATTTAAAAATGTTACAATTTGAAATGTTACATTTTAACATGTTACATTTTAATATGTTACATTTTAACATGCTGCATTTTAACATGATAAAATGTTACATTTTAACATGTTGCATTTTAACATGATAAATGTTACATTTTAACATGTTTCATTTTAACATGATATAATGTTACATTTTAACATGTTTCATTTTAACATGATAAAATGTTACATTTTAACATGTTTCATTTTAACATGATAAAATGTTACATTTTAACATGTTTCATTTTAACATGATAAAATGTTACATTTTAACGTTTCATTTTAACATGATAAAATGTTACATTTTAACATGTTGCATTTTAACATGATAAAATGTTACATTTTAACATGTTTCATTTTAACATGATAAAATGTTACATTTTAACGTTTCATTATAACATGATAAAATGTTACATTTTAACATGTTTCATTTTAACATGATAAAATGTTACATATTAACATGTTGCATTTTAACATGATAAAATGTTACATTTTAACATGTTTCATTTTAAAATGTTACATTTTAAAATGTAACATTTTAACATGTTACATTTTAATATGTTACATTTTAACATGTTTCATTTTAACATAATAAAATGTTACATTTTAACATGTTTCATTTTAACATGAAAAAATGTTACATTTTAACGTTTCATTTTAACATGATAACATGTTACATTTTAACATGTTGCATTTTAACATGATAAAATGTTTCATTTTAACATGTTGCATTTTAACATGATAAAATGTCACATTTTAACATGTTTCATTTTAACATGATAAAATGTTACATTTAAAAATGTTACATTTTTACATGTTACATTTTAAAATGTAACATTTTAACATGTTACATTTTAAAATGTAACATTTTAACATGTTACATGTTAATATGTTACATTTTAACATGTTTCATTTTAACATAATAAAATGTTACATTTTAAGATGTTGCATTTTAACATGATCAAATGTTAAATTTTAACATGTTGCATTTTAACATGATAAAATGTTACATTTTAACATGTTGCATTTTAATATGTTACATTTTAACATTTTTCATTTTAACATAATAAAATGTTACATTTTAACATGTTGCATTTTAACATGATAAAATGTTACATTTTAACATGTTGCATTTTAACATGATAAAATGTTACATTTTAACATGTTGCATTTTAACATGATAAAATGTTACATTTTAACATGTTGCATTTTAACATGATAAAATGTTACATTTTAACATGTTGCATTTTAACATGATAAAATGTTACATTTTAACATGTTGCATTTAACATGATAAAATGTTACATTTTAACATGTTGCATTTTAACATGATAAAATGTTACATTTTAACATGTTTTATTTTAACATGATAAAATGTTACATTTAAAAATGTTACATTTTTACATGTTGCATTTTAACATGATAAAATGTTACATTTTAACATGTTTCATTTTAACATGATATAATGTTACATTTTAACATGTTTCATTTTAACATGATAAAATGTTACATTTTAACATGATAAAATGTTACATTTTAACATGATAAAATGTTACATTTTAACATGTTTCATTTTAACATGATAAAATGTTACATTTTAACATGTTTCATTTTAACATGATAAAATGTTACATTTTAACATGTTTCATTTTAACATGATAAAATGTTACATTTTAACATGTTGCATTTTAACATGATAAAATGTTACATTTTAACATGTTTCATTTTAACATGATAAAATGTTAAATTTAAAAATGTTACATTTTTACATGTTTCATTTAAACATGATAAAATGTTACATTTTAACATTTTTCATTTTAACATCATAAAATGTTACATTTTAACATGTTTCATTTTAACATGATAAAATCTTACATTTTAACATGTTTCATTTTAACATGATAAAATGTTACATTTTAACATGTTGCATTTTAACATGATAAAATGTTACATTTTAACATGTTGCATTTTAACATGATAAAATGTTACATTTTAACATGTTTTATTTTAACATGATAAAATGTTACATTTTAACATGTTGCATTTTAACATGATAAAATGTTACATTTTAACATGTTGCATTTTAACATGATTAAATGTTACATTTTAACATGTTGCATTTTAACATGATAAAATGTTACATTTTAACATGTTGCATTTTAACATGATAAAATGTTACATTATAACATGTTTCATTTTAACATGATAAAATGTTACATTTTAACATGTTTCATTTTAAAATGTTACATTTTAAAATGTTACATTTTAACATGTTGCATTTTAACATGATAAAATGTTACATTTTAACATGTTGCATTTTAACATGATAAAATGTTACATTTTAACATGTTTCATTTTAACATGATAAAATGTTACATTTTAACATGTTTCATTTTAAAATGTTACATTTTAAAATGTAACATTTTAACATGTTTCATTTTAACATGATAAAATGTTACATTTTAACATGTTTCATTTTAACATGATAAAATGTTACATTTTAACATGTTGCATTTTAACATGATAAAATGTTACATTTTAACATGTTTCATTTTAAATTGTTACATTTTAAAATGTAACATTTTAACATGTAACATTTTAATATGTTACATTTTAACATGTTTCATTTTAACATAATAAAATGTTACATTTTAACATGTTTCATTTTAACATGATAAAATGTTACATTTTAACGTTTCATTTTAACATGATAAAATGTTACATTTTAACGTTTCATTTTAACATGATAAAATGTTACATTTTAACATGTTGCATTTTAACATGATAAAATGTTACATTTTAACATGTTTCATTTTAACATGATAAAATGTTACATTTTAACGTTTCATTTTAACATGATAAAATGTTACATTTTAACATGTTTCATTTTAACATGATAAAATGTTACATATTAACATGTTGCATTTTAACATGATAAAATGTTACATTTTAACGTGTTTCATTTTAAAATGTTACATTTTAAAATGTAACATTTTAACATGTTTTATTTTAATATGTTACATTTTAACATGTTTCATTTTAACATAATAAAATGTTACCTTTTAACATGTTTCATTTTAACATGATAAAATGTTACATTTTAACGTTTCATTTTAACATGATAACATGTTACATTTTAACATGTTGCATTTTAACATGATAAAATGTTTCATTTTAACATGTTGCATTTTAACATGATAAAATGTTACATTTTAACATGTTTCATTTTAACATGATAAAATGTTACATTTAAAAATGTTACATTTTTACATGTTACATTTTAAAATGTAACATTTTAACATGTTACATTTTAAAATGTAACATTTTAACATGTTACATTTTAATATGTTACATTTTAACATGTTTCATTTTAACATAATAAAATGTTACATTTTAAGATGTTGCATTTTAACATGATAAAATGTTAAATTTTAACATGTTGCATTTTAACATGATAAAATGTTACATTTTAACATGTTGCATTTTAACATGATAAAATGTTACATTTTAACATGTTGCATTTTAACATGATAAAATGTTACATTTTAAAATGTTACATTTTAAATTGTTACATTTTAAAATGTTACATTTTAACATGTTACATTTTAATACGTTACATTTTAACATGTTGCATTTTAACATGATAAAATGTTACATTTTAACATGTTGCATTTTAACATGATAAAATGCTACATTTTAACATGTTTCATTTTAACATGATAAAATGTTACATTTAAACATGTTTCATTTTAACATGATAAAATGTTACATTTTAACATGTTGCATTTTAACATGATAAAATGTTACATTTTTACATGTTGCATTTTAACATAATAAAAATGTTACATTTTAACATGTTTCATTTTAACATGATAAAATGTTACATTTAAACATGTTTCATTTTAACATGATAAAATGTTACATTTTAACATGTTGCATTTTAACATGATAAAATGTTACATTTTAACATGTTGCATTTTAACATGATAAAATAATACATTTTAAAATGTTACATTTTAAATTGTTACATTTTAAAATGTTACATTTTAACATGTTACATTTTAATACGTTACATTTTAACATGTTGCATTTTAACATGATAAAATGTTACATTTTAACATGTTGCATTTTAACATGATAAAATGTTACATTTTAACATGTTGCATTTTAACATGATAAAATGCTACATTTTAACATGTTTCATTTTAACATGATAAAATGTTACATTTAAACATGTTTCATTTTAACATGATAAAATGTTACATTTTAACATGTTGCATTTTAACATGATAAAATGTTACATTTTTACATGTTGCATTTTAACATAATAAAAATGTTGCATTTTAACATGTTGCATTTTAACATGATAAAATGTTACATTTTAAAATGTTACATTTGAACATGTTACATTTTAATATGTTACATTTTAACATTTTGCATTTTAACATGATAAAATGTTACATTTTAACATGTTACATTTTAATATGTTACATTTTAACATGTTGCATTTTAAC
The DNA here is from genome assembly GCF_028750875.1 of Macrosteles quadrilineatus. Taxonomy (NCBI): domain Eukaryota; kingdom Metazoa; phylum Arthropoda; class Insecta; order Hemiptera; family Cicadellidae; genus Macrosteles; species Macrosteles quadrilineatus. Next base: position 496,471 of record NW_026542631.1, on the reverse strand, counting down.
ATGATAAAATGTTACATTTTAACATGTTGCATTTTAACATGATAAAATGTTACATTTTAACATGTTGCATTTTAACATGATAAAATGTTACATTTTAACATGTTTCATTTTAACATGATAAAATGTTACATTTTAACATGTTTCATTTAAAAATGTTACAATTTAAAATGTTACATTTTAACATGTTACATTTTAATATGTTACATTTTAACATGCTGCATTTTAACATGATAAAATGTTACATTTTAACATGTTGCATTTTAACATGATAAATGTTACATTTTAACATGATAAAATGCTACATTTTAACATGTTTCATTTTAACATGATAAAATGTTACATTTAAACATGTTTCATTTTAACATGATAAAATGTTACATTTTAACATGTTGCATTTTAACATGATAAAATGTTACATTTTTACATGTTGCATTTTAACATAATAAAAATGTTACATTTTAACATGTTTCATTTTAACATGATAAAATGTTACATTTAAACATGTTTCATTTTAACATGATAAAATGTTACATTTTAACATGTTGCATTTTAACATGATAAAATGTTACATTTTAACATGTTGCATTTTAACATGATAAAATAATACATTTTAAAATGTTACATTTTAAATTGTTACATTTTAAAATGTTACATTTTAACATGTTACATTTTAATACGTTACATTTTAACATGTTGCATTTTAACATGATAAAATGTTACATTTTAACATGTTGCATTTTAACATGATAAAATGTTACATTTTAACATGTTGCATTTTAACATGATAAAATGCTACATTTTAACATGTTTCATTTTAACATGATAAAATGTTACATTTAAACATGTTTCATTTTAACATGATAAAATGTTACATTTTAACATGTTGCATTTTAACATGATAAAATGTTACATTTTTACATGTTGCATTTTAACATAATAAAAATGTTGCATTTTAACATGTTGCATTTTAACATGATAAAATGTTACATTTTAAAATGTTACATTTGAACATGTTACATTTTAATATGTTACATTTTAACATTTTGCATTTTAACATGATAAAATGTTACATTTTAACATGTTACATTTTAATATGTTACATTTTAACATGTTGCATTTTAACATGATAAAATGTTACATTTTAACATGTTGCATTTTAACATGATAAAATGTTACATTTTAACATGTTTCATTTTAACATGATAAAATGTTACATTTTAACATGTTTCATTTAAAAATGTTACAATTTAAAATGTTACATTTTAACATGTTACATTTTAATATGTTACATTTTAACATGCTGCATTTTAACATGATAAAATGTTACATTTTAACATGTTGCATTTTAACATGATAAATGTTACATTTTAACATGATATAATGTTACATTTTAACATGTTTCATTTTAACATGATAAAATGTTACATTTTAACATGTTTCATTTTAACATGATAAAATGTTACATTTTAACATGTTTCATTTTAACATGATAAAATGTTACATTTTAACATGTTTCATTTTAACATGATAAAATGTTACATTTTAACATGTTGCATTTTAACATAGTAAAATGTTACATTTTAACATGTTTAATTTTAAAATGTTACATTTTAAAATGTAACATTTTAACATGTTACATTTTAATATGTTACATTTTAACATGTTTCATTTTAACATAATAAAATGTTACATTTTAACATGTTGCATTTTAACATGATAAAATGTTACATTTTAACATGTTGCATTTTAACATGATAAAATGTTACATTTTAACATGTTGCATTTAACATGATAAAATGTTACATTTTAACATGTTGCATTTTAACATGATAAAATGTTACATTTTAACATGTTTTATTTTAACATGATAAAATGTTACATTTAAAAATGTTACAGTTTTACATGTTGCATTTTAACATGATAAAATGTTTCATTTTAACATGTTTCATTTTAACATGATATAATGTTACATTTTAACATGTTTCATTTTAACATGATAAAATGTTACATTTTTACATGTTTCATTTTAACATGATAAAATGTTACATTTTAACATGTTTCATTTTAACATGATAAAATGTTACATTTTAACATGTTTCATTTTAACATGATAAAATGTTACATTTTAACATGTTTCATTTTAACATGATAAAATGTTACATTTTAACATGTTGCATTTTAACATGATAAAATGTTACATTTTAACATGTTTCATTTTAAATTGTTACATTTTAAAATGTAACATTTCAACATGTTACATTTTAATATGTTACATTTTAACGTGTCATTTTAACATAATAAAATGTTACATTTTAACATGTTTCATTTTAACATGATAAAATATTACATTTTAACGTTTCATTTTAACATGATAAAATGTTACATTTTAACATGTTGCATTTTAACATGATAAAATGTTACATTTTAACGTTTCATTTTAACATGATAAAATGTTACATTTTAACATGATACAATGTTACATTTTAACATGCTTCATTTTAACATGATAAAATGTTACATATTAACATGTTGCATTTTAACATGTTTCATTTTAAAATGTTACATTTTAAAATGTAACATTTTAACTTGTTACATTTTAATATGTTACATTTTAACATGTTTCATTTTAACATGATAAAATGTTACATTTTAACGTTTAATTTTAACATGATAAAATGTTACATTTTAACATGTTGCATTTTAACATGGTAAAATGTTTCATTTTAACATAATGCATTTTAACATGATAAAATGTTACATTTTAACATGTTTCATTTTAACATGATAAAATGTTACATTAAAAAATGTTACATTTTTACATGTTTCATTTAAACATGATAAAATGTAACATTTTTCATTTTAACATGATAAAATGTTACATTTTAACATGTTGCATTTTAACATGATAAAATGTTACATTTTAACATGTTGCATTTTAACATGATAAAATGTTACATTTTAACATGTTTCATTTTAACATGATATAATGTTACATTTTAACATGTTTCATTTTAACATGATAAAATGTTACATTTTAACATGTTTCATTTTAACATGATAAAATGTTACATTTTAACGTTTCATTTTAACATGATAAAATGTTACATTTTAACATTTTGCATTTTAACATGATAAAATGTTACATTTTAACATGTTTAATTTTAAAATGTTACATTTTAAAATGTTACATTTAAAAATGTTAAATTTTAAAATGTTACATTTTAACATGTTACATTTTAATACGTTACATTTTAACATGTTGCATTTTAACATGATAAAATGTTACATTTTAACATGTTGCATTTTAACATGATAAAATGTTACATTTTAAAATGTTAAATTTTAAAATGTTACATTTTAAAATGTTACATTTGAACATGTTACATTTTAATATGTTACATTTTATCATGTTGCATTTTAACATGATAAAATGTTACATTTTAACATGTTGCATTTTAACATGATAAAATGTTACATTTTAACATGTTTCATTTTAACATGATAAAATGTTACATTTTAACATGTTTCATTTTAACATGATAAAATGTTACATTTTAACATGATAAAATGTTACATTTTAACATGTTGCATTTTAACATGATAAAATAATACATTTTTACATGTTGCATTTTAACATGATAAAAATGTTACATTTTAACATGTTGCATTTTAACATGATAAAATGTTACATTTTTAAATGTTACATTTGAACATGTTACATTTTAATATGTTACATTTTAACATTTTGCATTTTAACATGATAAAATGTTACATTATAACATGTTGCATTTTAACATGATAAAATGTTACATTTTAACATGTTTCATTTTAACATGATAATATGTTACATTTTAACATGTTTCATTTTAAAATGTTACATTTTAACATGTTACATTTTAATATGTTACATTTAAACATGTTGCATTTTAACATGATAAAATGTTACATTTTAACATGTTGCATTTCAACATGATAAAATGTTACATTTTAACATGTTGCATTTTAACATGATAAAATGTTACATTTAAACATGTTTCATTTTAACATGATAAAATGTTACATTTTAACATGTTTCATTTAAAAATGTTACAATTTAAAATGTTACATTTTAACATGTTACATTTTAATATGTTACATTTTAACATGTTGCATTTAACCATGATAAAATGTTACATTTTAACATGTTGCATTTTAACATGATAAAATGTTACATTATAACATGATTCATTTTTACATGATAAAATGTTACATTTTAACATGTTGCATTTTAACATGATAAAATGTTACATTTTAACATGTTTCATTTTAACATGATAACATGTTACATTTTAACATGTTTCATTTTAACATGATAAAATGTTACATTTTAACGTTTCATTTTAACATGATAAAATGTTACATTTTAACATGTTTCATTTTAACATGTTACATTTTAACATGTTGCATTTTAACATGATAAAATGTTACATTTTAACATGTTTCATTTTAACATGATAAAATGTTACATTTTAACATGTTTTATTTTAACATGATAAAATGTTACATTTTAACATGTTTCATTTTAACATGATAAAATCTTACATTTTAACATGTTTCATTTTAACATGATAAAATGTTACTTTTTAACATGTTGCATTTTAACATGATAAAATGTTACATTTTAACATGTTGCATTTTAACATGATAAAATGTTACATTTTAACTTGTTTCATTTTAACATGATAACATGTTACATTTTAACATGTTTCATTTAAAAATGTTACATTAAAAAATGTTACATTTTAACATGTTATATTTTAATATGTTACATTTTAACATGTTGCATTTTAACATGATAAAATGTTACATTTTAACATGTTGCATTTTAACATGATAAAATGTTACATTTTAACATATTGCGATTTAACATGATAAAATGTTACATTTTAAAATGTTACATTTGAACATGTTACATTTTAACATGTTGCATTTTAACATGATAAAATGTTACATTTTAACATGTTGCAATTTAACATGATAAAATGTTACATTTTAACATGTTTCATTTTAACATGATAAAATGTTACATTTTAACATGTTTCATTTTAACATGATAAAATGTTACATTTTAACGTTTCATTTTAACATGATAAAATGTTACATTTTAACATGTTTCATTTTAACATGTTACATTTTAACATGTTGCATTTTAACATGATAAAATGTTACATTTTAACATGTTGCATTTTAACATGATGAAATGTTACATTTTAACATGTTTCATTTTAACATGATAAAATGTTACATTTTAACATGTTGCATTTTAACATGATAAAATGTTACATTTTAACATGTTTCATTTTAACATGATAAAATGTTACATTTTAACATGTTTCATTTTAACATGATAAAATGTTACATTTTAACATGTTTCATTTTAACATGATAAAATGTTACATTTTAACATGTTTCATTTTAACATGATAAAATGTTACATTTTAACATGTTTCATTTTAACATGATAAAATGTTACATTTTAACATGTTTCATTTTAACATGATAAAATCTTACATTTTAACATGTTTCATTTTAACATGATAAAATGTTACTTTTTAACATGTTGCATTTTAACATGATAAAATGTTACATTTTAACATGTTGCATTTTAACATGATAAAATGTTACATTTTAACTTGTTTCATTTTAACATGATAACATGTTACATTTTAACATGTTTCATTTAAAAATGTTACATTAAAACAATGTTACATTTTAACATGTTATATTTTAATATGTTACATTTTAACATGTTGCATTTTAACATGATAAAATGTTACATTTTAACATGTTGCATTTTAACATGATAAAATGTTACATTTTAACATGTTGCATTTTAACATGATAAAATGTTACATTTTAACATGTTGCATTTTAACATGATAAAATGTTACATTTTAACATGTTTCATTTTAACATGATAAAATGTTACATTTTAACATGTTTCATTTTAACATGATAAAATGTTACATTTTAACATGTTTCATTTTAACATGATAAAATGTTACATTTTAACATGTTTCATTTTAACATGATAAAATGTTACATTTTAACATGTTTCATTTTAACATGATAAAATCTTACATTTTAACATGTTTCATTTTAACATGATAAAATCTTACATTTTAACATGTTTCATTTTAACATGATAAAATGTTACTTTTTAACATGTTACTTTTTAACATGTTGCATTTTAACATGATAAAATGTTACATTTTAACATGTTGCATTTTAACATGATAAAATGTTACATTTTAACTTGTTTCATTTTAACATGATAACATGTTACATTTTAACATGTTTCATTTAAAAATGTTACATTAAAAAATGTTACATTTTAACATGTTATATTTTAATATGTTACATTTTAACATGTTGCATTTTAACATGATAAAATGTTACATTTTAACATGTTGCATTTTAACATGATAAAATGTTACATTTTAACATATTGCGATTTAACATGATAAAATGTTACATTTTAAAATGTTACATTTTAACATGTTGCATTTTAACATGATAAAATGTTACATTTTAACATGTTTCATTTTAACATGATAAAATGTTACATTTTAACATGTTTCATTTTAACATGATAAAATGTTACATTTTAACGTTTCATTTTAACATGATAAAATGTTACATTTTAACATGTTTCATTTTAACATGTTACATTTTAACATGTTGCATTTTAACATGATAAAATGTTACATTTTAACATGTTGCATTTTAACATGATGAAATGTTACATTTTAACATGTTTCATTTTAACATGATAAAATGTTACATTTTAACATGTTGCATTTTAACATGATAAAATGTTACATTTTAACATGTTTCATTTTAACATGATAAAATGTTACATTTTAACATGTTTCATTTTAACATGATAAAATGTTACATTTTAACATGTTTCATTTTAACATGATAAAATGTTACATTTTAACATGTTTCATTTTAACATGATAAAATGTTACATTTTAACATGTTTCATTTTAACATGATAAAATCTTACATTTTAACATGTTTCATTTTAACATGATAAAATGTTACTTTTTAACATGTTGCATTTTAACATGATAAAATGTTACATTTTAACATGTTGCATTTTAACATGATAAAATGTTACATTTTAACTTGTTTCATTTTAACATGATAACATGTTACATTTTAACATGTTTCATTTAAAAATGTTACATTAAAAAATGTGACATTTTAACATGTTATATTTTAATATGTTACATTTTAACATGTTGCATTTTAACATGATAAAATGTTACATTTTAACATGTTGCATTTTAACATGATAAAATGTTACATTTTAACATGTTGCATTTTAACATGATAAAATGTTACATTTTAACATGTTGCATTTTAACATGATAAAATGTTACATTTTAACATGTTTCATTTTAACATGATAAAATGTTACATTTTAACATGTTGCATTTTAACATGATAAAATGTTACATTTTAACATATTGCGATTTAACATGATAAAATGTTACATTTTAAAATGTTACATTTTAACATGTTGCATTTTAACATGATAAAATGTTACATTTTAACATGTTTCATTTTAACATGATAAAATGTTACATTTTAACATGTTTCATTTTAACATGATAAAATGTTACATTTTAACGTTTCATTTTAACATGATAAAATGTTACATTTTAACATGTTTCATTTTAACATGTTACATTTTAACATGTTGCATTTTAACATGATAAAATGTTACATTTTAACATGTTGCATTTTAACATGATGAAATGTTACATTTTAACATGTTTCATTTTAACATGATAAAATGTTACATTTTAACATGTTGCATTTTAACATGATAAAATGTTACATTTTAACATGTTTCATTTTAACATGATAAAATGTTACATTTTAACATGTTTCATTTTAACATGATAAAATGTTACATTTTAACATGTTTCATTTTAACATGATAAAATGTTACATTTTAACATGTTTCATTTTAACATGATAAAATGTTACATTTTAACATGTTTCATTTTAACATGATAAAATCTTACATTTTAACATGTTTCATTTTAACATGATAAAATGTTACTTTTTAACATGTTGCATTTTAACATGATAAAATGTTACATTTTAACATGTTGCATTTTAACATGATAAAATGTTACATTTTAACTTGTTTCATTTTAACATGATAACATGTTACATTTTAACATGTTTCATTTAAAAATGTTACATTAAAAAATGTGACATTTTAACATGTTATATTTTAATATGTTACATTTTAACATGTTGCATTTTAACATGATAAAATGTTACATTTTAACATGTTGCATTTTAACATGATAAAATGTTACATTTTAACATGTTGCATTTTAACATGATAAAATGTTACATTTTAACATGTTGCATTTTAACATGATAAAATGTTACATTTTAACATGTTTCATTTTAACATGATAAAATGTTACATTTTAACATGTTTCATTTTAACATGATAAAATGTTACATTTTAACATGTTTCATTTTAACATGATAAAATGTTACATTTTAACATGTTTCATTTTAACATGATAAAATGTTACATTTTAACATGTTTCATTGTAACATGATAATATGTTACATTTTAACATGTTTCATTTTAACATGATAAAATCTTACATTTTAACATGTTTCATTTTAACATGATAAAATGTTACTTTTTAACATGTTGCATTTTAACATGATAAAATGTTACATTTTAACATGTTGCATTTTAACATGATAAAATGTTACATTTTAACTTGTTTCATTTTAACATAATAACATGTTACATTTTAACATGTTTCATTTAAAAATGTTACATTAAAAAATGTTACATTTTAACATGTTATATTTTAATATGTTACATTTTAACATGTTGCATTTTAACATGATAAAATGTTAAATTTAAAATGTTGCATTTTAACATGATAAAATGTTGCATTTTAACATGATAAAATGTTACATTTTAACATGTTGCATTTTAACATGATAAAATGTTACATTTTAACATGTTGCATTTTAACATGATAAAATGTTACATTTTAACATGTTTCATTTTAACATGATAAAATGTTAAATTTAAAAATGTTACATTTTTACATGTTTCATTTAAACATGATAAAATGTTACATTTTAACATTTTTCATTTTAACATCATAAAATGTTACATTTTAACATGTTTCATTTTAACATGATAAAATCTTACATTTTAACATGTTTCATTTTAACATGATAAAATGTTACATTTTAACATGTTGCATTTTAACATGATAAAATGTTACATTTTAACATGTTGCATTTTAACATGATAAAATGTTACATTTTAACATGTTTCATTTTAACATGATAAAATGTTACATTTTAACATGTTTCATTTTAAAATGTTACATTTTAAAATGTTACATTTTAACATGTTTCATTTTAAAATGTTACATTTTAAAATGTTACATTTTAACATGTTACATTTTAATATGTTACATTTTAACATGTTGCATTTTAACATGATAAAATGTTACATTTTAACATGTTGCATTTTAACATGATAAAATGTTACATTTTAACATGTTGCATTTTAACATGATAAAATGTTACATTATAACATGTTTCATTTTAACATGATAAAATGTTACATTTTAACATGTTTCATTTTAAAATGTTACATTTTAAAATGTTACATGTTAACATGTTGCATTTTAACATTATAAAATGTTACATTTTAACATGTTGCATTTTAACAAGATAAAATGTTACATTTTAACATGTTGCATTTTAACATGATAAAATGTTACATTTTAACATGTTTCATTTTAACATGATAAAATGTTACATTTTAACATGTTTCATTTTAACATGATAAAATGTTACATTTTAACATGTTTCATTTTAACATGATAAAATGTTACATTTTAACATGTTTCATTTAAAAATGTTACATTTTAACATGTTTCATTTAAAAATGTTACATTTTAAAATGTTACATTTTAACATGTTACATTTTAATATGTTACATTTTAACATGTTGCATTTTAACATAGTAAAATGTTACATTTTAACATGTTGCATTTTAACATGATAAAATGTTACATTTTAACATATTGCGATTTAACATGATAAAATGTTACATTTTAAAATGTTACATTTGAACATGTTACATTTTAATATGTTACATTTTAACATGATAAAATGTTACATTTTAACATGTTTCATTTAAAAATGTTACATTAAAAAATGTTACATTTTAACATGTTACATTTTAATATGTTACATTTTAACATGTCTCATTTTAACATGGTAAAATGTTACATTTTAACATGTTGCATTTTAACATGATAAAATGTTACATTTTAACATGTTGCCTTTTAACATGATAAAATGTTACATTTTAACATGTTGCATTTTAACATGATAAAATGTTACATTTTAACATGTTTCATTTTAACATGATAAAATGTTAAATTTAAAAATGTTACATTTTTACATGTTTCATTTAAACATTATAAAATGTTACATTTTAACATTTTTCATTTTAACATCATAAAATGTTACATTTTAACATGTTACATTTTAATATGTCACATTTAAACATGTTGCATTTTAACATGATAAAATGTTACATTTTAACATGATAAAATGTTACATTTTAACATGTTGCATTTTAACATGTTGCATTTTAACATGATAAAATGTTACATTTTACATGTTTCATTTTAACATGATAAAATGTTACATTTTAACATGTTTCATTTTAAAATGTTACATTTTAATATGTTACATTTTAACATGTTGCATTTTAACATGATAAAATGTTACATTTTAACATGTTTTATTTTAACATGATAAAATGTTACATTTTAACATGTTTCATTTTAACATCATAAAATGTTACATTTTAACATGTTTCATTTTAACATGATAAAATGTTACATTTTTACATGTTTCATTTTAACATGATAAAATCTTACATTTTAACATGTTTCATTTTAACATGATAAAATGTTACATTTTAACATGTTGCATTTTAACATGATAAAATGTTACATTTTAACATGTTGCATTTTAACATGATAAAATGTTACATTTTAACATGTTGCATTTTAACATGATAAAATGTTACATTTTAACATGTTGCATTTTAACATGATAAAATGTTACATTAAAACATGTTTCAATTTAACATGATAAAATGTTACATTTTAACATTTTTCATTTTAACATCATAAAATGTTACATTTTAACATGTTTCATTTTAAAATGTTACATTTTAAAATGTAACATTTTAACTTGTTACATTTTAATATGTTACATTTTAACATGTTTCATTTTAACATGATAAAATGTTACATTTTAACATGTTGCATTTTAACATGGTAAAATGTTTCATTTTAACATGTTGCATTTTAACATGATAAAATGTAACATTTTAACATGTTTCATTTTAACATGATAAAATGTTACATTTAAAAATGTTACATTTTTACTTGTTTCATTTTAACATGATAAAATCTTACATTTTAACATTTTTCATTTTAACATGATAAAATGTTACATTTTAACATGTTGCATTTTAACATGATAAAATGTTACATTTTAACATGTTGCATTTTAACATGATAAAATGTTACATTTTAACATGTTTCATTTTAACATGATATAATGTTACATTTTAACATGTTTCATTTTAACATGATAAAATGTTACATTTTAACGTTTCATTTTAACATGATAAAATGTTACATTTTAACATTTTGCATTTTAACATGATAAAATGTTACATTTTAACATGTTTTATTTTAAAATGTTACATTTTAAAATGTTACATTTAAAAATGTTAAATTTTAAAATGTTACATTTTAACATGTTACATTTTAATACGTTACATTTTAACATGTTGCATTTTAACAAGATAAAATGTTACATTTTAACATGTTGCATTTTAACATGATAAAATGTTACATTTTAAAATGTTAAATTTTAAAATGTTACATTTTAAAATGTTACATTTGAACATGTTACATTTTAATATGTTACATTTTAACATGTTGCATTTTAACATGATAAAATGTTACATTTTAACATGTTTCATTTTAACATGATAAAATGTTACATTTTAACATGTTTCATTTTAACATGATAAAATGTTACATTTTAACATGTTTCATTTTAACATGATAAAATGTTACATTTTTACATGTTTCATTTTAACATGATAAAATGTTACATTTTAACATGTTGCATTTTAACATGATAAAATGTTACATTTTTACATGTTGCATTTTAACATGATAAAAATGTTACATTTTAACATGTTGCATTTTAACATGATAAAATGTTACATTTTAAAATGTTACATTTGAACATGTTACATTTTAATATGTTACATTTTAACATTTTGCATTTTAACATGATAAAATGTTACATTATAACATGTTGCATTCTAACATGATAAAATGTTACATTTTAACATGTTTCATTTTAACATGATAATATGTTACATTTTAACATGTTTCATTTTAAAATGTTACATTTTAACATGTTACATTTTAACATGTTGCATTTCAACATGATAAAATGTTACATTTTAACATGTTGCATTTTAACATGATAAAATGTTACATTTAAACATGTTTCATTTTAACATGATAAAATGTTACATTTTTACATGTTTCATTTTAACATGATAAAATCTTACATTTTAACATGTTTCATTTTAACATGATAAAATGTTACATTTTAACATGTTGCATTTTAACATGATAAAATGTTACATTTTAACATGTTGCATTTTAACATGATAAAATGTTACATTTTAACATGTTGCATTTTAACATGATAAAATGTTACATTTTAACATGTTGCATTTTAACATGATAAAATGTTACATTAAAACATGTTTCAATTTAACATGATAAAATGTTACATTTTAACATTTTTCATTTTAACATCATAAAATGTTACATTTTAACATGTTTCATTTTAAAATGTTACATTTTAAAATGTAACATTTTAACTTGTTACATTTTAATATGTTACATTTTAACATGTTTCATTTTAACATGATAAAATGTTACATTTTAACATGTTGCATTTTAACATGGTAAAATGTTTCATTTTAACATGTTGCATTTTAACATGATAAAATGTTACATTTTAACATGTTTCATTTTAACATCATAAAATGTTACATTTTAACATGTTTCATTTTAACATGATAAAATGTTACATTTTTACATGTTTCATTTTAACATGATAAAATCTTACATTTTAACATGTTTCATTTTAACATGATAAAATGTTACATTTTAACATGTTGCATTTTAACATGATAAAATGTTACATTTTAACATGTTGCATTTTAACATGATAAAATGTTACATTTTAACATGTTGCATTTTAACATGATAAAATGTTACATTTTAACATGTTGCATTTTAACATGATAAAATGTTACATTAAAACATGTTTCAATTTAACATGATAAAATGTTACATTTTAACATTTTTCATTTTAACATCATAAAATGTTACATTTTAACATGTTTCATTTTAAAATGTTACATTTTAAAATGTAACATTTTAACTTGTTACATTTTAATATGTTACATTTTAACATGTTTCATTTTAACATGATAAAATGTTACATTTTAACATGTTGCATTTTAACATGGTAAAATGTTTCATTTTAACATGTTGCATTTTAACATGATAAAATGTTACATTTTAACATGTTTCATTTTAACATGATAAAATGTTACATTTAAAAATGTTTCATTTTAACATGATAAAATGTTACATTTTAACGTTTCATTTTAACATGATAAAATGTTACATTTTAACATTTTGCATTTTAACATGATAAAATGTTACATTTTAACATGTTTTATTTTAAAATGTTACATTTTAAAATGTTACATTTAAAAATGTTAAATTTTAAAATGTTACATTTTAACATGTTACATTTTAATACGTTACATTTTAACATGTTGCATTTTAACAAGATAAAATGTTACATTTTAACATGTTGCATTTTAACATGATAAAATGTTACATTTTAAAATGTTAAATTTTAAAATGTTACATTTTAAAATGTTACATTTGAACATGTTACATTTTAATATGTTACATTTTATCATGTTGCATTTTAACATGATAAAATGTTACATTTTAACATGTTGCATTTTAACATGATAAAATGTTACATTTTAACATGTTTCATTTTAACATGATAAAATGTTACATTTTAACATGTTTCATTTTAACATGATAAAATGTTACATTTTAACATGTTTCATTTTAACATGATAAAATGTTACATTTTAACATGTTTCATTTTAACATGATAAAATGTTACATTTTAACATGTTGCATTTTAACATGATAAAATGTTACATTTTTACATGTTGCATTTTAACATGATAAAAATGTTACATTTTAACATGTTGCATTTTAACATGATAAAATGTTACATTTTAAAATGTTACATTTGAACATGTTACATTTTAATATGTTACATTTTAACATTTTGCATTTTAACATGATAAAATGTTACATTATAACATGTTGCATTCTAACATGATAAAATGTTACATTTTAACATGTTTCATTTTAACATGATAATATGTTACATTTTAACATGTTTCATTTTAAAATGTTACATTTTAACATGTTACATTTTAACATGTTGCATTTCAACATGATAAAATGTTACATTTTAACATGTTGCATTTTAACATGATAAAATGTTACATTTAAACATGTTTCATTTTAACATGATAAAATGTTACATTTTAACATGTTTCATTTAAAAATGTTACAATTTAAAATGTTACATTTTAACATGTTACATTTTAATATGTTACATTTTAACATGTTGCATTTTAACATGATAAAATGTTACATTTTAACATATTGCGATTTAACATGATAAAATGTTACATTTTAAAATGTTACATTTGAACATGTTACATTTTAATATGTTACATTTTAACATTTTGCATTTTAACATGATAAAATGTTACATTATAACATGTTGCATTTTAACATGATAAAATGTTACATTTTAACATGTTTCATTTTAACATGATAATATGTTACATTTTAACATGTTTCATTTTAAAATGTTACATTTTAACATGTTACATTTTAACATGTTGCATTTCAACATGATAAAATGTTACATTTTAACATGTTGCATTTTAACATGATAAAATGTTACATTTAAACATGTTTCATTTTAACATGATAAAATGTTACATTTTAACAAGTTTCATTTAAAAATGTTACAATTTAAAATGTTACATTTTAACATGTTACATTTTAATATGTTACATTTTAACATGTTGCATTTAACCATGATAAAATGTTACATTTTAACATGTTGCATTTTAACATGATAAAATGTTACATTTTAACATATTGCGATTTAACATGATAAAATGTTACATTTTAAAGTGTTACATTTGAACATGTTACATTTTAATATGTTACATTTTAACATGTTGTATTTTAACATGATAAAATGTTACATTTTAACATGTTGCATTTTAACATGTTAAAATGTTACATTTTAACATGTTTCATTTTAACATGATAAAATGTTACATTTTAACATGTTTCATTTTAACATGATAAAATGTTACATTTTTACGTTTCATTTTAACATGATAAAATGTTACATTTTAACATGTTTCATTTTAACATGTTACATTTTAACATGTTGCATTTTAACATGATAAAATGTTACATTTTAACATGTTGCATTTTAACATGATGAAATGTTACATTTTAACATGTTTCATTTTAACATGATAAAATCTTACATTTTAACATGTTTCATTTTAACATGATAAAATGTTACATTTTAACGTTTCATTTTAACATGATAAAATGTTACATTTTAACATGTTTCATTTTAACATGTTACATTTTAACATGTTGCATTTTAACATGATAAAATGTTACATTTTAACATGTTGCATTTTAACATGATGAAATGTTACATTTTAACATGTTTCATTTTAACATGATAAAATGTTACATTTTAACATGTTGCATTTTAACATGATAAAATGTTACATTTTAACATGTTTCATTTTAACATGATAAAATGTTACATTTTAACATGTTTCATTTTAACATGATAAAATGTTACATTTTAACATGTTTCATTTTAACATGATAAAATGTTACATTTTAACATGTTTCATTTTAACATGATAAAATGTTACATTTTAACATGTTTTATTTTAACATGATAAAATGTTACATTTTAACATGTTTCATTTTAACATGATAAAATCTTACATTTTAACATGTTTCATTTTAACATGATAAAATGTTACTTTTTAACATGTTGCATTTTAACATGATAAAATGTTACATTTTAACATGTTGCATTTTAACATGATAAAATGTTACATTTTAACATGTTTCATTTTAACATGATATAATGTTACATTTTAACATGTTTCATTTTAACATGATAAAATGTTACATTTTAACATGTTTCATTTTAACATGATAAAATGTTACATTTTAACGTTTCATTTTAACATGATAAAATGTTACATTTTAACATTTTGCATTTTAACATGATAAAATGTTACATTTTAAAATGTTACATTTAAAAATGTTAAATTTTAAAATGTTACATTTTAACATGTTACATTTTAATACGTTACATTTTAACATGTTGCATTTTAACATGATAAAATGTTACATTTTAACATGTTGCATTTTAACATGATAAAATGTTACACTTTAAAATGTTAAATTTTAAAATGTTACATTTTAAAATGTTACATTTGAACATGTTACATTTTAATATGTTACATTTTATCATGTTGCATTTTAACATGATAAAATGTTACATTTTAACATGTTGCATTTTAACATGATAAAATGTTACATTTTAACATGTTTCATTTTAACATGATAAAATGTTACATTTTAACATGTTTCATTTTAACATGATAAAATGTTACATTTTAACATGTTTCATTTTAACATGATAAAATGTTACATTTTAACATGTTTCATTTTAACATGATAAAATGTTACATTTTAACATGTTGCATTTTAACATGATAAAATGTTACATTTTTACATGTTGCATTTTAACATGATAAAAATGTTACATTTTAACATGTTGCATTTTAACATGATAAAATGTTACATTTTAAAATGTTACATTTGAACATGTTACATTTTAATATGTTACATTTTAACATTTTGCATTTTAACATGATAAAATGTTACATTATAACATGTTGCATTTTAACATGATAAAATGTTACATTTTAACATGTTTCATTTTAACATGATAATATGTTACATTTTAACATGTTTCATTTTAAAATGTTACATTTTAACATGTTACATTTTAACATGTTGCATTTCAACATGATAAAATGTTACATTTTAACATGTTGCATTTTAACATGATAAAATGTTACATTTAAACATGTTTTATTTTAACATGATAAAATGTTACATTTTAACATGTTTCATTTAAAAATGTTACAATTTAAAATGTTACATTTTAACATGTTACATTTTAATATGTTACATTTTAACATGTTGCATTTAACCATGATAAAATGTTACATTTTAACATGTTGCATTTTAACATGATAAAATGTTACATTTTAACATATTGCGATTTAACATGATAAAATGTTACATTTTAAAATGTTACATTTGAACATGTTACATTTTAATATGTTACATTTTAACATGTTGCATTTTAACATGATAAAATGTTACATTTTAACATGTTGCATTTTAACATGTTAAAATGTTACATTTTAACATGTTTCATTTTAACATGATAAAATGTTACATTTTAACATGTTTCATTTTAACATGATAAAATGTTACATTTTAACGTTTCATTTTAACATGATAAAATGTTACATTTTAACATGTTTCATTTTAACATGTTACATTTTAACATGTTGCATTTTAACATGATAAAATGTTACATTTTAACATGTTGCATTTTAACATGATGAAATGTTACATTTTAACATGTTTCATTTTAACATGATAAAATGTTACATTTTAACATGCTGCATTTTAACATGATAAAATGTTACATTTTAACATGTTTCATTTTAACATGATAAAATGTTACATTTTAACATGTTTCATTTTAACATGATAAAATGTTACATTTTAACATGTTTCATTTTATCATGATAAAATGTTACATTTTAACATGTTTCATTTTAACATGATAAAATGTTACATTTTAACATGTTTCATTTTAACATGATAAAATGTTACATTTTAACATGTTTCATTTTAACATGATAAAATCTTACATTTTAACATGTTTCATTTTAACATGATAAAATGTTACTTTTTAACATGTTGCATTTTAACATGATAAAATGTTACATTTTAACATGTTGCATTTTAACATGATAAAATGTTACATTTTAACTTGTTTCATTTTAACATGATAACATGTTACATTTTAACATGTTTCATTTAAAAATGTTACATTAAAAAATGTTACATTTTAACATGTTGCATTTTAACATGATAAAATGTTACATTTTAACATGTTTCATTTTAACATGATAAAATGTTACATTTTAACATGTTTCATTTTAACATGATAAAATGTTACATTTTAACATGTTTCATTTTAACATAATAAAATGTTACATTTTAACATGTTTCATTTTAACATGATAAAATGTTACATTTTAACATGTTGCATTTTAACATGATAAAATGTTACATTTTTACATGTTGCATTTTAACATGATAAAAATGTTACATTTTAACATGTTGCATTTTAACATGATAAAATGTTACATTTTAAAATGTTACATTTGAACATGTTACATTTTAATATGTTACATTTTAACATTTTGCATTTTAACATGATAAAATGTTACATTATAACATGTTGCATTTTAACATGATAAAATGTTACATTTTAACATGTTTCATTTTAACATGATAATATGTTACATTTTAACATGTTTCATTTTAAAATGTTACATTTTAACATGTTACATTTTAACATGTTGCATTTCAACATGATAAAATGTTACATTTTAACATGTTGCATTTTAACATGATAAAATGTTACATTTAAACATGTTTTATTCTAACATGATAAAATGTTACATTTTAACATGTTTCATTTTAAAAATGTTACAATTTAAAATGTTACATTTTAACATGTTACATTTTAATATGTTACATTTTAACATGTTGCATTTAACCATGATAAAATGTTACATTTTAACATGTTGCATTTTAACATGATAAAATGTTACATTTTAACATATTGCGATTTAACATGATAAAATGTTACATTTTAAAATGTTACATTTGAACATGTTACATTTTAATATGTTACATTTTAACATGTTGCATTTTAACATGATAAAATGTTACATTTTAACATGTTGCATTTTAACATGTTAAAATGTTACATTTTAACATGTTTCATTTTAACATGATAAAATGTTACATTTTAACATGTTTCATTTTAACATGATAAAATGTTACATTTTAACGTTTCATTTTAACATGATAAAATGTTACATTTTAACATGTTTCATTTTAACATGTTACATTTTAACATGTTGCATTTTAACATGATAAAATGTTACATTTTAACATGTTGCATTTTAACATGATGAAATGTTACATTTTAACATGTTTCATTTTAACATGATAAAATGTTACATTTTAACATGTTGCATTTTAACATGATAAAATGTTACATTTTAACAGGTTTCATTTTAACATGATAAAATGTTACATTTTAACATGTTTCATTTTAACATGATAAAATGTTACATTTTAACATGTTTCATTTTAACATGATAAAATGTTACATTTTAACATGTTTCATTTTAACATGATAAAATGTTACATTTTAACATGTTTCATTTTAACATGATAAAATGTTACATTTTAACATGTTTCATTTTAACATGATAAAATCTTACATTTTAACATGTTTCATTTTAACATGATAAAATGTTACTTTTTAACATGTTGCATTTTAACATGATAAAATGTTACATTTTAACATGTTGCATTTTAACATGATAAAATGTTACATTTTAACTTGTTTCATTTTAACATGATAACATGTTACATTTTAACATGTTTCATTTAAAAATGTTACATTAAAAAATGTTACATTTTAACATGTTATATTTTAATATGTTACATTTTAACATGTTGCATTTTAACATGATAAAATGTTACATTTTAACATGTTTCATTTTAACATGATAAAATGTTACATTTTAACGTTTCATTTTAACATGATAAAATGTTACATTTTAACATGTTTCATTTTAACATGTTACATTTTAACATGTTGCATTTTAACATGATAAAATGTTACATTTTAACATGTTGCATTTTAACATGATGAAATGTTACATTTTAACATGTTTCATTTTAACATGATAAAATGTTACATTTTAACATGTTGCATTTTAACATGATAAAATGTAACATTTTAACATGTTTCATTTTAACATGATAAAATGTTACATTTTAACATGTTTCATTTTAACATGATAAAATGTTACATTTTAACATGTTTCATTTTAACATGATAAAATGTTACATTTTAACATGTTTCATTTTAACATGATAAAATGTTACATTTTAACATGTTTCATTTTAACATGATAAAATGTTACATTTTAACATGTTTCATTTTAACATGATAAAATCTTACATTTTAACATGTTTAATTTTAACATGATAAAATGTTACTTTTTAACATGTTGCATTTTACATGATAAAATGTTACATTTTAACATGTTGCATTTTAACATGATAAAATGTTACATTTTAACTTGTTTCATTTTAACATGATAACATGTTACATTTTAACATGTTTCATTTAAAAATATTACATTAAAAAATGTTACATTTTAACATGTTATATTTTAATATGTTACATTTTAACATGTTGCATTTTAACATGATAAAATGTTACATTTTAACATGTTGCATTTTAACATGATAAAATGTTACATTTTAACATGTTGCATTTTAACATGATAAAATGTTACATTTTAACATGTTGCATTTTAACATGATAAAATGTTACATTTTAACATGTTTCATTTTAACATGATAAAATGTTACATTTTAACATGTTTCATTTTAACATGATAAAATGTTACATTTTAACATGTTTCATTTTAACATGATAAAATGTTACATTTTAAAATGTTTCATTTTAACATGATAAAATGTTACATTTTAACATGTTTCATTTTAACATGATAAAATGTTACATTTTAACATGTTTCATTTTAAAATGTTACATTTTAAAATGTTACATTTGAACATGTTACATTTTAATATGTTACATTTTATCATGTTGCATTTTAACATGATAAAATGTTACATTTTAACATGTTGCATTTTAACATGATAAAATGTTACATTTTAACATGTTTCATTTTAACATGATAAAATGTTACATTTTAACATGTTTCATTTTAACATGATAAAATGTTACATTTTAACATGTTTCATTTTAACATGATAAAATGTTACATTTTAACATGTTTCATTTTAACATGATAAAATGTTACATTTTAACGTTTCATTTTAACATGATAAAATGTTACATTTTAACATGTTTCATTTTAACATGTTACATTTTAACATGTTGCATTTTAACATGATAAAATGTTACATTTTAACATGTTGCATTTTAACATGATGAAATGTTACATTTTAACATGTTTCATTTTAACATGATAAAATGTTACATTTTAACATGTTGCATTTTAACATGATAAAATGTTACATTTTAACATGTTTCATTTTAACATGATAAAATGTTACATTTTAACATGTTTCATTTTAACATGATAAAATGTTACATTTTAACATGTTTCATTTTAACATGATAAAATATTACATTTTAACATGTTTCATTTTAACATGATAAAATGTTACATTTTAACATGTTTTATTTTAACATGATAAAATGTTACATTTTAACATGTTTCATTTTAACATGATAAAATCTTACATTTTAACATGTTTCATTTTAACATGATAAAATGTTACTTTTTAACATGTTGCATTTTAACATGATAAAATGTTACATTTTAACATGTTGCATTTTAACATGATAAAATGTTACATTTTAACATGTTTCATTTTAACATGATATAATGTTACATTTTAACATGTTTCATTTTAACATGATGAAATGTTACATTTTAACATGTTTCATTTTAACATGATAAAATCTTACATTTTAACATGTTTCATTTTAACATGATAAAATGTTACATTTTAACGTTTCATTTTAACATGATAAAATGTTACATTTTAACATGTTTCATTTTAACATGTTACATTTTAACATGTTGCATTTTAACATGATAAAATGTTACATTTTAACATGTTGCATTTTAACATGATGAAATGTTACATTTTAACATGTTTCATTTTAACATGATAAAATGTTACATTTTAACATGTTGCATTTTAACATGATAAAATGTTACATTTTAACGTTTCATTTTAACATGATAAAATGTTACATTTTAACATGTTTCATTTTAACATGTTACATTTTAACATGTTGCATTTTAACATGATAAAATGTTACATTTTAACATGTTGCATTTTAACATGATGAAATGTTACATTTTAACATGTTTCATTTTAACATGATAAAATGTTACATTTTAACATGTTGCATTTTAACATGATAAAATGTTACATTTTAACATGTTTCATTTTAACATGATAAAATGTTACATTTTAACATGTTTCATTTTAACATGATAAAATGTTACATTTTAACATGTTTCATTTTAACATGATAAAATGTTACATTTTAACATGTTTCATTTTAACATGATAAAATGTTACATTTTAACATGTTTTATTTTAACATGATAAAATGTTACATTTTAACATGTTTCATTTTAACATGATAAAATCTTACATTTTAACATGTTTCATTTTAACATGATAAAATGTTACTTTTTAACATGTTGCATTTTAACATGATAAAATGTTACATTTTAACATGTTGCATTTTAACATGATAAAATGTTACATTTTAACATGTTTCATTTTAACATGATATAATGTTACATTTTAACATGTTTCATTTTAACATGATAAAATGTTACATTTTAACATGTTTCATTTTAACATGATAAAATGTTACATTTTAACGTTTCATTTTAACATGATAAAATGTTACATTTTAACATTTTGCATTTTAACATGATAGAATGTTACATTTTAAAATGTTACATTTAAAAATGTTAAATTTTAAAATGTTACATTTTAACATGTTACATTTTAATACGTTACATTTTAACATGTTGCATTTTAACATGATAAAATGTTACATTTTAACATGTTGCATTTTAACATGATAAAATGTTACATTTTAAAATGTTAAATTTTAAAATGTTACATTTTAAAATGTTACATTTGAACATGTTACATTTTAATATGTTACATTTTATCATGTTGCATTTTAACATGATAAAATGTTACATTTTAACATGTTGCATTTTAACATGATAAAATGTTACATTTTAACATGTTTCATTTTAACATGATAAAATGTTACATTTTAACATGTTTCATTTTAACATGATAAAATGTTACATTTTAACATGTTTCATTTTACATGATAAAATGTTACATTTTAACATGTTTCATTTTAACATGATAAAATGTTACATTTTAACATGTTGCATTTTAACATGATAAAATGTTACATTTTTACATGTTGCATTTTAACATGATAAAAATGTTACATTTTAACATGTTGCATTTTAACATGATAAAATGTTACATTTTAAAATGTTACATTTGAACATGTTACATTTTAATATGTTACATTTTAACATTTTGCATTTTAACATGATAAAATGTTACATTATAACATGTTGCATTTTAACATGATAAAATGTTACATTTTAACATGTTTCATTTTAACATGATAATATGTTACATTTTAACATGTTTCATTTTAAAATGTTACATTTTAACATGTTACATTTTAACATGTTGCATTTCAACATGATAAAATGTTACATTTTAACATGTTGCATTTTAACATGATAAAATGTTACATTTAAACATGTTTTATTTTAACATGATAAAATGTTACATTTTAACATGTTTCATTTAAAAATGTTACAATTTAAAATGTTACATTTTAACATGTTACATTTTAATATGTTACATTTTAACATGTTGCATTTAACCATGATAA
This sequence comes from Macrosteles quadrilineatus, assembly GCF_028750875.1. Taxonomy (NCBI): domain Eukaryota; kingdom Metazoa; phylum Arthropoda; class Insecta; order Hemiptera; family Cicadellidae; genus Macrosteles; species Macrosteles quadrilineatus. The sequence continues at coordinate 472,159 of NW_026542631.1, read as the reverse complement.
AATGTTACATTTTAACATGTTGCATTTTAACATGATAAAATGTTACATTTTAACATATTGCGATTTAACATGATAAAATGTTACATTTTAAAATGTTACATTTGAACATGTTACATTTTAATATGTTACATTTTAACATGTTGCATTTTAACATGATAAAATGTTACATTTTAACATGTTGCATTTTAACATGTTAAAATGTTACATTTTAACATGTTTCATTTTAACATGATAAAATGTTACATTTTAACATGTTTCATTTTAACATGATAAAATGTTACATTTTAACGTTTCATTTTAACATGATAAAATGTTACATTTTAACATGTTTCATTTTAACATGTTACATTTTAACATGTTGCATTTTAACATGATAAAATGTTACATTTTAACATGTTGCATTTTAACATGATGAAATGTTACATTTTAACATGTTTCATTTTAACATGATAAAATGTTACATTTTAACATGTTGCATTTTAACATGATAAAATGTTACATTTTAACATGTTTCATTTTAACATGATAAAATGTTACATTTTAACATGTTTCATTTTAACATGATAAAATGTTACATTTTAACATGTTTCATTTTAACATGATAAAATGTTACATTTTAACATGTTTCATTTTAACATGATAAAATGTTACATTTTAACATGTTTCATTTTAACATGATAAAATGTTACATTTTAACACGTTTCATTTTAACATGATAAAATCTTACATTTTAACATGTTTCATTTTAACATGATAAAATGTTACTTTTTAACATGTTGCATTTTAACATGATAAAATGTTACATTTTAACATGTTGCATTTTAACATGATAAAATGTTACATTTTAACTTGTTTCATTTTAACATGATAACATGTTACATTTTAACATGTTTCATTTAAAAATGTTACATTAAAAAATGTTACATTTTAACATGTTGCATTTTAACATGATAAAATGTTACATTTTAACATGTTTCATTTTAACATGATAAAATGTTACATTTTAACATGTTTCATTTTAACATGATAAAATGTTACATTTTAACATGTTTCATTTTAACATAATAAAATGTTACATTTTAACATGTTTCATTTTAACATGATAAAATGTTACATTTTAACATGTTGCATTTTAACATGATAAAATGTTACATTTTTACATGTTGCATTTTAACATGATAAAAATGTTACATTTTAACATGTTGCATTTTAACATGATAAAATGTTACATTTTAAAATGTTACATTTGAACATGTTACATTTTAATATGTTACATTTTAACATTTTGCATTTTAACATGATAAAATGTTACATTATAACATGTTGCATTTTAACATGATAAAATGTTACATTTTAACATGTTTCATTTTAACATGATAATATGTTACATTTTAACATGTTTCATTTTAAAATGTTACATTTTAACATGTTACATTTTAACATGTTGCATTTCAACATGATAAAATGTTACATTTTAACATGTTGCATTTTAACATGATAAAATGTTACATTTAAACATGTTTTATTTTAACATGATAAAATGTTACATTTTAACATGTTTCATTTTAAAAATGTTACAATTTAAAATGTTACATTTTAACATGTTACATTTTAATATGTTACATTTTAACATGTTGCATTTAACCATGATAAAATGTTACATTTTAACATGTTGCATTTTAACATGATAAAATGTTACATTTTAACATATTGCGATTTAACATGATAAAATGTTACATTTTAAAATGTTACATTTGAACATGTTACATTTTAATATGTTACATTTTAACATGTTGCATTTTAACATGATAAAATGTTACATTTTAACATGTTGCATTTTAACATGTTAAAATGTTACATTTTAACATGTTTCATTTTAACATGATAAAATGTTACATTTTAACATGTTTCATTTTAACATGATAAAATGTTACATTTTAACGTTTCATTTTAACATGATAAAATGTTACATTTTAACATGTTTCATTTTAACATGTTACATTTTAACATGTTGCATTTTAACATGATAAAATGTTACATTTTAACATGTTGCATTTTAACATGATGAAATGTTACATTTTAACATGTTTCATTTTAACATGATAAAATGTTACATTTTAACATGTTGCATTTTAACATGATAAAATGTTACATTTTAACAGGTTTCATTTTAACATGATAAAATGTTACATTTTAACATGTTTCATTTTAACATGATAAAATGTTACATTTTAACATGTTTCATTTTAACATGATAAAATGTTACATTTTAACATGTTTCATTTTAACATGATAAAATGTTACATTTTAACATGTTTCATTTTAACATGATAAAATGTTACATTTTAACATGTTTCATTTTAACATGATAAAATGTTACATTTTAACATGTTTCATTTTAACATGATAAAATCTTACATTTTAACATGTTTCATTTTAACATGATAAAATGTTACTTTTTAACATGTTGCATTTTAACATGATAAAATGTTACATTTTAACATGTTGCATTTTAACATGATAAAATGTTACATTTTAACTTGTTTCATTTTAACATGATAACATGTTACATTTTAACATGTTTCATTTAAAAATGTTACATTAAAAAATGTTACATTTTAACATGTTATATTTTAATATGTTACATTTTAACATGTTGCATTTTAACATGATAAAATGTTACATTTTAACATGTTTCATTTTAACATGATAAAATGTTACATTTTAACGTTTCATTTTAACATGATAAAATGTTACATTTTAACATGTTTCATTTTAACATGTTACATTTTAACATGTTGCATTTTAACATGATAAAATGTTACATTTTAACATGTTGCATTTTAACATGATGAAATGTTACATTTTAACATGTTTCATTTTAACATGATAAAATGTTACATTTTAACATGTTGCATTTTAACATGATAAAATGTAACATTTTAACATGTTTCATTTTAACATGATAAAATGTTACATTTTAACATGTTTCATTTTAACATGATAAAATGTTACATTTTAACATGTTTCATTTTAACATGATAAAATGTTACATTTTAACATGTTTCATTTTAACATGATAAAATGGTACATTTTAACATGTTTCATTTTAACATGATAAAATGTTACATTTTAACATGTTTCATTTTAACATGATAAAATCTTACATTTTAACATGTTTAATTTTAACATGATAAAATGTTACTTTTTAACATGTTGCATTTTACATGATAAAATGTTACATTTTAACATGTTGCATTTTAACATGATAAAATGTTACATTTTAACTTGTTTCATTTTAACATGATAACATGTTACATTTTAACATGTTTCATTTAAAAATATTACATTAAAAAATGTTACATTTTAACATGTTATATTTTAATATGTTACATTTTAACATGTTGCATTTTAACATGATAAAATGTTACATTTTAACATGTTGCATTTTAACATGATAAAATGTTACATTTTAACATGTTGCATTTTAACATGATAAAATGTTACATTTTAACATGTTGCATTTTAACATGATAAAATGTTACATTTTAACATGTTGCATTTTAACATGATAAAATGTTACATTTTAACATGTTTCATTTTAACATGATAAAATGTTACATTTTAACATGTTTCATTTTAACATGATAAAATGTTACATTTTAACATGTTTCATTTTAACATGATAAAATGTTACATTTTAAAATGTTTCATTTTAACATGATAAAATGTTACATTTTAACGTGTTTCATTTTAACATGATAAAATGTTACATTTTAACATGTTTCATTTTAAAATGTTACATTTTAAAATGTTACATTTGAACATGTTACATTTTAATATGTTACATTTTATCATGTTGCATTTTAACATGATAAAATGTTACATTTTAACATGTTGCATTTTAACATGATAAAATGTTACATTTTAACATGTTTCATTTTAACATGATAAAATGTTACATTTTAACATGTTTCATTTTAACATGATAAAATGTTACATTTTAACATGTTTCATTTTAACATGATAAAATGTTACATTTTAACATGTTTCATTTTAACATGATAAAATGTTACATTTTAACGTTTCATTTTAACATGATAAAATGTTACATTTTAACATGTTTCATTTTAACATGTTACATTTTAACATGTTGCATTTTAACATGATAAAATGTTACATTTTAACATGTTGCATTTTAACATGATGAAATGTTACATTTTAACATGTTTCATTTTAACATGATAAAATGTTACATTTTAACATGTTGCATTTTAACATGATAAAATGTTACATTTTAACATGTTTCATTTTAACATGATAAAATGTTACATTTTAACATGTTTCATTTTAACATGATAAAATGTTACATTTTAACATGTTTCATTTTAACATGATAAAATATTACATTTTAACATGTTTCATTTTAACATGATAAAATGTTACATTTTAACATGTTTTATTTTAACATGATAAAATGTTACATTTTAACATGTTTCATTTTAACATGATAAAATCTTACATTTTAACATGTTTCATTTTAACATGATAAAATGTTACTTTTTAACATGTTGGATTTTAACATGATAAAATGTTACATTTTAACATGTTGCATTTTAACATGATAAAATGTTACATTTTAACATGTTTCATTTTAACATGATATAATGTTACATTTAAACATGTTTCATTTTAACATGATAAAATGTTACATTTTAACATGTTTCATTTTAACATGATAAAATGTTACATTTTAACGTTTCATTTTAACATGATAAAATGTTACATTTTAACATTTTGCATTTTAACATGATAAAATGTTACATTTTAAAATGTTACATTTAAAAATGTTAAATTTTAAAATGTTACATTTTAACATGTTACATTTTAATACGTTACATTTTAACATGTTGCATTTTAACATGATAAAATGTTACATTTTAACATGTTGCATTTTAACATGATAAAATGTTACATTTTAAAATGTTAAATTTTAAAATGTTACATTTTAAAATGTTACATTTGAACATGTTACATTTTAATATGTTACATTTTATCATGTTGCATTTTAACATGATAAAATGTTACATTTTAACATGTTGCATTTTAACATGATAAAATGTTACATTTTAACATGTTTCATTTTAACATGATAAAATGTTACATTTTAACATGTTTCATTTTAACATGATAAAATGTTACATTTTAACATGTTTCATTTTAACATGATAAAATGTTACATTTTAACATGTTTCATTTTAACATGATAAAATGTTACATTTTAACATGTTGCATTTTAACATGATAAAATGTTACATTTTTACATGTTGCATTTTAACATGATAAAAATGTTACATTTTAACATGTTGCATTTTAACATGATAAAATGTTACATTTCAAAATGTTACATTTGAACATGTTACATTTTAATATGTTACATTTTAACATTTTGCATTTTAACATGATAAAATGTTACATTATAACATGTTGCATTTTAACATGATAAAATGTTACATTTTAACATGTTTCATTTTAACATGATAATATGTTACATTTTAACATGTTTCATTTTAAAATGTTACATTTTAACATGTTACATTTTAACATGTTACATTTTAATATGTTACATTTTAACATGTTGCATTTAACCATGATAAAATGTTACATTTTAACATGTTGCATTTTAACATGATAAAATGTTACATTTTAACATATTGCGATTTAACATGATAAAATGTTACATTTTAAAATGTTACATTTGAACATGTTACATTTTAATATGTTACATTTTAACATGTTGCATTTTAACATGATAAAATGTTACATTTTAACATGTTGCATTTTAACATGTTAAAATGTTACATTTTAACATGTTTCATTTTAACATGATAAAATGTTACATTTTAACATGTTTCATTTTAACATGATAAAATGTTACATTTTAACGTTTCATTTTAACATGATAAAATGTTACATTTTAACATGTTTCATTTTAACATGTTACATTTTAACATGTTGCATTTTAACATGATAAAATGTTACATTTTAACATGTTGCATTTTAACATGATGAAATGTTACATTTTAACATGTTTCATTTTAACATGATAAAATGTTACATTTTAACATGTTGCATTTTAACATGATAAAATGTTACATTTTAACATGTTTCATTTTAACATGATAAAATGTTACATTTTAACATGTTTCATTTTAACATAATAAAATGTTACATTTTAACATGTTTCATTTTAACATGATAAAATGTTACATTTTAACATGTTTCATTTTAACATGATAAAATGTTACATTTTAACATGTTTCATTTTAACATGATAAAATGTTACATTTTAACATGTTTCATTTTAACATGATAAAATCTTACATTTTAACATGTTTCATTTTAACATGATAAAATGTTACTTTTTAACATGTTGCATTTTAACATGATAAAATGTTACATTTTAACATGTTGCATTTTAACATGATAAAATGTTACATTTTAACTTGTTTCATTTTAACATGATAACATGTTACATTTTAACATGTTTCATTTAAAAATGTTACATTAAAAAATGTTACATTTTAACATGTTATATTTTAATATGTTACATTTTAACATGTTGCATTTTAACATGATAAAATGTTACATTTTAACATGTTGCATTTTAACATGATAAAATGTTACATTTTAACATATTGCGATTTAACATGATAATATGTTACATTTTAAAATGTTACATTTGAACATGTTACATTTTAATATGTTACATTTTAACATGTTGCATTTTAACATGATAAAATGTTACATTTTAACATGTTGCATTTTAACATGATAAAATGTTACATTTTAACATGTTTCATTTTAACATGATAAAATGTTACATTTTAACATGTTTCATTTTAACATGATAAAATGTTACATTTTAACGTTTCATTTTAACATGATAAAATGTTACATTTTAACATGTTTCATTTTAACATGTTACATTTTAACATGTTGCATTTTAACATGATAAAATGTTACATTTTAACATGTTGCATTTTAACATGATGAAATGTTACATTTTAACATGTTTCATTTTAACATGATAAAATGTTACATTTTAACATGTTGCATTTTAACATGATAAAATGTAACATTTTAACATGTTTCATTTTAACATGATAAAATGTTACATTTTAACATGTTTCATTTTAACATGATAAAATGTTACATTTTAACATGTTTCATTTTAACATGATAAAATGTTACATTTTAACATGTTTCATTTTAACATGATAAAATGTTACATTTTAACATGTTTCATTTTAACATGATAAAATGTTACATTTTAACATGTTTCATTTTAACATGATAAAATCTTACATTTTAACATGTTTCATTTTAACATGATAAAATGTTACTTTTTAACATGTTGCATTTTACATGATAAAATGTTACATTTTAACATGTTGCATTTTAACATGATAAAATGTTACATTTTAACTTGTTTCATTTTAACATGATAACATGTTACATTTTAACATGTTTCATTTAAAAATATTACATTAAAAAATGTTACATTTTAACATGTTATATTTTAATATGTTACATTTTAACATGTTGCATTTTAACATGATAAAATGTTACATTTTAACATGTTGCATTTTAACATGATAAAATGTTACATTTTAACATGTTGCATTTTAACATGATAAAATGTTACATTTTAACATGTTTCATTTTAACATGATAAAATGTTACATTTTAACATGTTTCATTTTAACATGATAAAATGTTACATTTTAACATGTTTCATTTTAACATGATAAAATGTTACATTTTAAAATGTTTCATTTTAACATGATAAAATGTTACATTTTAACATGTTTCATTTTAACATGATAAAATGTTACATTTTAACATGTTTCATTTTAACACGATAAAATCTTACATTTTAACATGTTTCATTTTAACATGATAAAATGTTACTTTTTAACATGTTGCATTTTAACATGATAAAATGTTACATTTTAACATGTTGCATTTTAACATGATAAAATGTTACATTTTAACTTGTTTCATTTTAACATGATAACATGTTACATTTTAACATGTTTCATTTAAAAATGTTACATTAAAAAATGTTACATTTTAACATGTTATATTTTAATATGTTACATTTTAACAAGTTGCATTTTAACATGATAAAATGTTACATTTTAACATGTTGCATTTTAACATGATAAAATGTTACATTTTAACATGTTGCATTTTAACATGATAAAATGTTACATTTTAACATGTTGCATTTTAACATGATAAAATGTTACATTTTAACATGTTTCATTTTAACATGATAAAATGTTAAATTTAAAAATGTTACATTTTTACATGTTTCATTTAAACATGATAAAATGTTACATTTTAACATTTTTCATTTTAACATCATAAAATGTTACATTTTAACATGTTTCATTTTAACATGATAAAATCTTACATTTTAACATGTTTCATTTTAACATGATAAAATGTTACATTTTAACATGTTGCATTTTAACATGATGAAATGTTACATTTTAACATGTTGCATTTTAACATGATAAAATGTTACATTTTAACATGTTTCATTTTAACATGATAAAATGTTACATTTTAACATGTTTCATTTTAAAATGTTACATTTTAAAATGTTACATTTTAACATGTTACATTTTAATATGTTACATTTTAACATGTTGCATTTTAACATGATAAAATGTTACATTTTAACATGTTGCATTTTAACATGATAAAATGTTACATTTTAACATGTTGCATTTTAACATGATAAAATGTTACATTATAACATGTTTCATTTTAACATGATAAAATGTTACATTTTAACATGTTTCATTTTAAAATGTTACATTTTAAAATGTTACATTTTAACATGTTGCATTTTAACATTATAAAATGTTACATTTTAACATGTTGCATTTTAACAAGATAAAATGTTACATTTTAACATGTTGCATTTTAATATGATAAAATGTTACATTTTAACATGTTTCATTTTAACATGATAAAATGTTACTTTTTAACATGTTTCATTTTAACATGATAAAATGTTACATTTTAACATGTTTCATTTAAAAATGTTACATTTTAAAATGTTACATTTTAACATGTTACATTTTAATATGTTACATTTTAACATGTTGCATTTTAACATAGTAAAATGTTACATTTTAACATGTTGCATTTTAACATGATAAAATGTTACATTTTAACATATTGCGATTTAACATGATAAAATGTTACATTTTAAAATGTTACATTTGAACATGTTACATTTTAATATGTTACATTTTAACATGATAAAATGTTACATTTTAACATGTTTCATTTAAAAATGTTACATTAAAAAATGTTACATTTTAACATGTTACATTTTAATATGTTACACTTTAACATGTCTCATTTTAACATGGTAAAATGTTACATTTTAACATGTTGCATTTTAACATGATAAAATGTTACATTTTAACATGTTGCATTTTAACATGATAAAATGTTACATTTTAACATGTTGCATTTTAACATGATAAAATGTTACATTTTAAAATGTTTCATTTTAACATGATAAAATGTTAAATTTAAAAATGTTACATTTTTACATGTTTCATTTAAACATTATAAAATGTTACATTTTAACATTTTTCATTTTAACATCATAAAATGTTACATTTTAAAATGTTACATTTTAATATGTCACATTTAAACATGTTGCATTTTAACATGATAAAATGTTACATTTTAACATGTTGCATTTTAACATGATAAAATGTTACATTTTAACATGTTGCATTTTAACATGATAAAATGTTACATTTTAACATGTTGCATTTTAACATGATAAAATGTTACATTATAACATGTTTCAATTTAACATGATAAAATGTTACATTTTAACATTTTTCATTTTAACATCATAAAATGTTACATTTTAACATGTTACATTTTAATATGTTACATTTAAACATGTTGCATTTAAACATGATAAAATGTTACATTTTAACATGTTGCATTTTAACATGTTGCATTTTAACATGATAAAATATTACATTTTAACATGTTGCATTTTTACATGATAAAATGTTACATTTTAACATGTTGCATTTTAACATGATAAAATGTTACATTTTAACATGTTGCATTTTAACATGATAAAATGTTACATTTTAACATGTTGCATTTTAACATGATAAAATGTTACATTATAACATGTTTCAATTTAACATGATAAAATGTTACATTTTAACATGTTTCATTTAAAAATGTAACATTTTAAAATGTTACATTTTAACATGTTACATTTTAATATGTTACATTTTAACAGGTTGCATTTTAACATAGTAAAATGTTACATTTTAACATGTTGCATTTTAACATGATAAAATGTTACATTTTAACATATTGCGATTTAACATGATAAAATGTTACATTTTAAAATGTTACATTTGAACATGTTACATTTTAATATGTTACATTTTAACATGTTGCATTTTAACATGATAAAATGTTACATTTTAACATGTTAAAATGCAACATGTTAAAATGTAACATTTTACTATGTTAAAATGCAACATGTTAAAATGTAACATATTAAAATGTAACATGTTAAAATGTAACATTTTAAAATGTAACATTTTTAAATGAAACATGTTAAAATGTAACATTTTATCATGTTAAAATGAAACATGTTAAAATGTAACATTTTATCATGTTAAAATGCAACATGTTAAAATGTAACATTTTATCATGTTAAAATGCAACATGTTAAAATGTAACATTTTATCATGTTAAAATGCAACATGTTAAAATGTAACATATAAAAATGTAACATGTTAAAATGTAACATTTTAAAATGTAACATTTTAAAATAAAACATGTTAAAATGTAACATATTAAAATGTAACATGTTAAAATGTAACATTTTATGATGTTAAAATGAAAAATGTTAAAATGTAACATTTTATCATGTTAAATTGAAACATGTTATAATGTAACTTTTATCATGTTAAAATGCAACATGTTAAAATGTAACATTTTATCATGTTAAAATGCAACATGTTAAAATGTAACATTTTATCATGTTAAAATGCAACATGTTAAAATGTAACATTTTATCATGTTAAAATGCAACATGTTAAAATGTAACATTTTATCATGTTAAAATGAAACATGTTAAAATGTAAGATTTTATCATGTTAAAATGAAACATTTAAAAATGTAACATTTTATCATGTTAAAATGAAACATGTTAAAATGTAACATTTTATAATGTTAAAATGAAACATGTTAAAATGTAACATTTTATCATGTTAAAATAAAACATGTTAAAATGTAACATTTTATCATGTTAAAATGCAACATGTTAAAATGTAACATATTAAAATGTAACATTTTAAAATGAAACATGTTTAAATGTAACATTTTATCATGTTAAAATGAAACATGTAAAATGTAACATTTTATTATGTTAAAATGCAACATGTTAAAATGTAACATTTTTATCATGTTAAAATGCAACATGTAAAAATGTAACATTTTATCATGTTAAAATGCAACATGTTAAAATGTAACATTTTATCATGTTAAAATGAAACATGTTAAAATGTAACATTTTATCATGTTAAAATGAAACGTTAAAATGTAGCATTTTATCATGTAAATATGCAACATGTTAAAATGTAACATTTTATCATGTTAAAATGCAACATGTTAAAATGTAACGTATTAAAATGTAACATGTTAAAATGTAACATTTTAAAATGTTACAATTTAAAATGTAACATTTTAAAATGTAACAATTTAAAATGTAACATTTTAAAATGTAACATTTTATCATGTTAAAATGCAACATGTTAAAATGTAACATTTTATTATGTTAAAATGAAACATGTTAAAATGTAACATATTAAAATGTAACATGTTAAAATGTTACATTTTAAAATGTAACATGTTAAAATGTAACATTTTTTAATGTAACATTTTTAAATGAAACATGTTAAAATGTAACATTTTATCATGTTAAAATGTAACATATTAAAATGTAACATGTTAAAATGTAACATTTTAAAATGTAACATTTTTAAATGAAACATGTTAAAATGTAACATTTTATCATGTTAAAATGAAACATGTTAAAATGTAACATTTTATCATGTTAAAATGCAACATGTTAAAATGTAACATTTTATCATGTTAAAATGCAACATGTTAAAATGTAACATATTAAAATGTAACATGTTAAAATGTAACATTTTATCATGTTAAAATGCAACATGTTAAAATGTAACATTTTATCATGTTAAAATGCAAAATGTTAAAATGTAACATATTAAAATGTAACATGTTCAAATGTAACATTTTAAAATGTAACATTTTATATGTTACATTTTAAAATGTTACATTTGAACATGTTACATTTTAATATGTTACATTTTAACATTTTGCATTTTAACATGATAAAATGTTACATTTTAACATGTTGCATTTTAACATGATAAAATGTTACATTTTAACATGTTACATTTTAATATGTTACATTTTAACATGTTGCATTTTAACATGATAAAATGTTACATTTTAACATGTTGCATTTTAACATGATAAAATGTTACATTTTAACATGTTTCATTTTAACATGATAAAATGTTACATTTTAACATGTTTCATTTAAAAATGTTACATTTTAAAATGTTACATTTTAACATGTTACATTTTAATATGTTACATTTTAACATGTTGCATTTTAACATAGTAAAATGTTACATTTTAACATGTTGCATTTTAACATGATAAAATGTTACATTTTAACATATTGCGATTTAACATGATAAAATGTTACATTTTAAAATGTTACATTTGAACATGTTACATTTTAATATGTTACATTTTAACATGATAAAATGTTACATTTTAACATGTTTCATTTAAAAATGTTACATTAAAAAATGTTACATTTTAACATGTTACATTTTAATATGTTACATTTTAACATGTCCCATTTTAACATGGTAAAATGTTACATTTTAACATGTTGCATTTTAACATGATAAAATGTTACATTATAACATGTTGCATTTTAACATGATAAAATGTTACATTTTAACATGTTGCATTTTAACATGATAAAATGTTACATTTTAACATGTTGCATTTTAACATGATAAAATGTTACATTTTAACATGTTTCATTTTAACATGATAAAATGTTAAATTTAAAAATGTTACATTTTTACATGTTTCATTTAAACATTATAAAATGTTACATTTTAACATTTTTCATTTTAACATCATAAAATGTTACATTTTAACATGTTACATTTTAATATGTCACATTTAAACATGTTGCATTTTAACATGATAAAATGTTACATTTTAACATGTTGTATTTTAACATGATAAAATGTTACATTTTAAAATGTTGCATTTTAACATGTTGCATTTTAACATGATAAAATGTTACATTTTACATGTTTCATTTTAACACGATAAAATGTTACATTTTAACATGTTTCATTTTAAAATGTTACATTTTAATATGTTACATTTTAACATGTTGCATTTTAACATGATAAAATGTTACATTTTAACATGTTTTATTTTAACATGATAAAATGTTACATTTTAACATTTTTCATTTTAACATCATAAAATGTTACATTTTAACATGTTTCATTTTAACATGATAAAATGTTACATTTTTACATGTTTCATTTTAACATGATAAAATCTTACATTTTAACATGTTTCATTTTAACATGATAAAATGTTACATTTTAACATGTTGCATTTTAACATGATAAAATGTTACATTTTAACATGTTGCATTTTAACATGATAAAATGTTACATTTTAACATGTTGCATTTTAACATGATAAAATGTTACATTTTAACATGTTTCATTTAAAAATGTTACATTTTAAAATGTTACATTTTAACATGTAACATTTTAATATGTTACATTTTAACATGTTGCATTTTAACATAGTAAAATGTTACATTTTAACATGTTGCATTTTAACATGATAAAATGTTACATTTTAACATATTGCGATTTAACATGATAAAATGTTACATTTTAAAATGTTACATTTGAACATGTTACATTTTAATATGTTACATTTTAACATGATAAAATGTTACATTTTAACATGTTTCATTTAAAAATGTTACATTAAAAAATGTTACATTTTAACATGTTACATTTTAATATGTTACATTTTAACATGTCTCATTTTAACATGGTAAAATGTTACATTTTAACATGTTGCATTTTAACATGATAAAATGTTAAATTTAAAAATGTTACATTTTTACATGTTTCATTTAAACATTATAAAATGTTACATTTTAACATTTTTCATTTTAACATCATAAAATGTTACATTTTAACATGTTACATTTTAATATGTCACATTTAAACATGTTGCATTTTAACATGATAAAATGTTACATTTTAACATGTTTCATTTTAACATGATAAAATGTTACATTTTAACATGTTTCATTTTAAAATGTTACATTTTAAAATGTTACATTTTAACATGTTGCATTTTAACATGATAAAATGTTACATTTTAACATGTTACATTTTAATATGTCACATTTTAACATGTTGCATTTTAACATGATAAAATGTTACATTATAACATGTTTCATTTTAACATGATAAAATGTTACATTTTAACATGTTTCATTTTAAAATGTTACATTTTAAAATGTTACATTTTAACATGTTGCATTTTAACATGATAAAATCTTACATTTTAACATGTTTTATTTGAACATGATAAAATGTTACATTTAAAAATGTTACATTTTATACATGTTGCATCTTAACATGATAAAATGTTACATTTTAACATGTTTCATTTTAACATGATATAATGTTACATTTTAACATGTTTCATTTTAACATGATAAAATGTTACATTTTAACATGTTTCATTTTAACATGATAAAATGTTACATTTTAACATGTTTCATTTTAACATGATAAAATGTTACATTTTAACATGATTCATTTTAACATAATAAAATGTTACATTTTAACATGTTTGATTTTAACATGATAAAATGTTACATTTTAACATGTTGCATTTTAACATGATAAAATGTTACATTTTTACATGTTTCATTTTAACATGATAAAATGTTAAATTTAAAAATGTTACATTTTTACATGTTTCATTTAAACATGATAAAATGTTACATTTTAACATTTTTCATTTTAACATCATAAAATGTTACATTTTAACATGTTTCATTTTAACATGATAAAATCTTACATTTTAACATGTTTCATTTTAACATGATAAAATGTTACATTTTAACATGTTGCATTTTAACATGATAAAATGTTACATTTTAACATGTTGCATTTTAACATGATAAAATGTTACATTTTAACATGTTTCATTTTAACATGATAAAATGTTACATTTTAACATGTTTCATTTTAAAATGTAACATTTTAAAATGTTACATTTTAACATGTTACATTTTAATATGTTACATTTTAACATGTTGCATTTTAACATGATAAAATGTTACATTTTAACATGTTGCATTTTAACATGATAAAATGTTACATTATAACATGTTTCATTTTAACATGATAAAATGTTACATTTTAACATGTTTCATTTAAAAATGTTACATTTTAAAATGTTACATTTTAACATGTTGCATTTTAACATGATAAAATGTTACATTTTAACATGTTGCATTTTAACATGATAAAATGTTACATTTTAACATGTTGCATTTTAACATGATAAAATGTTACATTTTAACATGTTTCATTTTAACATGATAAAATGTTACATTTTAACATGTTTCATTTTAAAATGTTACATTTTAAAATGTTACATTTTAACATGTTTCATTTTAACATGATAAAATGTTACATTTTAACATGTTTCATTTTAACATGATAAAATGTTACATTTTAACATGTTGCATTTTAACATGATAAAATGTTAAATTTTAACATGTTTCATTTTAAATTGTTACATTTTAAAATGTAACATTTTAACATGTTACATTTTAATATGTTACATTTTAACATGTTTTATTTTAACATAATAAAATGTTACATTTTAACATGTATCATTTTAACATGATAAAATGTTACATTTTAACATGTTGCATTTTAACATGATAAAATTTTACATTTTAACATGTTGCATTTTAACATGATAAAATGTTACATTTTAAAATGTTACATTTTAACATGTTACATTTTAATACGTTACATTTTAACATGTTGCATTTTAACATGATAAAATGTTACATTTTAACATGTTGCATTTTAACATGATAAAATGCTACATTTTAACGTTTCATTTTAACATGATAAAATGTTACATTTTAACATGTTTCATTTTAACATGATAAAATGTTACATTTTAACATGTTGCATTTTAACATGATAAAATGTTACATTTTTACATGTTGCATTTTAACATGATAAAAATGTTACATTTTAACATGTTGCATTTTAACATGATAAAATGTTACATTTTAAAATGTTACATTTGAACATGTTACATTTTAATATGTTACATTTTAACATTTTGCATTTTAACATGATAAAATGTTACATTTTAACATGGTGCATTTTAACATGATAAAATGTTACATTTTAACATGTTACATTTTAATATGTTACATTTTAACATGTTGCATTTTAACATGATAAAATGTTACATTTTAACATGTTGCATTTTAACATGATAAAATGTTACATTTTAAAATGTTTCATTTTAACATGATAAAATGTTACATTTTAACATGTTTCATTTTAACATGATAAAATGTTACATTTTAACATGTTTCATTTAAAAATGTTACATTTTAAAATGTTACATTTTAACATGTTACATTTTAATATGTTACATTTTAACATGTTGCATTTTAACATAGTAAAATGTTACATTTTAACATGTTGCATTTTAACATGATAAAATGTTACATTTTAACATATTGCGATTTAACATGATAAAATGTTACATTTTAAAATGTTACATTTGAACATGTTACATTTTAATATGTTACATTTTAACATGATAAAATGTTACATTTTAACATGTTTCATTTAAAAATGTTACATTAAAAAATGTTACATTTTAACATGTTACATTTTAACATGGTAAAATGTTACATTTTAACATGTTGCATTTTAACATGATAAAATATTACATTTTAACATGTTGCATTTTAACATGATAAAATGTTACATTTTAACATGTTTCATTTTAACATGTTACATTTTAACATGTTGCATTTTAACATGATAAAATGTTACATTTTAACATGTTGCATTTTTACATGATGAAATGTTACATTTTAACATGTTTCATTTTAACATGATAAAATGTTACATTTTAACATGTTGCATTTTAACATGATAAAATGTTACATTTTAACATGTTTCATTTTAACATGATAAAATGTTACATTTTATCATGATAAAATGTTACATTTTAACATGTTTCATTTTAACATGATAAAATGTTACATTTTAACATGATAAAATGTTACATTTTAACATGTTTCATTTTAACATGATAAAATGTTACATTTTAACATGATAAAATGTTACATTTTAACATGTTTCATTTTAACATGATAAAATGTTACATTTTAACATGTTTCATTTTAACATGATAAAATGTTACATTTTAACATGTTTCATTTAAACATGATAAAATGTTACATTTTAACATGTTTCATTTTAACATGATAAAATCTTACATTTTAACATGTTTCATTTTAACATGATAAAATGTTACTTTTTAACATGTTGCATTTTAACATGATAAAATGTTACATTTTAACATGTTGCATTTTAACATGATAAAATGTTACATTTTAACTCGTTTCATTTTAACATGATAACATGTTACATTTTAACATGTTTCATTTAAAAATGTTACATTAAAAAATGTTACATTTTAACATGTTATATTTTAATATGTTACATTTTAACATGTTGCATTTTTACATGATAAAATGTTACATTTTAACATGTTGCATTTTAACATGATAAAATGTTACATTTTAACATATTGCGATTTAACATGATAATATGTTACATTTTAAAATGTTACATTTGAACATGTTACATTTTAATATGTTACATTTTAACATGTTGCATTTTAACATGATAAAATGTTACATTTTAACATGTTGCATTTTAACATGATAAAATGTTACATTTTAACATGTTTCATTTTAACATGATAAAATGTTACATTTTAACATGTTTCATTTTAACATGATAAAATGTTACATTTTAACGTTTCATTTTAACATGATAAAATGTTACATTTTAACATGTTTCATTTTAACATGTTACATTTTAACATGTTGCATTTTAACATGATAAAATGTTACATTTTAACATGTTGCATTTTAACATGATGAAATGTTACATTTTAACATGTTTCATTTTAACATGATAAAATGTTACATTTTAACATGTTGCATTTTAACATGATAAAATGTTACATTTTAACATGTTTCATTTTAACATGATAAAATGTTACATTTTAACATGTTTCATTTTAACATGATAAAATGTTACATTTTAACATGTTTCATTTTAACATGATAAAATGTTACATTTTAACATGTTTCATTTTAACATGATAAAATGTTACATTTTAACATGTTTCATTTTAACATGATAAAATCTTACATTTTAACATGTTTCATTTTAACATGATAAAATGTTACTTTTTAACATGTTGCATTTTACATGATAAAATGTTACATTTTAACATGTTGCATTTTAACATGATAAAATGTTACATTTTAACTTGTTTCATTTTAACATGATAACATGTTACATTTTAACATGTTTCATTTAAAAATGTTACATTAAAAAATGTTACATTTTAACATGTTGCATTTTAACATGATAAAATGTTACATTTTAACATGTTGCATTTTAACATGATAAAATGTTACATTTTAACATGTTGCATTTTAACATGATAAAATGTTACATTTTAACATGTTGCATTTTAACATGATAAAATGTTACATTTTAACATGTTTCATTTTAACATGATAAAATGTTACATTTTAACATGTTTCATTTTAACATGATAAAATGTTACATTTTAACATGTTTCATTTTAACATGATAAAATGTTACATTTTAACATGTTTCATTTTAACATGATAAAATGTTACATTTTAACATGTTTCATTTTAACATGATAAAATGTTACATTTTAACATGTTTCATTTTAACATGATAAAATCTTACATTTTAACATGTTTCATTTTAACATGATAAAATGTTACTTTTTAACATGTTGCATTTTAACATGATAAAATGTTACATTTTAACATGTTGCATTTTAACATGATAAAATGTTACATTTTAACTTGTTTCATTTTAATATGATAACATGTTACATTTTAACATGTTTAATTTAAAAATGTTACAATAAAAAATGTTACATTTTAACATGTTATATTTTAATATGTTACATTTTAACATGATAAAATGTTACATTTTAACATGTTGCATTTTAACATGATAAAATGTTACATTTTAACATGTTGCATTTTAACATGATAAAATGTTACATTTTAACATGTTGCATTTTAACATGATAAAATGTTACATTTTAACATGTTTCATTTTAACATGATAAAATGTTAAATTTAAAAATGTTACATTTTTACATGTTTCATTTAAACATGATAAAATGTTACATTTTAACATTTTTCATTTTAACATCATAAAATGTTACATTTTAACATGTTTCATTTTAACATGATAAAATCTTACATTTTAACATGTTTCATTTTAACATGATAAAATGTTACATTTTAACATGTTGCATTTTAACATGATAAAATGTTACATTTTAACATGTTGCATTTTAACATGATAAAATGTTACATTTTAACATGTTTCATTTTAACATGATAAAATGTTACATTTTAACATGTTTCATTTTAAAATGTTACATTTTAAAATGTTACATTTTAACATGTTACATTTTAATATGTTACATTTTAACATGTTGCATTTTAACATGATAAAATGTTACATTTTAAGATGTTGCATTTTAACATGATAAAATGTTACATTTTAACATGTTGCATTTTAACATGATAAAATGTTACATTATAACATGTTTCATTTTAACATGATAAAATGTTACATTTTAACATGTTTCATTTTAAAATGTTACATTTTAAAATGTTACATTTTAACATGTTGCATTTTAACATTATAAAATGTTACATTTTAACATGTTGCATTTTAACAAGATAAAATGTTACATTTTAACATATTGCATTTTAACATGATAAAATGTTACATTTTAACATGTTTCATTTTAACATGATAAAATGTTACATTTTAACATGTTTCATTTTAACATGATAAAATGTTACATTTTAACATGTTTCATTTTAACATGATAAAATGTTACATTTTAACATGTTTCATTTAAAAATGTTACATTTTAAAATGTTACATTTTAACATGTTACATTTTAATATGTTACATTTTAACATGTTGCATTTTAACATAGTAAAATGTTACATTTTAACATGTTGCATTTTAACATGATAAAATGTTACATTTTAACATATTGCGATTTAACATGATAAAATGGTACATTTTAAAATGTTACATTTGAACATGTTACATTTTAATATGTTACATTTTAACATGATAAAATGTTACATTTTAACATGTTTCATTTAAAAATGTTACATTAAAAAATGTTACATTTTAACATGTTACATTTTAATATGTTACATTTTAACATGTCTCATTTTAACATGGTAAAATGTTACATTTTAACATGTTGCATTTTACCATGATAAAATGTTACATTTTAACATGTTGCATTTTAACATGATAAAATGTTACATTTTAACATGTTGCATTTTAACATGATAAAATGTTACATTTTAACATGTTTCATTTTAACATGATAAAATGTTAAATTTAAAAATGTTACATTTTTACATGTTTCATTTAAACATTATAAAATGTTACATTTTAACATTTTTCATTTTAACATCATAAAATGTTACATTTTAAAATGTTACATTTTAATATGTCACATTTAAACATGTTGCATTTTAACATGATAAAATGTTACATTTTAACATGTTGTATTTTAACATGATAAAATGTTACATTTTAACATGTTGCATTTTAACATGTTGCATTTTAACATGATAAAATGTTACATTTTACATGTTTCATTTTAACATGATAAAATGTTACATTTTAACATGTTTCATTTTAAAATGTTACATTTTAATTTGTTACATTTTAACATGTTGCATTTTAACATGATAAAATGTTACATTTTAACATGTTTTATTTTAACATGATAAAATGTTACATTTTAACATGTTTCATTTTAACATCATAAAATGTTACATTTTAACATGTTTCATTTTAACATCATAAAATGTTACATTTTTACATGTTTCATTTTAACATGATAAAATCTTACATTTTAACATGTTTCATTTTAACATGATAAAATGTTACATTTTAACATGTTGCATTTTAACATGATAAAATGTTACATTTTAACATGTTGCATTTTAACATGATAAAATGTTACATTTTAACATGTTGCATTTTAACATGATAAAATGTTACATTTTAACATGTTGCATTTTAACATGATAAAATGTTACATTATAACATGTTTCAATTTAACATGATAAAATGATACATTTTAACATTTTTCATTTTAACATCATAAAATGTTACATTTTAACATGTTACATTTTAATATGTTACATTTAAACATGTTGCATTTTAACATGATAAAATGTTACATTTTAACATGTTGCATTTTAACATGTTGCATTTTAACATGATAAAATATTACATTTTAACATAATGCATTTTTACATGATAAAATGTTACATTTTAACATGTTGCATTTTAACATGATAAAATGTTACATTTTAACATGTTGCATTTTAACATGATAAAATGTTACATTTTAACATGTTGCATTTTAACATGATAAAATGTTACATTATAACATGTTTCAATTTAACATGATAAAATGTTACATTTTAACATGTTTTATTTTAAAATGTTACATTTTAAAATGTTACATTTTAACATGTTACATTTTTATATGTTACATTTTAACATGTTGCATTTTAACATGATAAAATGTTACATTTTAACATGTTGCATTTTAACATGATAAAATGTTACATTTTAACATGTTGCATTTTAACATGATAAAATGTTACATTTTAACATGTTTCATTTTAACATGATAAAATGTTACATTTTAACATGTTTCATTTAAAAATGTAACATTTTAAAATGTTACATTTTAAAATGTTACATTTTAATATGTTACATTTTAACAGGTTGCATTTTAACATAGTAAAATGTTACATTTTAACATGTTGCATTTTAACATGTTAAAATGTTACATTTTAACATTGCGATTTAACATGATAAAATGTTACATTTTAAAATGTTACATTTGAACATGTTACATTTTAATATGTTACATTTTAACATGTTGCATTTTAACATGATAAAATGTTACATTTTAACATGTTTCATTTTAACATGATAAAATGTTACATTTTAACATGTTTCATTTTAACATGATAAAATGTTACATTTTAACATGTTTCATTTTAACATGATAAAATGTTACATTTTAACATGTTTCATTTTAACATGATAAAATCTTACATTTTAACATGTTTCATTTTAACATGATAAAATGTTACTTTTTAACATGTTGCATTTTAACATGATAAAATGTTACATTTTAACATGTTGCATTTTAACATGATAAAATGTTACATTTTAACTTGTTTCATTTTAATATGATAACATGTTACATTTTAACATGTTTAATTTAAAAATGTTACAATAAAAAATGTTACATTTTAACATGTTATATTTTAATATGTTACATTTTAACATGTTGCATTTTAACATGATAAAATGTTACATTTTAACATGTTGCATTTTAACATGATAAAATGTTACATTTTAACATGTTGCATTTTAACATGATAAAATGTTACATTTTAACATGTTGCATTTTAACATGATAAAATGTTACATTTTAACATGTTTCATTTTAACATGATAAAATGTTAAATTTAAAAATGTTACATTTTTACATGTTTCATTTAAACATGATAAAATGTTACATTTTAACATTTTTCATTTTAACATCATAAAATGTTACATTTTAACATGTTTCATTTTAACATGATAAAATCTTACATTTTAACATGTTTCATTTTAACATGATAAAATGTTACATTTTAACATGTTGCATTTTAACATGATAAAATGTTACATTTTAACATGTTGCATTTTAACATGATAAAATGTTACATTTTAACATGTTTCATTTTAACATGATAAAATGTTACATTTTAACATGTTTCATTTTAAAATGTTACATTTTAAAATGTTACATTTTAACATGTTACATTTTAATATGTTACATTTTAACATGTTGCATTTTAACATGATAAAATGTTACATTTTAACATGTTGCATTTTAACATGATAAAATGTTACATTTTAACATGTTGCATTTTAACATGATAAAATGTTACATTTTAACATGTTGCATTTTAACATGATAAAATGTTACATTATAACATGTTTCAATTTAACATGATAAAATGTTACATTTTAACATTGCGATTTAACATGATAAAATGTTACATTTTAAAATGTTACATTTGAACATGTTACATTTTAATATGTTACATTTTAACATGTTGCATTTTAACATGATAAAATGTTACATTTTATCATGTTAAAATGCAACATGTTAAAATGTAACATTTTACTATGTTAAAATGCAACATGTTAAAATGTAACATATTAAAATGTAACATGTTAAAATGTAACATTTTAAAATGTAACATTTTTAAATGAAACATGTTAAAATGTAACATTTTATCATGTTAAAATGAAACATGTTAAAATGTAACATTTTATCATGTTAAAATGCAACATGTTAAAATGTAACATTTTATCATGTTAAAATGCAACATGTTAAAATGTATCATTTTATCATGTTAAAATGCAACATGTTAAAATGTAACATATAAAAATGTAACATGTTAAAATGTAACATTTTAAAATGTAACATTTTAAAATAAAACATGTTAAAATGTAACATTTTATCATGTTAAATTGAAACATGTTATAATGTAACATTTGATCATGTTAAAATGCAACATGTTAAAATGTAACATTTTATTATGTTAAAATGCAACATGTTAAAATGTAACATTTTATCATGTTAAAATGCAACATGTTAAAATGTAACATATTAAAATGTAACATGTTAAAATGTAACATTTTATGATGTTAAAATGAAAAATGTTAAAATGTAACATTTTATCATGTTAAATTGAAACATGTTATAATGTAACATTTTATCATGTTAAAATGCAACATGTTAAAATGCAACATGTTAAAATGTAACATTTTATCATGTTAAAATGCAACATGTTAAAATGTAACATATTAAAATGTAACATGTTAAAATGTAACATTTTATGATGTTAAAATGAAAAATGTTAAAATGTAACATTTTATCATGTTAAATTGAAACATGTTAAAATGTAACATTTTATCATGTTAAAATGCAACATGTTAAAATGTAACATTTTATCATGTTAAAATGCAACATGTTAAAATGTAACATTTTATCATGTTAAAATGCAACATGTTAAAATGTAACATTTTATTATGTTAAAATGAAACATGTTAAAATGTAAGATTTTATCATGTTAAAATGAAACATGTAAAAATGTAACATTTTATCATGTTAAAATGAAACATGTTAAAATGTAACATTTTATGATGTTAAAATGATACATGTTAAAATGTAACATTTTATCATGTTAAAATAAAACATGTTAAAATGTAACATTTTATCATGTTAAAATGCAACATGTTAAAATGTAACATATTAAAATGTAACATTTTAAAATGAAACATGTTAAAATGTAACATTTTATCATGTTAAAATGAAACATGTAAAATGTAACATTTTATTATGTTAATATGCAACATGTTAAAATGCAACATGTTAAAATGTAACATTTTATCATGTTAAAATACAACATGTTAAAATGTAACATTTTATCATGTTAAAATGCAACATGTTTAAATGTGACATATTAAAATGTAACATGTTAAAATGTAACATTTAATGATGTTAAAATGAAAAATGTTAAAATGTAACATTTTATAATGTTTAAATGAATTATGTAAAAATGTAACATTTTTAAATTTAACATTTTATCATGTTAAAATGAAACATGTTAAAATGTAACATTTTATCATGTTAAAATGCAACATGATATATTGCATTTTAACATGTTACATTTTAATATGTTACATTTTAACATGTTGCATTTTAACATGATAAAATGTTACATTTTAACATGTTTCATTTTAACATGATAAAATGTTACATTTTAACATGTTTCATTTTAACATGATAAAATGTTACATTTTAACATGTTTCATTTTAACATGATAAAATGTTACATTTTAACATGTTTCATTTTAACATGATAAAATGTTACATTTAAACATGTTTCATTTTAACATGATAAAATTTTACATTTTAACATGTTTCATTTTAACATGATAAAATGTTACATTTTAACATGTTTCATTTTAACATGATAAAATGTTACATTTTAACATGTTTCATTTTAACATGATAAAATGTTACATTTTAACATGTTGCATTTTAACATGATAAAATGTTACATTTTAACTTGTTTCATTTTAACATGATAAAATGTTACATTTTTACATGTTTCATTTAAAAATGTTACATTAAAAAATGTTACATTTTAACGTTACATTTTAATATGTTACATTTTAACATGTTGCATTTTTACATGATAAAATGTTACATTTTAACATGTTGCATTTTAACATGATAAAATGTTACATTTTAACATGTTTCATTTTAACATGTTACATTTTAACATGTTGCATTTTAACATGATAAAATGTTACATTTTAACATGTTGCATTTTTACATGATGAAATGTTACATTTTAACATGTTTCATTTTAACATGATAAAATGTTACATTTTAACATGTTGCATTTTAACATGATAAAATGTTACATTTTAACATGTTTCATTTTAACATGATAAAATGTTACATTTTAACATGATAAAATGTTACATTTTAACATGTTTCATTTTAACATGATAAAATGTTACATTTTAACATGTTTCATTTTAACATGATAAAATGTTACATTTTAACATGTTTCATTTTAACATGATAAAATGTTACATTTTAACATGTTTCATTTTAACATGATAAAATCTTACATTTTAACATGTTTCATTTTAACATGATAAAATGTTACTTTTTAACATGTTGCATTTTAACATGATAAAATGTTACATTTTAACATGTTGCATTTTAACATGATAAAATGTTACATTTTAACTTGTTTCATTTTAACATGATAACATGTTACATTTTAACATGTTTCATTTAAAAATGTTACATTAAAAAATGTTACATTTTAACATGTTATATTTTAATATGTTACATTTTAACATGTTGCATTTTAACATGATAAAATGTTACATTTTAACATGTTGCACTTTAACATGATAAAATGTTACATTTTAACATATTGCGATTTAACATGATAATATGTTACATTTTAAAATGTTACATTTGAACATGTTACATTTTAATATGTTACATTTTAACATGTTGCATTTTAACATGATAAAATGTTACATTTTAACATGTTGCATTTTAACATGATAAAATGTTACATTTTAACATGTTGCATTTTAACATGATAAAATGTTACATTTTAACATGTTTCATTTTAACATGATAAAATGTTACATTTTAACGTTTCATTTTAACATGATAAAATGTTACATTTTAACATGTTTCATTTTAACATGTTACATTTTAACATGATAAAATGTTACATTTTAACATGTTGCATTTTAACATGATGAAATGTTACATTTTAACGTGTTTCATTTTAACATGATAAAATGTTACATTTTAACATGTTGCATTTTAACATGATAAAATGTTACATTTTAACATGTTTCATTTTAACATGATAAAATGTTACATTTTAACATGTTTCATTTTAACATGATAAAATGTTACATTTTAACATGTTTCATTTTAACATGATAAAATGTTACATTTTAACATGTTTCATTTTAACATGATAAAATGTTACATTTTAACATGTTTCATTTTAACATGATAAAATGTTACATTTTAACATGTTTCATTTTAACATGATAAAATCTTACATTTTAACATGTTTCATTTTAACATGATAAAATGTTACTTTTTAACATGTTGCATTTTACATGATAAAATGTTACATTTTAACATGTTGCATTTTAACATGATAAAATGTTACATTTTAACTTGTTTCATTTTAACATGATAACATGTTACATTTTAACATGTTTCATTTAAAAATGTTACATTAAAAAATGTTACATTTTAACATGTTATATTTTAATATGTTACATTTTAACATGTTGCATTTTAACATGATAAAATGTTACATTTTAACATGTTGCATTTTAACATGATAAAATGTTACATTTTAACATGTTGCATTTTAACATGATAAAATGTTACATTTTAACATGTTGCATTTTAACATGATAAAATGTTACATTTTAACATGTTTCATTTTAACATGATAAAATGTTACATTTTAACATGTTTCATTTTAACATGATAAAATGTTACATTTTAACATGTTTCATTTTAACATGATAAAATGTTACATTTTAACATGTTTTTTTTTATTTTAACATGATAAAATGTTACATTTTAACATGTTTCATTTTAACATGATAAAATGTTACATTTTAACATGTTTCATTTTAACATGATAAAATCTTACATTTTAACATGTTTCATTTTAACATGATGAAATGTTACTTTTTAACATGTTGCATTTTAACATGATTAAATGTTACATTTTAACATGATTAAATGTTACATTTTAACATGTTGCATTTTAACATGATAAAATGTTACATTTTAACTTGTTTCATTTTAACATGATAACATGTTACATTTTAACATGTTTCATTTAAAAATGTTACATTAATAAATGTTACATTTTAACATGTTATATTTTAATATGTTACATTTTAACATGTTGCATTTTAACATGATAAAATGTTACATTTTAACATGTTGCATTTTAACATGATAAAATGTTACATTTTAACATGTTGCATTTTAACATGATAAAATGTTACATTTTAACATGTTGCATTTTAACATGATAAAATGTTACATTTTAACATGTTTCATTTTAACATGATAAAATGTTAAATTTAAAAATGTTACATTTTTACATGTTTCATTTAAACATGATAAAATGTTACATTTTAACATTTTTCATTTTAACATCATAAAATGTTACATTTTAACATGTTTCATTTTAACATGATAAAATCTTACATTTTAACATGTTTCATTTTAACATGATAAAATGTTACATTTTAACATGTTGCATTTTAACATGATAAAATGTTACATTTTAACATGTTGCATTTTAACATGATAAAATGTTACATTTTAACATGTTTCATTTTAACATGATAAAATGTTACATTTTAACATGTTTCATTTTAAAATGTTACATTTTAAAATGTTACATTTTAACATGTTACATTTTAATATGTTACAGTTTAACATGTTGCATTTTAACATGATAAAATGTTACATTTTAACATGTTGCATTTTAACATGATAAAATGTTACATTTTAACATGTTGCATTTTAACATGATAAAATGTTACATTATAACATGTTTCATTTTAACATGATAAAATGTTACATTTTAACATGTTTCATTTTAAAATGTTACATTTTAAAATGTTACATTTTAACATGTTGCATTTTAACATTATAAAATGTTACATTTTAACAAGTTGCATTTTAACAAGATAAAATGTTACATTTTAACATATTGCATTTTAACATGATAAAATGTTACATTTTAACATGTTTCATTTTAACATGATAAAATGTTACATTTTAACATGTTTCATTTTAACATGATAAAATGTTACATTTTAACATGTTTCATTTAAAAATGTTACATTTTAAAATGTTACATTTTAACATGTTACATTTTAATATGTTACATTTTAACATGTTGCATTTTAACATAGTAAAATGTTACATTTTAACATGTTGCATTTTAACATGATAAAATGTTACATTTTAACTTATTGCGATTTAACATGATAAAATGTTACATTTTAAAATGTTACATTTGAACATGTTACATTTTAATATGTTACATTTTAACATGATAAAATGTTACATTTTAACATGTTTCATTTAAAAATGTTACATTAAAAAATGTTACATTTTAACATGTTACATTTTAATATGTTACATTTTAACATGTCTTATTTTAACATGGTAAAATGTTACATTTTAACATGTTGCATTTTAACATGATATAATGTTACATTTTAACATGTTGCATTTTAACATGATAAAATGTTACATTTTAACATGTTGCATTTTAACATGATAAAATGTTACATTTTAACATGTTTCATTTTAACATGATAAAATGTTAAATTTAAAAATGTTACATTTTTACATGTTTCATTTAAACATTATAAAATGTTACATTTTAACATTTTTCATTTTAACATCATAAAATGTTACATTTTAAAATGTTACATTTTAATATGTCACATTTAAACATGTTGCATTTTAACATGATAAAATGTTACATTTTAACATGTTGTATTTTAACATGATAAAATGTTACATTTTAACATGTTGCATTTTAACATGTTGCATTTTAACATGTTGCATTTTAACATGATAAAATGTTACATTTTACATGTTTCATTTTAACATGATAAAATGTTACATTTTAACATGTTTCATTTTAAAATGTTACATTTTAATATGTTACATTTTAACATGTTGCATTTTAACATGATAAAATGTTACATTTTGGCATGTTTTATTTTAACATGATAAAATGTTACATTTTAACATGTTTCATTTTAACATCATAAAATGTTACATTTTAACATGTTTCATTTTAACATGATAAAATGTTACATTTTTACATGTTTCATTTTAACATGATAAAATCTTACATTTTAACATGTTTCATTTTAACATGATAAAATGTTACATTTTAACATGTTGCATTTTAACATGATAAAATGTTACATTTTAACATGTTGCATTTTAACATGATAAAATGTTACATTTTAACATGTTGCATTTTAACATGATAAAATGTTACATTTTAACATGTTGCATTTTAACATGATAAAATGTTACATTATAACATGTTTCAATTTAACATGATAAAATGTTACATTTTAACATTTTTCATTTTAACATCATAAAATGTTACATTTTAACATGTTACATTTTAATATGTTACATTTAAACATGTTGCATTTTAACATGATAAAATGTTACATTTTAACATGTTGCATTTTAACATGTTGCATTTTAACATGATAAAATATTACATTTTAACATGTTGCATTTTTACATGATAAAATGTTACATTTTAACATGTTGCATTTTAACATGATAAAATGTTACATTTTAACATGTTGCATTTTAACATGATAAAATGTTACATTTTAACATGTTGCATTTTAACATGATAAAATGTTACATTATAACATGTTTCAATTTAACATGATAAAATGTTACATTTTAACATGTTTTATTTTAAAATGTTACATTTTAAAATGTTACATTTTAACATGTTACATTTTTATATGTTACATTTTAACATGTTGCATTTTAACATGATAAAATGTTACATTTTAACATGTTGCATTTTAACATGATAAAATGTTACATTTTAACATGTTGCATTTTAACATGATAAAATGTTACATTTTAACATGTTTCATTTTAACATGATAAAATGTTACATTTTAACATGTTTCATTTAAAATGTAACATTTTATAAATGTTACATTTTAAAATGTTACATTTTAATATGTTACATTTTAACAGGTTGCATTTTAACATAGTAAAATGTTACATTTTAACATATTGCGATTTAACATGATAAAATGTTACATTTTAAAATGTTACATTTGAACATGTTACATTTTAATATGTTACATTTTAACATGTTGCATTTTAACATGATAAAATGTTACATTTTATCATGTTAAAATGCAACATGTCAAAATGTAACATTTTACTATGTTAAAATGCAACATGTTAAAATGTAACATATTAAAATGTAACATGTTAAAATGTAACATTTTAAAATGTAACATTTTTAAATGAAACATGTTAAAATGTAACATTTTATCGTGTTAAAATGAAACATGTTAAAATGTAACATTTTATCATGTTAAAATGCAACATGTTAAAATGTAACATTTTATCATGTTAAAATGCAACATGTTAAAATGTAACATTTTATCATGTTAAAATGCAACATGTTAAAATGTAACATATAAAAATGTAACATGTTAAAATGTAACATTTTAAAATGTAACATTTTAAAATAAAACATGTTAAAATGTAACATTTTATCATGTTAAATTGAAACATGTTATAATGTAACATTTGATCATGTTAAAATGCAACATGTTAAAATGTAACATTTTATTATGTTAAAATGCAACATGTTAAAATGTAACATTTTATCATGTTAAAATGCAACATGTTAAAATGTAACATTTTATCATGTAAAAATGCAACATGTTAAAATGTAATATTTTATCATGTTAAAATGCAACATGTTAAAATGCAACATGTTAAAATGTAACATTTTATCATGTTAAAATGCAACATGTTAAAATGTAACATATTAAAATGTAACATGTTAAAATGTAACATTTTATGATGTTAAAATGAAAAATGTTAAAATGTAACATTTTATCATGTTAAATTGAAACATGTTATAATGTAACATTTTATCATGTTAAAATGCAACATGTTAAAATGTAACATTTTATCATGTTAAAATGCAACATGTTAAAATGTAACATTTTATCATGTTAAAATGCAACATGTTAAAATGTAACATTTTATCATGTTAAAATGCAACATGTTAAAATGTAACATTTTATCATGTTAAAATGAAACATGTTAAAATGTAAGATTTTATCATGTTAAAATGAAACATGTAAAAATGTAACATTTTATCATGTTAAAATGAAACATGTTAAAATGTAACATTTTATGATGTTAAAATGAAACATGTTAAAATGTAACATTTTATCATGTTAAAATAAAACATGTTAAAATGTAACATTTTATCATGTTAAAATGCAACATGTTAAAATGTAACATATTAAAATGTAACATTTTAAAATGAAACATGTTAAAATGTAACATTTTAAAATGAAACATGTTAAAATGTAACATTTTATCATGTTAAAATGAAACATGTAAAATGTAACATTTTATTATGTTAAAATGCAACATGTTAAAATGTAACATTTTATCATGTTAAAATACAACATGTTAAAATGTAACATTTTATCATGTTAAAATG
Source organism: Macrosteles quadrilineatus (assembly GCF_028750875.1). Lineage (NCBI taxonomy): Eukaryota > Metazoa > Arthropoda > Insecta > Hemiptera > Cicadellidae > Macrosteles > Macrosteles quadrilineatus. The sequence goes on along the minus strand of NW_026542631.1, from coordinate 439,524 downwards.
CAACATGTTTAAATGTGACATATTAAAATGTAACATGTTAAAATGTAACATTTAATGATGTTAAAATGAAAAATGTTAAAATGTAACATTTTATAATGTTTAAATGAATTATGTAAAAATGTAACATTTTTAAATTTAACATTTTATCATGTTAAAATGAAACATGTTAAAATGTAACATTTTATCATGTTAAAATGCAACATGATATATTGCATTTTAACATGTTACATTTTAATATGTTACATTTTAACATGTTGCATTTTAACATGATAAAATGTTACATTTTAACATGTTTCATTTTAACATGATAAAATGTTACATTTTAACATGTTTCATTTTAACATGATAAAATGTTACATTTTAACATGTTTCATTTTAACATGATAAAATGTTACATTTTTACATGTTTCATTTAAAAATGTTACATTAAAAAATGTTACATTTTAACGTTACATTTTAATATGTTACATTTTAACATGTTGCATTTTAACATGATAAAATGTTACATTTTAACATGTTGCATTTTAACATGATAAAATGTTACATTTTAACATGTTGCATTTTAACATGATAAAATGTTACATTTTAACATGTTGCATTTTAACATGATAAAATGTTACATTTTAACATGTTGCATTTTAACATGATAAAATGTTACATTTTAACATGTTTCATTTTAACATGATAAAATGTTACATTTAAAAATGTTACATTTTTACATGTTTCATTTAAACATGATAAAATGTTACATTTTAACATTATTTTTCATTTTAACATCATAAAATGTTACATTTTAACATGTTACATTTTAATATGTTACATTTAAACATGTTGCATTTTAACATGATAAAATGTTACATTTTAACATGTTGCATTTAACATGATAAAATGTTACATTTTAACATGTTTCATTTTAACATGATAAAATGTTACATTTTAACATGTTTCATTTTAACATCATAAAATGTTACATTTTAACGTTTCATTTTAACATGATAAAATGTTACATTTTAACATGTTTCATTTTAACATGATAAAATGTTACATTTTAACATGTTTCATTTTAACATCATAAAATGTTACATTTTAACGTTTCATTTTAACATGATAAAATGTTACATTTTAACATGTTTCATTTTAACATGATAAAATCTTACATTTTAACATGTTTTATTTTAACATGATAAAATGTTACATTTAAAAATGTTACATTTAAAAATGTTACATTTTATACATGTTGCATTTTAACATGATAAAATGTTACATTTTAACATGTTTTATTTTAACATGATATAATGTTACATTTTAACATGTTTCATTTTAACATGATAAAATGTTACATTTTAACATGTTTCATTTTAACATGATAAAATGTTACATTTTAACATGTTTCATTTTAACATGATAAAATGTTACATTTTAACATGTTTCATTTTAACATGATAAAATGTTACATTTTAACATGTTGCATTTTAACATGATAAAATGTTACATTTTAACATGTTTCATTTTAACATGATAAAATGTTACATTTTAACATTTTTCATTTTAACATCATAAAATGTTACATTTTAACGTTTCATTTTAACATCATAAAATGTTACATTTTAACGTTTCATTTTAACATGATAAAATCTTACATTTTAACATGTTTCATTTTAACATGATAAAATGTTACATTTTAACATGTTGCATTTATCATGATAAAATGTTACATTTTAACATGTTGCATTTTAACATGATAAAATGTTACATTTTAACATGTTTCATTTGAACATGATAAAATGTTACATTTTAACATGTTTCATTTTAAAATGTAACATTTTAAAATGTTACATTTTAACATGTTACATTTTAATATGTTACATTTTAACATGTTGCATTTTAACATGATAAAATGTTACATTTTAACATGTTTCATTTTAACATGATAAAATGTTACATTTTAACATGTTTCATTTAAAAATGTTACATTAAAAAATGTTACATTTAACATGTTATATTTTAATATGTTACATTTTAACATGTTGCATTTTAACATGATAAAATGTTACATTTTAACATGTTGCATTTTAACATGATAAAATGTTACATTATAACATGTTTCATTTTAACATGATAAAATGTTACTTTTTAACATGTTGCATTTTAACATGATAAAATGTTACATTTTAACATGTTGCATTTTAACATGATAAAATGTTACATTTTAACTTGTTTCATTTTAACATGATAAAATGTTACATTTTAACATGTTTCATTTAAAAATGTTACATTAAAAAATGTTACATTTAACATGTTATATTTTAATATGTTACATTTTAACATGTTGCATTTTAACATGATAAAATGTTACATTTTAACATGTTGCATTTTAACATGATAAAATGTTACATTTTAACATGTTGCATTTTAACATTATAAAATGTTACATTTTAACATGTTGCATTTTAACATGATAAAATGTTACATTTTAACATGTTTCATTTTAACATGATAAAATGTTAAATTTAAAAATGTTACATTTTTACATGTTTCATTTTAACATGATAAAATCTTACATTTTAACATGTTTCATTTTAACATGATAAAATGTTACATTTTAACATGTTGCATTTTAACATGATAAAATGTTACATTTTAACATGTTGCATTTTAACATGATAAAATGTTACATTTTAACATGTTTCATTTTAACATGATAAAATGTTACATTTTAACATGTTTCATTTTAAAATGTTACATTTTAACATGTTACATTTTAATATGTTACATTTTAACATGTTGCATTTTAACATGATAAAATGTTACATTTTAACATGTTGCATTTTAACATGATAAAATGTTACATTTTAACATGTTGCATTTTAACATGATAAAATGTTACATTATAACATGTTTCATTTTAACATGTTTCATTTTAAAATGTTACATTTTAAAATGTTACATTTTAACATGTTGCATTTTAACATTATAAAATGTTACATTATAACATGTTGCATTTTAACAAGATAAAATGTTACATTTTAACATGTTGCATTTTAACATGATAAAATGTTACATTTTAACATGTTTCATTTTAACATGATAAAATGTTACATTTTAACATGTTTCATTTTAACATGATAAAATGTTACATTTTAACATGTTTCATTTAAAAATGTTACATTTTAAAATGTTACATTTTAACATGTTACATTTTAATATGTTACATTTTAACATGTTGCATTTTAACATAGTAAAATGTTACATTTTAACATGTTGCATTTTAACATGATAAAATGTTACATTTTAACATATTGCGATTTAACATGATAAAATGTTACATTTTAACATGTTGCATTTTAACATGATAAAATGTTACATTTTAACATGTTTCATTTTAACATGATAAAATGTTACATTTTTACATGTTTCATTTAAACATTATAAAATGTTACATTTTAACATTTTTCATTTTAACATCATAAAATGTTACATTTTAAAATGTTACATTTTAATATGTCACATTTAAACATGTTGCATTTTAACATGATAAAATGTTACATTTTAACATGTTGTATTTTAACATGATAAAATGTTACATTTTAACATGTTGCATTTTAACATGTTGCATTTTAACATGATAAAATGTTACATTTTAACATGTTTCATTTAAAAATGTTACATTAAAAAATGTTACATTTTAACATGTTACATTTTAATATGTTACATTTTAACATGTCTCATTTTAACATGGTAAAATGTTACATTTTAACATGTTGCATTTTAACATGATAAAATGTTACATTTTAACATGTTGCATTTTAACATGATAAAATGTTACATTTTAACATGTTGCATTTTAACATGATAAAATGTTACATTTTAACATGTTTCATTTTAACATGATAAAATGTTAAATTTAAAAATGTTACATTTTTACATGTTTCATTTAAACATTATAAAATGTTACATTTTAACATTTTTCATTTTAACATCATAAAATGTTACATTTTAAAATGTTACATTTTAATATGTCACATTTAAACATGTTGCATTTTAACATGATAAAATGTTACATTTTAACATGTTGTATTTTAACATGATAAAATGTTACATTTTAACATGTTGCATTTTAACATGTTGCATTTTAAGATGATAAAATGTTACATTTTACATGTTTCATTTTAACATGATAAAATGTTACATTTTAACATGTTTCATTTTAAAATGTTACATTTTAATTTGTTACATTTTAACATGTTGCATTTTAACATGATAAAATGTTACATTTTAACATGTTTTATTTTAACATGATAAAATGTTACATTTTAACATGTTTCATTTTAACATCATAAAATGTTACATTTTAACATGTTTCATTTTAGCATGATAAAATGTTACATTTTTACATGTTTCATTTTAACATGATAAAATCTTACATTTTAACATGTTTCATTTTAACATGATAAATTGTTACATTTTAACATGTTGCATTTTAACATGATAAAATGTTACATTTTAACATGTTGCATTTTAACATGATAAAATGTTACATTTTAACATGTTGCATTTTAACATGATAAAATGTTACATTTTAACATGTTGCATTTTAACATGATAAAATGTTACATTATAACATGTTTCAATTTAACATGATAAAATGTTACATTTTAACATTTTTCATTTTAACATCATAAAATGTTACATTTTAACATGTTACATTTTAATATGTTACATTTAAACATGTTGCATTTTAACATGATAAAATGTTACATTTTAACATGTTGCATTTTAACATGTTGCATTTTAACATGATAAAATATTACATTTTAACATGTTGCATTTTTACATGATAAAATGTTACATTTTAACATGTTGCATTTTAACATGATAAAATGTTACATTTTAACATGTTGCATTTTAACATGATAAAATGTTACATTTTAACATGTTGCATTTTAACATGATAAAATGTTACATTATAACATGTTTCAATTTAACATGATAAAATGTTACATTTTACCATGTTTTATTTTAAAATGTTACATTTTAAAATGTTACATTTTAACATGTTACATTTTTATATGTTACATTTTAACATGTTGCATTTTAACATGATAAAATGTTACATTTTAACATGTTGCATTTTAACATGATAAAATGTTACATTTTAACATGTTGCATTTTAACATGATAAAATGTTACATTTTAACATGTTTCATTTTAACATGATAAAATGTTACATTTTAACATTTTTCATTTAAAAATGTAACATTTTAACATTTTTCATTTAAAAATGTAACATTTTAAAATGTTACATTTTAAAATGTTACATTTTAATATGTTACATTTTAACAGGTTGCATTTTAACATAGTAAAATGTTACATTTTAACATGTTGCATTTTAACATGATAAAATGTTACATTTTAACATATTGCGATTCAACATGATAAAATGTTACATTTTAAAATGTTACATTTGAACATGTTACATTTTAATATGTTACATTTTAACATGTTGCATTTTAACATGATAAAATGTTACATTTTATCATGTTAAAATGCAACATGTTAAAATGTAACATTTTACTATGTTAAAATGCAACATGTTAAAATGTAACATATTAAAATGTAACATGTTAAAATGTAACATTTTAAAATGTAACATTTTTAAATGAAACATGTTAAAATGTAACATTTTATCATGTTAAAATGAAACATGTTAAAATGTAACATTTTATCATGTTAAAATGCAACATGTTAAAATGTAACATTTTATCATGTTAAAATGCAACATGTTAAAATGTAACATTTTATCATGTTAAAATGCAACATGTTAAAATGTAACATATAAAAATGTAACATGTTAAAATGTAACATTTTAAAATGTAACATTTTAAAATAAAACATGTTAAAATGTAACATTTTATCATGTTAAATTGAAACATGTTATAATGTAACATTTGATCATGTTAAAATGCAACATGTTAAAATGTAACATTTTATTATGTTAAAATGCAACATGTTAAAATGTAACATTTTATCATGTTAAAATGCAACATGTTAAAATGTAACATTTTATCATGTAAAAATGCAACATGTTAAAATGTAATATTTTATCATGTTAAAATGCAACATGTTAAAATGCAACATGTTAAAATGTAACATTTTATCATGTTAAATGCAACATGTTAAAATGTAACATATTAAAATGTAACATGTTAAAATGTAACATTTTATGATGTTAAAATGAAAAATGTTAAAATGTAACATTTTATCATGTTAAATTGAAACATGTTATAATGTAACATTTTATCATGTTAAAATGCAACATGTTAAAATGTAACATTTTATCATGTTAAAATGCAACATGTTAAAATGTAACATTTTATCATGTTAAAATGCAACATGTTAAAATGTAACATTTTATCATGTTAAAATGCAACATGTTAAAATGTAACATTTTATCATGTTAAAATGAAACATGTTAAAATGTAAGATTTTATCATGTTAAAATGAAACATGTAAAAATGTAACATTTTATCATGTTAAAATGAAACATGTTAAAATGTAACATTTTATGATGTTAAAATGAAACATGTTAAAATGTAACATTTTATCATGTTAAAATAAAACATGTTAAAATGTAACATTTTATCATGTTAAAATGCAACATGTTAAAATGTAACATATTAAAATGTAATATTTTAAAATGAAACATGTTAAAATGTAACATTTTATCATGTTAAAATGAAACATGTAAAATGTAACATTTTATTATGTTAAAATGCAACATGTTAAAATGCAACATGTTAAAATGTAACATTTTATCATGTTAAAATACAACATGTTAAAATGTAACATTTTATCATGTTAAAATGCAACATGTTTAAATGTGACATATTAAAATGTAACATATTAAAATGTAACATTTAATGATGTTAAAATGAAAAATGTTAAAATGTAACATTTTATAATGTTTAAATGAATTATGTAAAAATGTAACATTTTTAAATTTAACATTTTATCATGTTAAAATGAAACATGTTAAAATGTAACATTTTATCATGTTAAAATGCAACATGATATATTGCATTTTAACATGTTACATTTTAATATGTTACATTTTAACATGTTGCATTTTAACATGATAAAATGTTACATTTTAACATGTTTCGTTTTAACATGATAAAATGTTACATTTTAACATGTTTCATTTTAACATGATAAAATGTTACATTTTAACATGTTTCATTTTAACATGATAAAATGTTACATTTAAACATGTTTCATTTTAACATGATAAAATTTTACATTTTAACATGTTTCATTTTAACATAATAAAATGTTACATTTTAATATGTTTCATTTTAACATGATAAAATGTTACATTTTAACATGTTTCATTTTAACATGATAAAATGTTACATTTTAACATGTTGCATTTTAACATGATAAAATGTTACATTTTAACTTGTTTCATTTTAACATGATAAAATGTTACATTTTTACATGTTTCATTTAAAAATGTTACATTAAAAAATGTTACATTTTAACGTTACATTTTAATATGTTACATTTTAACATGTTGCATTTTAACATGATAAAATGTTACATTTTAACATGTTGCATTTTAACATGATAAAATGTTACATTTAACATGTTGCATTTTAACATGATAAAATGTTACATTTTAAAATGTTGCATTTTAACATGATAAAATGTTACATTTTAACATGTTTCATTTTAACATGATAAAATGTTACATTTAAAAATGTTACATTTTTACATGTTTCATTTAAACATGATAAAATGTTACATTTTAACATTTTTCATTTTAACATCATAAAATGTTACATTTCAACATGTTACATTTTAATATGTTACATTTAAACATGTTGCATTTTAACATGATAAAATAATACATTTTAACATGTTGCATTTTAACATGATAAAATGTTACATTTTAACATGTTTCATTTTAACATGATAAAATGTTACATTTTAACATGCTTCATTTTAACATCATAAAATATTACATTTAAACGTTTCATTTTAACATGATAAAATGTTACATTTTAACATGTTTCATTTTAACATGATAAAATCTTACATTTTAACATGTTTTATTTTAACATAATAAAATGTTACATTTAAAAATGTTACATTTTATACATGTTGCATTTTAACATGATAAAATGTTACATTTTAACATGTTTCATTTTAACATGATATAATGTTACATTTTAACATGTTTCATTTTAACATGATAAAATGTTACATTTTAACATGTTTCATTTTAACATGATAAAATGTTACATTTTAACATGTTTCATTTTAACATGATAAAATGTTACATTTTAACATGTTGCATTTTAACATGATAAAATGTTACATTTTAACATGTTTCATTTTAACATGATAAAATGTTACATTTTAACATTTTTCATTTTAACATCATAAAATGTTACATTTTAACGTTTCATTTTAACATGATAAAATCTTACATTTTAACATGTTTCATTTTAACATGATAAAATGTTACATTTTAACATGTTGCATTTTAACATGATAAAATGTTACATTTTAACATGTTGCATTTTAACATGATTAAATGTTACATTTTAACATGTTTCATTTTAACATGATAAAATGTTACATTTTAACATGTTTCATTTTAAAATGTTACATTTTAAAATGTTACATTTTAACATGTTGCATTTTAACATGATAAAATGTTACATTTTAACATGTTGCATTTTAACATGATAAAATGTTACATTTTAACATGTTGCATTTTAACATGATAAAATGTTACATTTTAACATGTTGCATTTTAACATGATAAAATGTTACATTTTAACATGTTTCATTTTAACATGATAAAATGTTACATTTTAACATGTTTCATTTTAAAATGTTACATTTTAAAATGTTACATTTTAACATGTTTCATTTTAACATGATAAAATGTTACATTTTAACATGTTTCATTTTAACATGATAAAATGTTACATTTTAACATGTTGCATTTTAACATGATAAAATGTTACATTTTAACATATTTCATTTTAAATTGTTACATTTTAAAATGTAACATTTTAACATGTTACATTTTAATATGTTACATTTTAACATGTTTCATTTTAACATAATAAAATGTTACATTTTAACATGTTGCATTTTAACATGATAAAATGTTACATTTTAAAATGTTACATTTTAAATTGTTACATTTTAAAATGTTACATTTTAAATTGTAACATTTTAAAATGTTACATTTTAACATGTTACATTTTAATACGTTACATTTTAACATGTTGCATTTTAACATGATAAAATGTTACATTTTAACATGTTGCATATTTACATGATAAAATGCTACATTTTAACGTTTCATTTTAACATGATAAAATGTTACATTTTAACATGTTTCATTTTAACATGATAAAATGTTACATTTTAACATGTTGCATTTTAACATGATAAAATGTTACATTTTTACATGTTGCATTTTAACATGATAAAAATGTTACATTTTAACATGTTGCATTTTAACATGATAAAATGTTACATTTTAAAATGTTACATTTGAACATGTTACATTTTAATATGTTACATTTTAACATTTTGCATTTTAACATGATAAAATGTTACATTTTAACATGTTGCATTTTAACATGATAAAATGTTACATTTTAACATGTTACATTTTAATATGTTACATTTTAACATGTTGCATTTTAACATGATAAAATGTTACATTTTAACATGTTGCATTTTAACATGATAAAATGTTACATTTTAACATGTTTCATTTTAACATGATAAAATGTTACATTTTAACATGTTTCATTTAAAAATGTTACATTTTAAAATGTTACATTTTAACATGTTACATTTTAATATGTTACATTTTAACATGTTGCATTTTAACATAGTAAAATGTTACATTTTAACATAGTAAAATGTTACATTTTAACATGTTGCATTTTAACATGATAAAATGTTACATTTTAACATATTGCGATTTAACATGATAAAATGTTACATTTTAAAATGTTACATTTGAACATGTTACATTTTAATATGTTACATTTTAACATGATAAAATGTTACATTTTAACATGTTTCATTTAAAAATGTTACATTAAAAAATGTTACATTTTAACATGTTACATTTTAATATGTTACATTTTAACATGTCCCATTTTAACATGGTAAAATGTTACATTTTAACATGTTGCATTTTAACATGATAAAATGTTACATTATAACATGTTGCATTTTAACATGATAAAATGTTACATTTTAACATGTTGCATTTTAACATGATAAAATGTTACATTTTAACATGTTTCATTTTAACATGATAAAATGTTAAATTTAAAAATGTTACATTTTTACATGTTTCATTTAAACATTATAAAATGTTACATTTTAACATTTTTCATTTTAACATCATAAAATGTTACATTTTAACATGTTACATTTTAATATGTCACATTTAAACATGTTGCATTTTAACATGATAAAATGTTACATTTTAACATGTTGTATTTTAACAAAATAAAATGTTACATTTTAACATGTTGCATTTTAACATGTTGCATTTTAACATGATAAAATGTTACATTTAACATGTTGCATTTTAACATGATAAAATGTTACATTTTAAAATGTTGCATTTTAACATGATAAAATGTTACATTTTAACATGTTTCATTTTAACATGATAAAATGTTACATTTAAAAATGTTACATTTTTACATGTTTCATTTAAACATGATAAAATGTTACATTTTAACATTTTTCATTTTAACATCATAAAATGTTACATTTTAACATGTTACATTTTAATATGTTACATTTAAACATGTTGCATTTTAACATGATAAAATAATACATTTTAACATGTTGCATTTTAACATGATAAAATGTTACATTTTAACATGTTTCATTTTAACATGATAAAATGTTACATTTTAACATGCTTCATTTTAACATCATAAAATGTTACATTTAAACGTTTCATTTTAACATGATAAAATGTTACATTTTAACATGTTTCATTTTAACATGATAAAATCTTACATTTTAACATGTTTTATTTTAACATGATAAAATGTTACATTTAAAAATGTTACATTTTATACATGTTGCATTTTAACATGATAAAATGTTACATTTTAACATGTTTCATTTTAACATGATATAATGTTACATTTTAACATGTTTCATTTTAACATGATAAAATGTTACATTTTAACATGTTTCATTTTAACATGATAAAATGTTACATTTTAACATGTTTCATTTTAACATGATAAAATGTTACATTTTAACATGTTGCATTTTAACATGATAAAATGTTACATTTTAACATGTTTCATTTTAACATGATAAAATGTTACATTTTAACATTTTTCATTTTAACATCATAAAATGTTACATTTTAACGTTTCATTTTAACATGATAAAATCTTACATTTTAACATGTTTCATTTTAACATGATAAAATGTTACATTTTAACATGTTGCATTTTAACATGATAAAATGTTACATTTTAACATGTTGCATTTTAACATGATAAAATGTTACATTTTAACATGTTTCATTTTAACATGATAAAATGTTACATTTTAACATGTTTCATTTTAAAATGTTACATTTTAAAATGTTACATTTTAACATGTTGCATTTTAACATGATAAAATGTTACATTTTAACATGTTGCATTTTAACATGATAAAATGTTACATTTTAACATGTTGCATTTTAACATGATAAAATGTTACATTTTAACATGTTGCATTTTAACATGATAAAATGTTACATTTTAACATGTTTTATTTTAACATGATAAAATGTTACATTTTAACATGTTTCATTTTAAAATGTTACATTTTAAAATGTTACATTTTAACATGTTTCATTTTAACATGATAAAATGTTACATTTTAACATGTTTCATTTTAACATGATAAAATGTTACATTTTAACATGTTGCATTTTAACATGATAAAATGTTACATTTTAACATGTTTCATTTTAAATTGTTACATTTTAAAATGTAACATTTTAACATGTTACATTTTAATATGTTACATTTTAACATGTTTCATTTTAACATAATAAAATGTTACATTTTAACATGTTGCATTTTAACATGATAAAATGTTACATTTTAAAATGTTACATTTTAAATTGTTACATTTTAAAATGTTACATTTTAAATTGTTACATTTTAAAATGTTACATTTTAAATTGTAACATTTTAAAATGTTACATTTTAACATGTTACATTTTAATACGTTACATTTTAACATGTTGCATTTTAACATGATAAAATGTTACATTTTAACATGTTGCATATTTACATGATAAAATGCTACAATTTAACGTTTCATTTTAACATGATAAAATGTTACATTTTAACATGTTTCATTTTAACATGATAAAATGTTACATTTTAACATGTTGCATTTTAACATGATAAAATGTTACATTTTTACATGTTGCATTTTAACATGATAAAAATGTTACATTTTAACATGTTGCATTTTAACATGATAAAATGTTACATTTTAAAATGTTACATTTGAACATGTTACATTTTAATATGTTACATTTTAACATTTTGCATTTTAACATGATAAAATGTTACATTTTAACATGTTGCATTTTAACATGATAAAATGTTACATTTTAACATGTTACATTTTAATATGTTACATTTTAACATGTTGCATTTTAACATGATAAAATGTTACATTTTAACATGTTGCATTTTAACATGATAAAATGTTACATTTTAACATGTTTCATTTTAACATGATAAAATGTTACATTTTAACATGTTTCATTTAAAAATGTTACATTTTAAAATGTTACATTTTAACATGTTACATTTTAATATGTTACATTTTAACATGTTGCATTTTAACATAGTAAAATGTTACATTTTAACATGTTGCATTTTAACATGATAAAATGTTACATTTTAACATATTGCGATTTAACATGATAAAATGTTACATTTTAAAATGTTACATTTGAACATGTTACATTTTAATATGTTACATTTTAACATGATAAAATGTTACATTTTAACATGTTTCATTTAAAAATGTTACATTAAAAAATGTTACATTTTAACATGTTACATTTTAATATGTTACATTTTAACATGTCCCATTTTAACATGGTAAAATGTTACATTTTAACATGTTGCATTTTAACATGATAAAATGTTACATTATAACATGTTGCATTTTAACATGATAAAATGTTACATTTTAACATGTTGCATTTTAACATGATAAAATGTTACATTTTAACATGTTTCATTTTAACATGATAAAATGTTAAATTTAAAAATGTTACATTTTTACATGTTTCATTTAAACATTATAAAATGTTACATTTTAACATTTTTCATTTTAACATCATAAAATGTTACATTTTAACATGTTACATTTTAATATGTCACATTTAAACATGTTGCATTTTAACATGATAAAATGTTACATTTTAACATGTTGTATTTTAACAAAATAAAATGTTACATTTTAACATGTTGCATTTTAACATGTTGCATTTTAACATGATAAAATGTTACATTTTACATGTTTCATTTTAACATGATAAAATGTTACATTTTAACATGTTTCATTTTAAAATGTTACATTTTAATATGTTACATTTTAACATGTTGCATTTTAACATGATAAAATGTTACATTTTGGCATGTTTTATTTTAACATGATAAAATGTTACATTTTAACATTTTTCATTTTAACATCATAAAATGTTACATTTTAACATGTTTCATTTTAACATGATAAAATGTTACATTTTTACATGTTTCATTTTAACATGATAAAATCTTACATTTTAACATGTTTCATTTTAACATGATAAAATGTTACATTTTAACATGTTGCATTTTAACATGATAAAATGTTACATTTTAACATGTTGCATTTTAACATGATAAAATGTTACATTTTAACATGTTGCATTTTAACATGATAAAATGTTACATTTTAACATGTTGCATTTTAACATGATAAAATGTTACATTTTAACATGTTTCATTTAAAAATGTTACATTTTAAAATGTTACATTTTAACATGTTACATTTTAATATGTTACATTTTAACATGTTGCATTTTAACATAGTAAAATGTTACATTTTAACATGTTGCATTTTAACATGATAAAATGTTACATTTTAACATATTGCGATTTAACATGATAAAATGTTACATTTTAACATGTTTCATTTGAACATGATAAAATGTTACATTTTAACATGTTTCATTTTAACATGATAAAATGTTACATTTTAACATGTTTCATTTTAAAATGTTACATTTTAAAATGTTACATTTTAACATGTTTCATTTTAACATGATAAAATGTTACATTTTAACATGTTGTATTTTAACAAAATAAAATGTTACATTTTAACATGTTGCATTTTAACATGTTGCATTTTAACATGATAAAATGTTACATTTTACATGTTTCATTTTAACATGATAAAATGTTACATTTTAACATGTTTCATTTTAAAATGTTACATTTTAATATGTTACATTTTAACATGTTGCATTTTAACATGATAAAATGTTACATTTTGGCATGTTTTATTTTAACATGATAAAATGTTACATTTTAACATTTTTCATTTTAACATCATAAAATGTTACATTTTAACATGTTTCATTTTAACATGATAAAATGTTACATTTTTACATGTTTCATTTTAACATGATAAAATCTTACATTTTAACATGTTTCATTTTAACATGATAAAATGTTACATTTTAACATGTTGCATTTTAACATGATAAAATGTTACATTTTAACATGTTGCATTTTAACATGATAAAATGTTACATTTTAACATGTTGCATTTTAACATGATAAAATGTTACATTTTAACATGTTTCATTTAAAAATGTTACATTTTAAAATGTTACATTTTAACATGTTACATTTTAATATGTTACATTTTAACATGTTGCATTTTAACATAGTAAAATGTTACATTTTAACATGTTGCATTTTAACATGATAAAATGTTACATTTTAACATATTGCGATTTAACATGATAAAATGTTACATTTTAACATGTTTCATTTGAACATGATAAAATGTTACATTTTAACATGTTTCATTTTAACATGATAAAATGTTACATTTTAACATGTTTCATTTTAAAATGTTACATTTTAAAATGTTACATTTTAACATGTTTCATTTTAACATGATAAAATGTTACATTTTAACATGTTTCATTTTAACATGATAAAATGTTACATTTTAACATGTTGCATTTTAACATGATAAAATGTTACATTTTAACATGTTGCATTTTAACATGATAAAATGTTACATTTTAACATGTTTCATTTTAACATGATAAAATGTTACATTTTAACATTTTTCATTTTAACATCATAAAAAGTTACATTTTAACGTTTCATTTTAACATGATAAAATCTTACATTTTAACATGTTTCATTTTAACATGATAAAATGTTACATTTTAACATGTTTCATTTTAACATGATAAAATGTTACATTTTAACATGTTGCATTTTAACATGATAAAATGTTACATTTTAACATGTTTCATTTTAACATGATAAAATGTTACATTTTAACATTTTTCATTTTAACATCATAAAATGTTACATTTTAACGTTTCATTTTAACATGATAAAATCTTACATTTTAACATGTTTCATTTTAACATGATAAAATGTTACATTTTAACATGTTGCATTTTAACATGATAAAATGTTACATTTTAACATGTTGCATTTTAACATGATAAAATGTTACATTTTAACATGTTTCATTTTAACATGATAAAATGTTACATTTTAACATGTTTCATTTTAAAATGTTACATTTTAAAATGTTACATTTTAACATGTTGCATTTTAACATGATAAAATGTTACATTTTAACATGTTGCATTTTAACATGATAAAATGTTACATTTTAACATGTTGCATTTTAACATGATAAAATGTTACATTTTAACATGTTGCATTTTAACATGATAAAATGTTACATTTTAACATGTTTCATTTTAACATGATAAAATGTTACATTTTAACATGTTTCATTTTAAAATGTTACATTTTAAAATGTTACATTTTAACATGTTTCATTTTAACATGATAAAATGTTACATTTTAACATGTTTCATTTTAACATGATAAAATGTTACATTTTAACATGTTGCATTTTAACATGATAAAATGTTACATTTTAACATGTTTCATTTTAAATTGTTACATTTTAAAATGTAACATTTTAACATGTTACATTTTAATATGTTACATTTTAACATGTTTCATTTTAACATAATAAAATGTTACATTTTAACATGTTGCATTTTAACATGATAAAATGTTACATTTTAAAATGTTACATTTTAAATTGTTACATTTTAAAATGTTACATTTTAAATTGTAACATTTTAAAATGTTACATTTTAACATGTTACATTTTAATACGTTACATTTTAACATGTTGCATTTTAACATGATAAAATGTTACATTTTAACATGTTGCATATTTACATGATAAAATGCTACAATTTAACGTTTCATTTTAACATGATAAAATGTTACATTTTAACATGTTTCATTTTAACATGATAAAATGTTACATTTTAACATGTTGCATTTTAACATGATAAAATGTTACATTTTAACATGTTGCATTTTAACATGATAAAAATGTTACATTTTAACATGTTGCATTTTAACATGATAAAATGTTACATTTTAAAATGTTACATTTGAACATGTTACATTTTAATATGTTACATTTTAACATTTTGCATTTTAACATGATAAAATGTTACATTTTAACATGTTGCATTTTAACATGATAAAATGTTACATTTTAACATGTTACATTTTAATATGTTACATTTTAACATGTTGCATTTTAACATGATAAAATGTTACATTTTAACATGTTGCATTTTAACATGATAAAATGTTACATTTTAACATGTTTCATTTTAACATGATAAAATGTTACATTTTAACATGTTTCATTTAAAAATGTTACATTTTAAAATGTTACATTTTAACATGTTACATTTTAATATGTTACATTTTAACATGTTGCATTTTAACATAGTAAAATGTTACATTTTAACATGTTGCATTTTAACATGATAAAATGTTACATTTTAACATATTGCGATTTAACATGATAAAATGTTACATTTTAAAATGTTACATTTGAACATGTTTCATTTTAATATGTTACATTTTAACATGATAAAATGTTACATTTTAACATGTTTCATTTAAAAATGTTACATTAAAAAATGTTACATTTTAACATGTTACATTTTAATATGTTACATTTTAACATGTCCCATTTTAACATGGTAAAATGTTACATTTTAACATGTTGCATTTTAACATGATAAAATGTTACATTATAACATGTTGCATTTTAACATGATAAAATGTTACATTTTAACATGTTGCATTTTAACATGATAAAATGTTACATTTTAACATGTTTCATTTTAACATGATAAAATGTTAAATTTAAAAATGTTACATTTTTACATGTTTCATTTAAACATTATAAAATGTTACATTTTAACATTTTTCATTTTAACATCATAAAATGTTACATTTTAACATGTTACATTTTAATATGTCACATTTAAACATGTTGCATTTTAACATGATAAAATGTTACATTTTAACATGTTGTATTTTAACAAAATAAAATGTTACATTTTAACATGTTGCATTTTAACATGTTGCATTTTAACATGATAAAATGTTACATTTTACATGTTTCATTTTAACATGATAAAATGTTACATTTTAACATGTTTCATTTTAAAATGTTACATTTTAATATGTTACATTTTAACATGTTGCATTTTAACATGATAAAATGTTACATTTTGGCATGTTTTATTTTAACATGATAAAATGTTACATTTTAACATTTTTCATTTTAACATCATAAAATGTTACATTTTAACATGTTTCATTTTAACATGATAAAATGTTACATTTTTACATGTTTCATTTTAACATGATAAAATCTTACATTTTAACATGTTTCATTTTAACATGATAAAATGTTACATTTTAACATGTTGCATTTTAACATGATAAAATGTTACATTTTAACATGTTGCATTTTAACATGATAAAATGTTACATTTTAACATGTTGCATTTTAACATGATAAAATGTTACATTTTAACATGTTTCATTTAAAAATGTTACATTTTAAAATGTTACATTTTAACATGTTACATTTTAATATGTTACATTTTAACATGTTGCATTTTAACATAGTAAAATGTTACATTTTAACATGTTGCATTTTAACATGATAAAATGTTACATTTTAACATATTGCGATTTAACATGATAAAATGTTACATTTTAACATGTTTCATTTGAACATGATAAAATGTTACATTTTAACATGTTTCATTTTAACATGATAAAATGTTACATTTTAACATGTTTCATTTTAAAATGTTACATTTTAAAATGTTACATTTTAACATGTTTCATTTTAACATGATAAAATGTTACATTTTAACATGTTTCATTTTAACATGATAAAATGTTACATTTTAACATGTTGCATTTTAACATGATAAAATGTTACATTTTAACATGTTGCATTTTAACATGATAAAATGTTACATTTTAACATGTTTCATTTTAACATGATAAAATGTTACATTTTAACATTTTTCATTTTAACATCATAAAATGTTACATTTTAACGTTTCATTTTAACATGATAAAATCTTACATTTTAACATGTTTCATTTTAACATGATAAAATGTTACATTTTAACATGTTGCATTTTAACATGATAAAATGTTACATTTTAACATGTTGCATTTTAACATGATAAAATGTTACATTTTAACATGTTTCATTTTAACATGATAAAATGTTACATTTTAACATGTTTCATTTTAAAATGTTACATTTTAAAATGTTACATTTTAACATGTTGCATTTTAACATGATAAAATGTTACATTTTAACATGTTGCATTTTAACATGATAAAATGTTACATTTTAACATGTTGCATTTTAACATGATAAAATGTTACATTTTAACATGTTGCATTTTAACATGATAAAATGTTACATTTTACATGTTTCATTTTAACATGATAAAATGTAACATTTTAACATGTTTCATTTTAACATGATAAAATGTTACATTTTAACATGTTTCATTTTAACATGATAAAATGTTACATTTTAACATGTTGCATTTTAACATGATAAAATGTTACATTTTAACATGTTTCATTTTAAATTGTTACATTTTAAAATGTAACATTTTAACATGTTACATTTTAATATGTTACATTTTAACATGTTTCATTTTAACATAATAAAATGTTACATTTTAACATGTTGCATTTTAACATGATAAAATGTTACATTTTAAAATGTTACATTTTAAATTGTTACATTTTAAAATGTTACATTTTAAATTGTAACATTTTAAAATGTTACATTTTAACATGTTACATTTTAATACGTTACATTTTAACATGTTGCATTTTAACATGATAAAATGTTACATTTTAACATGTTGCATATTTACATGATAAAATGCTACATTTTAACGTTTCATTTTAACATGATAAAATGTTACATTTTAACATGTTTCATTTTAACATGATAAAATGTTACATTTTAACATGTTGCATTTTAACATGATAAAAATGTTACATTTTAACATGTTGCATTTTAACATGATAAAATGTTACATTTTAAAATGTTACATTTGAACATGTTACATTTTAATATGTTACATTTTAACATGTTGCATTTTAACATGATAAAATGTTACATTTTAACATGTTGCATTTTAACATGATAAAATGTTACATTTTAACATGTTTCATTTTAACATGATAAAATGTTACATTTTAACATGTTTCATTTAAAAATGTTACATTTTAAAATGTTACATTTTAACATGTTACATTTTAATATGTTACATTTTAACATGTTGCATTTTAACATAGTAAAATGTTACATTTTAACATGTTGCATTTTAACATGATAAAATGTTACATTTTAACATATTGCGATTTAACATGATAAAATGTTACATTTTAAAATGTTACATTTGAACATGTTACATTTTAATATGTTACATTTTAACATGATAAAATGTTACATTTTAACATGTTTCATTTAAAAATGTTACATTAAAAAATGTTACATTTTAACATGTTACATTTTAATATGTTACATTTTAACATGTCCCATTTTAACATGGTAAAATGTTACATTTTAACATGTTGCATTTTAACATGATAAAATGTTACATTATAACATGTTGCATTTTAACATGATAAAATGTTACATTTTAACATGTTGCATTTTAACATGATAAAATGTTACATTTTAACATGTTTCATTTTAACATGATAAAATGTTAAATTTAAAAATGTTACATTTTTACATGTTTCATTTAAACATTATAAAATGTTACATTTTAACATTTTTCATTTTAACATCATAAAATGTTACATTTTAACATGTTACATTTTAATATGTCACATTTAAACATGTTGCATTTTAACATGATAAAATGTTACATTTTAACATGTTGTATTTTAACAAAACGAAATGTTACATTTTAACATGTTGCATTTTAACATGTTGCATTTTAACATGATAAAATGTTACATTTAACATGTTGCATTTTAACATGATAAAATGTTACATTTTAAAATGTTGCATTTTAACATGATAAAATGTTACATTTTAACATGTTTCATTTTAACATGATAAAATGTTACATTTAAAAATGTTACATTTTTACATGTTTCATTTAAACATGATAAAATGTTACATTTTAACATTTTTCATTTTAACATCATAAAATGTTACATTTTAACATGTTACATTTTAATATGTTACATTTAAACATGTTGCATTTTAACATGATAAAATAATACATTTTAACATGTTGCATTTTAACATGATAAAATGTTACATTTTAACATGTTTCATTTTAACATGATAAAATGTTACATTTTAACATGCTTCATTTTAACATCATAAAATGTTACATTTAAACGTTTCATTTTAACATGATAAAATGTTACATTTTAACATGTTTCATTTTAACATGATAAAATCTTACATTTTAACATGTTTTATTTTAACATGATAAAATGTTACATTTAAAAATGTTACATTTTATACATGTTGCATTTTAACATGATAAAATGTTACATTTTAACATGTTTCATTTTAACATGATATAATGTTACATTTTAACATGTTTCATTTTAACATGATAAAATGTTACATTTTAACATGTTTCATTTTAACATGATAAAATGTTACATTTTAACATGTTTCATTTTAAAATGTTACATTTTAAAATGTTACATTTTAACATGTTGCATTTTAACATGATAAAATGTTACATTTTAACATGTTGCATTTTAACATGATAAAATGTTACATTTTAACATGTTGCATTTTAACATGATAAAATGTTACATTTTAACATGTTGCATTTTAACATGATAAAATGTTACATTTTAACATGTTTCATTTTAACATGATAAAATGTAACATTTTAACATGTTTCATTTTAAAATGTTACATTTTAAAATGTTACATTTTAACATGTTTCATTTTAACATGATAAAATGTTACATTTTAACATGTTTCATTTTAACATGATAAAATGTTACATTTTAACATGTTGCATTTTAACATGATAAAATGTTACATTTTAACATGTTTCATTTTAAATTGTTACATTTTAAAATGTAACATTTTAACATGTTACATTTTAATATGTTACATTTTAACATGTTTCATTTTAACATAATAAAATGTTACATTTTAACATGTTGCATTTTAACATGATAAAATGTTACATTTTAAAATGTTACATTTTAAATTGTTACATTTTAAAATGTTACATTTTAAATTGTAACATTTTAAAATGTTACATTTTAACATGTTACATTTTAATACGTTACATTTTAACATGTTGCATTTTAACATGATAAAATGTTACATTTTAACATGTTGCATATTTACATGATAAAATGCTACATTTAAACGTTTCATTTTAACATGATAAAATGTTACATTTTAACATGTTTCATTTTAACATGATAAAATGTTACATTTTAACATGTTGCATTTTAACATGATAAAAATGTTACATTTTAACATGTTGCATTTTAACATGATAAAATGTTACATTTTAAAATGTTACATTTGAACATGTTACATTTTAATATGTTACATTTTAACATGTTGCATTTTAACATGATAAAATGTTACATTTTAACATGTTGCATTTTAACATGATAAAATGTTACATTTTAACATGTTTCATTTTAACATGATAAAATGTTACATTTTAACATGTTTCATTTAAAAATGTTACATTTTAAAATGTTACATTTTAACATGTTACATTTTAATATGTTACATTTTAACATGTTGCATTTTAACATAGTAAAATGTTACATTTTAACATGTTGCATTTTAACATGATAAAATGTTACATTTTAACATATTGCGATTTAACATGATAAAATGTTACATTTTAAAATGTTACATTTGAACATGTTACATTTTAATATGTTACATTTTAACATGATAAAATGTTACATTTTTACATGTTTCATTTAAACATTATAAAATGTTACATTTTAACATTTTTCATTTTAACATCATAAAATGTTACATTTTAACATGTTACATTTTAATATGTCACATTTAAACATGTTGCATTTTAACATGATAAAATGTTACATTTTAACATGTTGTATTTTAACAAAACGAAATGTTACATTTTAACATGTTGCATTTTAACATGTTGCATTTTAACATGATAAAATGTTACATTTAACATGTTGCATTTTAACATGATAAAATGTTACATTTTAAAATGTTGCATTTTAACATGATAAAATGTTACATTTTAACATGTTTCATTTTAACATGATAAAATGTTACATTTAAAAATGTTACATTTTTACATGTTTCATTTAAACATGATAAAATGTTACATTTTAACATTTTTCATTTTAACATCATAAAATGTTACATTTTAACATGTTACATTTTAATATGTTACATTTAAACATGTTGCATTTTAACATGATAAAATAATACATTTTAACATGTTGCATTTTAACATGATAAAATGTTACATTTTAACATGTTTCATTTTAACATGATAAAATGTTACATTTTAACATGCTTCATTTTAACATCATAAAATGTTACATTTAAACGTTTCATTTTAACATGATAAAATGTTACATTTTAACATGTTTCATTTTAACATGATAAAATCTTACATTTTAACATGTTTTATTTTAACATGATAAAATGTTACATTTAAAAATGTTACATTTTATACATGTTGCATTTTAACATGATAAAATGTTACATTTTAACATGTTTCATTTTAACATGATATAATGTTACATTTTAACATGTTTCATTTTAACATGATAAAATGTTACATTTTAACATGTTTCATTTTAACATGATAAAATGTTACATTTTAACATGTTTCATTTTAACATGATAAAATGTTACATTTTAACATGTTTCATTTTAACATGATAAAATGTTACATTTTAACATGTTGCATTTTAACATGATAAAATGTTACATTTTAACATGTTTCATTTTAACATGATAAAATGTTACATTTTAACATTTTTCATTTTAACATCATAAAATGTTACATTTTAACGTTTCATTTTAACATGATAAAATCTTACATTTTAACATGTTTCATTTTAACATGATAAAATGTTACATTTTAACATGTTGCATTTTAACATGATAAAATGTTACATTTTAACATGTTGCATTTTAACATGATAAAATGTTACATTTTAACATGTTTCATTTTAACATGATAAAATGTTACATTTTAACATGTTTCATTTTAAAATGTTACATTTTAAAATGTTACATTTTAACATGTTGCATTTTAACATGATAAAATGTTACATTTTAACATGTTGCATTTTAACATGATAAAATGTTACATTTTAACATGTTGCATTTTAACATGATAAAATGTTACATTTTAACATGTTGCATTTTAACATGATAAAATGTTACATTTTAACATGTTTCATTTTAACATGATAAAATGTTACATTTTAACATTTTTCATTTTAACATCATAAAATGTTACATTTTAACGTTTCATTTTAACATGATAAAATCTTACATTTTAACATGTTTCATTTTAACATGATAAAATGTTACATTTTAACATGTTGCATTTTAACATGATAAAATGTTACATTTTAACATGTTGCATTTTAACATGATAAAATGTTACATTTTAACATGTTTCATTTTAACATGATAAAATGTTACATTTTAACATGTTTCATTTTAAAATGTTACATTTTAAAATGTTACATTTTAACATGTTGCATTTTAACATGATAAAATGTTACATTTTAACATGTTGCATTTTAACATGATAAAATGTTACATTTTAACATGTTGCATTTTAACATGATAAAATGTTACATTTTAACATGTTGCATTTTAACATGATAAAATGTTACATTTTAACATGTTTCATTTTAACATGATAAAATGTTACATTTTAACATGTTTCATTTTAAAATGTTACATTTTAAAATGTTACATTTTAACATGTTTCATTTTAACATGATAAAATGTTACATTTTAACATGTTTCATTTTAACATGATAAAATGTTACATTTTAACATGTTGCATTTTAACATGATAAAATGTTACATTTT
This sequence comes from Macrosteles quadrilineatus, assembly GCF_028750875.1. NCBI lineage: Eukaryota > Metazoa > Arthropoda > Insecta > Hemiptera > Cicadellidae > Macrosteles > Macrosteles quadrilineatus. The sequence continues at coordinate 414,678 of NW_026542631.1, read as the reverse complement.
AACATGTTTCATTTTAAATTGTTACATTTTAAAATGTAACATTTTAACATGTTACATTTTAATATGTTACATTTTAACATGTTTCATTTTAACATAATAAAATGTTACATTTTAACATGTTGCATTTTAACATGATAAAATGTTACATTTTAAAATGTTACATTTTAAATTGTTACATTTTAAAATGTTAAATTTTAAATTGTAACATTTTAAAATGTTACATTTTAACATGTTACATTTTAATACGTTACATTTTAACATGTTGCATTTTAACATGATAAAATGTTACATTTTAACATGTTGCATATTTACATGATAAAATGCTACAATTTAACGTTTCATTTTAACATGATAAAATGTTACATTTTAACATGTTTCATTTTAACATGATAAAATGTTACATTTTAACATGTTGCATTTTAACATGATAAAATGTTACATTTTTACATGTTGCATTTTAACATGATAAAAATGTTACATTTTAACATGTTGCATTTTAACATGATAAAATGTTACATTTTAAAATGTTACATTTGAACATGTTACATTTTAATATGTTACATTTTAACATTTTGCATTTTAACATGATAAAATGTTACATTTTAACATGTTGCATTTTAACATGATAAAATGTTACATTTTAACATGTTACATTTTAATATGTTACATTTTAACATGTTGCATTTTAACATGATAAAATGTTACATTTTAACATGTTGCATTTTAACATGATAAAATGTTACATTTTAACATGTTTCATTTTAACATGATAAAATGTTACATTTTAACATGTTTCATTTAAAAATGTTACATTTTAAAATGTTACATTTTAACATGTTACATTTTAATATGTTACATTTTAACATGTTGCATTTTAACATAGTAAAATGTTACATTTTAACATGTTGCATTTTAACATGATAAAATGTTACATTTTAACATATTGCGATTTAACATGATAAAATGTTACATTTTAAAATGTTACATTTGAACATGTTACATTTTAATATGTTACATTTTAACATGATAAAATGTTACATTTTAACATGTTTCATTTAAAAATGTTACATTAAAAAATGTTACATTTTAACATGTTACATTTTAATATGTTACATTTTAACATGTCCCATTTTAACATGGTAAAATGTTACATTTTAACATGTTGCATTTTAACATGATAAAATGTTACATTATAACATGTTGCATTTTAACATGATAAAATGTTACATTTTAACATGTTGCATTTTAACATGATAAAATGTTACATTTTAACATGTTTCATTTTAACATGATAAAATTTTAAATTTAAAAATGTTACATTTTTACATGTTTCATTTAAACATTATAAAATGTTACATTTTAACATTTTTCATTTTAACATCATAAAATGTTACATTTTAACATGTTACATTTTAATATGTCACATTTAAACATGTTGCATTTTAACATGATAAAATGTTACATTTTAACATGTTGTATTTTAACAAAATAAAATGTTACATTTTAACATGTTGCATTTTAACATGTTGCATTTTAACATGATAAAATGTTACATTTTACATGTTTCATTTTAACATGATAAAATGTTACATTTTAACATGTTTCATTTTAAAATGTTACATTTTAATATGTTACATTTTAACATGTTGCATTTTAACATGATAAAATGTTACATTTTGGCATGTTTTATTTTAACATGATAAAATGTTACATTTTAACATTTTTCATTTTAACATCATAAAATGTTACATTTTAACATGTTTCATTTTAACATGATAAAATGTTACATTTTTACATGTTTCATTTTAACATGATAAAATCTTACATTTTAACATGTTTCATTTTAACATGATAAAATGTTACATTTTAACATGTTGCATTTTAACATGATAAAATGTTACATTTTAACATGTTGCATTTTAACATGATAAAATGTTACATTTTAACATGTTGCATTTTAACATGATAAAATGTTACATTTTAACATGTTTCATTTAAAAATGTTACATTTTAAAATGTTACATTTTAACATGTTACATTTTAATATGTTACATTTTAACATGTTGCATTTTAACATAGTAAAATGTTACATTTTAACATGTTGCATTTTAACATGATAAAATGTTACATTTTAACATATTGCGATTTAACATGATAAAATGTTACATTTTAACATGTTTCATTTGAACATGATAAAATGTTACATTTTAACATGTTTCATTTTAACATGATAAAATGTTACATTTTAACATGTTTCATTTTAAAATGTTACATTTTAAAATGTTACATTTTAACATGTTTCATTTTAACATGATAAAATGTTACATTTTAACATGTTTCATTTTAACATGATAAAATGTTACATTTTAACATGTTGCATTTTAACATGATAAAATGTTACATTTTAACATGTTGCATTTTAACATGATAAAATGTTACATTTTAACATGTTTCATTTTAACATGATAAAATGTTACATTTTAACATTTTTCATTTTAACATCATAAAATGTTACATTTTAACGTTTCATTTTAACATGATAAAATCTTACATTTTAACATGTTTCATTTTAACATGATAAAATGTTACATTTTAACATGTTGCATTTTAACATGATAAAATGTTACATTTTAACATGTTGCATTTTAACATGATAAAATGTTACATTTTAACATGTTTCATTTTAACATGATAAAATGTTACATTTTAACATGTTTCATTTTAAAATGTTACATTTTAAAATGTTACATTTTAACATGTTGCATTTTAACATGATAAAATGTTACATTTTAACATGTTGCATTTTAACATGATAAAATGTTACATTTTAACATGTTGCATTTTAACATGATAAAATGTTACATTTTAACATGTTGCATTTTAACATGATAAAATGTTACATTTTAACATGTTTCATTTTAACATGATAAAATGTAACATTTTAACATGTTTCATTTTAAAATGTTACATTTTAAAATGTTACATTTTAACATGTTTCATTTTAACATGATAAAATGTTACATTTTAACATGTTTCATTTTAACATGATAAAATGTTACATTTTAACATGTTGCATTTTAACATGATAAAATGTTACATTTTAACATGTTTCATTTTAAATTGTTACATTTTAAAATGTAACATTTTAACATGTTACATTTTAATATGTTACATTTTAACATGTTTCATTTTAACATAATAAAATGTTACATTTTAACATGTTGCATTTTAACATGATAAAATGTTACATTTTAAAATGTTACATTTTAAATTGTAACATTTTAAAATGTTACATTTTAACATGTTACATTTTAATACGTTACATTTTAACATGTTGCATTTTAACATGATAAAATGTTACATTTTAACATGTTGCATATTTACATGATAAAATGCTACATTTTAACGTTTCATTTTAACATGATAAAATAATACATTTTAACATGTTTCATTTTAACATGATAAAATGTTACATTTTAACATGTTGCATTTTAACATGATAAAAATGTTACATTTTAACATGTTGCATTTTAACATGATAAAATGTTACATTTTAAAATGTTACATTTGAACATGTTACATTTTAATATGTTACATTTTAACATGTTGCATTTTAACATGATAAAATGTTACATTTTAACATGTTGCATTTTAACATGATAAAATGTTACATTTTAACATGTTTCATTTTAACATGATAAAATGTTACATTTTAACATGTTTCATTTAAAAATGTTACATTTTAACATGTTTCATTTAAAAATGTTACATTTTAAAATGTTACATTTTAACATGTTACATTTTAATATGTTACATTTTAACATGTTGCATTTTAACATAGTAAAATGTTACATTTTAACATGTTGCATTTTAACATGATAAAATGTTACATTTTAACATATTGCGATTTAACATGATAAAATGTTACATTTTAAAATGTTACATTTGAACATGTTACATTTTAATATGTTACATTTTAACATGATAAAATGTTACATTTTAACATGTTTCACTTAAAAATGTTACATTAAAAAATGTTACATTTTAACATGTTACATTTTAATATGTTACATTTTAACATGTCCCATTTTAACATGGTAAAATGTTACATTTTAACATGTTGCATTTTAACATGATAAAATGTTACATTATAACATGTTGCATTTTAACATGATAAAATGTTACATTTTAACATGTTGCATTTTAACATGATAAAATGTTACATTTTAACATGTTTCATTTTAACATGATAAAATGTTAAATTTAAAAATGTTACATTTTTACATGTTTCATTTAAACATTATAAAATGTTACATTTTAACATTTTTCATTTTAACATCATAAAATGTTACATTTTAACATGTTACATTTTAATATGTCACATTTAAACATGTTGCATTTTAACATGATAAAATGTTACATTTTAACATGTTGTATTTTAACAAAATAAAATGTTACATTTTAACATGTTGCATTTTAACATGATAAAATGTTACATTTAACATGTTGCATTTTAACATGATAAAATGTTACATTTTAAAATGTTGCATTTTAACATGATAAAATGTTACATTTTAACATGTTTCATTTTAATATGATAAAATGTTACATTTAAAAATGTTACATTTTTACATGTTTCATTTAAACATGATAAAATGTTACATTTTAACATTTTTCATTTTAACATCATAAAATGTTACATTTTAACATGTTACATTTTAATATGTTACATTTAAACATGTTGCATTTTAACATGATAAAATAATACATTTTAACATGTTGCATTTTAACATGATAAAATGTTACATTTTAACATGTTTCATTTTAACATGATAAAATGTTACATTTTAACATGTTTCATTTTAACATGATAAAATGTTACATTTTAACATGCTTCATTTTAACATCATAAAATGTTACATTTAAACGTTTCATTTTAACATGATAAAATGTTACATTTTAACATGTTTCATTTTAACATGATAAAATCTTACATTTTAACATGTTTTATTTTAACATGATAAAATGTTACATTTAAAAATGTTACATTTTATACATGTTGCATTTTAACATGATAAAATGTTACATTTTAACATGTTTCATTTTAACATGATATAATGTTACATTTTAACATGTTTCATTTTAACATGATAAAATGTTACATTTTAACATGTTTCATTTTAACATGATAAAATGTTACATTTTAACATGTTTCATTTTAACATGATAAAATGTTACATTTTAACATGTTTCATTTTAACATGATAAAATGTTACATTTTAACATGTTGCATTTTAACATGATAAAATGTTACATTTTAACATGTTTCATTTTAACATGATAAAATGTTACATTTTAACATTTTTCATTTTAACATCATAAAATGTTACATTTTAACGTTTCATTTTAACATGATAAAATCTTACATTTTAACATGTTTCATTTTAACATGATAAAATGTTACATTTTAACATGTTGCATTTTAACATGATAAAATGTTACATTTTAACATGTTGCATTTTAACATGATAAAATGTTACATTTTAACATGTTTCATTTTAACATGATAAAATGTTACATTTTAACATGTTTCATTTTAAAATGTTACATTTTAAAATGTTACATTTTGACATGTTGCATTTTAACATGATAAAATGTTACATTTTAACATGTTGCATTTTAACATGATAAAATGTTACATTTTAACATGTTGCATTTTAACATGATAAAATGTTACATTTTAACATGTTGCATTTTAACATGATAAAATGTTACATTTTAACATGTTTCATTTTAACATGATAAAATGTTACATTTTAACATGTTTCATTTTAAAATGTTACATTTTAAAATGTTACATTTTAACATGTTTCATTTTAACATGATAAAATGTTACATTTTAACATGTTTCATTTTAACATGATAAAATGTTACATTTTAACATGTTGCATTTTAACATGATAAAATGTTACATTTTATCATGTTTCATTTTAAATTGTTACATTTTAAAATGTAACATTTTAACATGTTACATTTTAATATGTTACATTTTAACATGTTTCATTTTAACATAATAAAATGTTACATTTTAACATGTTGCATTTTAACATGATAAAATGTTACATTTTAAAATGTTACATTTTAAATTGTTACATTTTAAAATGTTACATTTTAAATTGTAACATTTTAAAATGTTACATTTTAACATGTTACATTTTAATACGTTACATTTTAACATGTTGCATTTTAACATGATAAAATGTTACATTTTAACATGTTGCATATTTACATGATAAAATGCTACATTTTAACGTTTCACTTTAACATGATAAAATGTTACATTTTAACATGTTTCATTTTAACATGATAAAATGTTACATTTTAACATTTTGCATTTCAACATGATAAAATGTTACATTTTTACATGTTGCATTTTAACATGATAAAAATGTTACATTTTAACATGTTGCATTTTAACATGATAAAATGTTACATTTTAAAATGTTACATTTGAACATGTTACATTTTAATATGTTACATTTTAACATTTTGCATTTTAACATGATAAAATGTTACATTTTAACATGTTGCATTTTAACATGATAAAATGTTACATTTTAACATGTTACATTTTAATATGTTACATTTTAACATGTTGCATTTTAACATGATAAAATGTTACATTTTAACATGTTGCATTTTAACATGATAAAATGTTACATTTTAACATGTTTCATTTTAACATGATAAAATGTTACATTTTAACATGTTTCATTTAAAAATGTTACATTTTAAAATGTTACATTATAACATGTTACATTTTAATATGTTACATTTTAACATGTTGCATTTTAACATAGTAAAATGTTACATTTTAACATGTTGCATTTTAACATGATAAAATGTTACATTTTAACATATTGCGATTTAACATGATAAAATGTTACATTTTAAAATGTTACATTTGAACATGTTACATTTTAATATGTTACATTTTAACATGATAAAATGTTACATTTTAACATGTTTCATTTAAAAATGTTACATAAAAAAATGTTACATTTTAACATGTTACATTTTAATATGTTACATTTTAACATGTCCCATTTTAACATGGTAAAATGTTACATTTTAACATGTTGCATTTTAACATGATAAAATGTTACATTATAACATGTTGCATTTTAACATGATAAAATGTTACATTTTAACATGTTGCATTTTAACATGATAAAATGTTACATTTTAACATGTTTCATTTTAACATGATAAAATGTTAAATTTAAAAATGTTACATTTTTACATGTTTCATTTAAACATTATAAAATGTTACATTTTAACATTTTTCATTTTAACATCATAAAATGTTACATTTTAACATGTTACATTTTAATATGTCACATTTAAACATGTTGCATTTTAACATGATAAAATGTTACATTTTAACATGTTGTATTTTAACAAAATAAAATGTTACATTTTAACATGTTGCATTTTAACATGTTGCATTTTAACATGATAAAATGTTACATTTTACATGTTTCATTTTAACATGATAAAATGTTACATTTTAACATGTTTCATTTTAAAATGTTACATTTTAATATGTTACATTTTAACATGTTGCATTTTAACATGATAAAATGTTACATTTTGGCATGTTTTATTTTAACATGATAAAATGTTACATTTTAACATTTTTCATTTTAACATCATAAAATGTTACATTTTAACATGTTTCATTTTAACATGATAAAATGTTACATTTTTACATGTTTCATTTTAACATGATAAAATCTTACATTTTAACATGTTTCATTTTAACATGATAAAATGTTACATTTTAACATGTTGCATTTTAACATGATAAAATGTTACATTTTAACATGTTGCATTTTAACATGATAAAATGTTACATTTTAACATGTTGCATTTTAACATGATAAAATGTTACATTTTAACATGTTTGATTTAAAAATGTTACATTTTAAAATGTTACATTTTAACATGTTACATTTTAATATGTTACATTTTAACATGTTGCATTTTAACATAGTAAAATGTTACATTTTAACATGTTGCATTTTAACATGATAAAATGTTACATTTTAACATATTGCGATTTAACATGATAAAATGTTACATTTTAACATGTTTCATTTGAACATGTTACATTTTAATATGTTACATTTTAACATGATAAAATGTTACATTTTAACATGTTTCATTTAAAAATGTTACATTAAAAAATGTTACATTTTAACATGTTACATTTTAATATGTTACATTTTAACATGTCTCATTTTAACATGGTAAAATGTTACATTTTAACATGTTGCATTTTAACATGATAAAATGTTACATTTTAACATGTTGCATTTTAACATGATAAAATGTTACATTTTAACATGTTGCATTTTAACATGATAAAATGTTACATTTTAACGTGTTTCATTTTAACATGATAAAATGTTAAATTTAAAAATGTTACATTTTTACATGTTTCATTTAAACATTATAAAATGTTACATTTTAACATTTTTCATTTTAACATCATAAAATGTTACATTTTAACATGTTACATTTTAATATGTCACATTTAAACATGTTGCATTTTAACATGATAAAATGTTACATTTTAACATGTTTATTTTAACATGATAAAATGTTACATTTTAACATGTTTCATTTTAAAATGTTACATTTTAAAATGTTACATTTTAACATGTTGCATTTTAACATGATAAAATGTTACATTTTAACATGTTACATTTTAATATGTCACATTTTAACATGTTGCATTTTAACATGATAAAATGTTACATTATAACATGTTTCATTTTAACATGATAAAATGTTACATTTTAACATGTTTCATTTTAAAATGTTACATTTTAAAATGTTACATTTTAACATGTTGCATTTTAACATGATAAAATGTTACATTTTAACATGTTGCATTTTAACATGATAAAATGTTACATTTTAACATGTTGCATTTTAACATGATAAAATGTTACATTTTAACATGTTTCATTTTAACATGATAAAATGTTACATTTTAACATGTTTCATTTTAAAATGTTACATTTTAAAATGTTACATTTTAACATGTTACATTTTAACATGTTTCATTTTAACATGATAAAATGTTACATTTTAACATGTTTCATTTTAACATGATAAAATGTTACATTTTAACATGTTGCATTTTAACATGATAAAATGTTACATTTTAACATGTTTCATTTTAAATTGTTACATTTTAAAATGTAACATTTTAACATGTTACATTTTAATATGTTACATTTTAACATGTTTCATTTTAACATAATAAAATGTTACATTTTAACATGTTTCATTTTAACATGATAAAATGTTACATTTTAACATGTTGCATTTTAACATGATAAAATGTTACATTTTAACATGTTGCATTTTAACATGATAAAATGTTACATTTTAACATGTTGCATTTTAACATGATAAAATGTTACATTTTAAAATGTTACATTTTAACATGTTACATTTTAATACGTTACATTTTAACATGTTGCATTTTAACATGATAAAATGTTACATTTTAACATGTTGCATTTTAACATGATAAAATGCTACATTTTAACGTTTCATTTTAACATGATAAAATGTTACATTTTAACATGTTTCATTTTAACATGATAAAATGTTACATTTTAACATGTTGCATTTTAACATGATAAAATGTTACATTTTTACATGTTGCATTTTAACATGATAAAAATGTTACATTTTAACATGTTGCATTTTAACATGATAAAATGTTACATTTTAAAATGTTACATTTGAACATGTTACATTTTAATATGTTACATTTTAACATTTTGCATTTTAACATGATAAAATGTTACATTTTAACATGTTGCATTTTAACATGATAAAATGTTACATTTTAACATGTTACATTTTAATATGTTACATTTTAACATGTTGCATTTTAACATGATAAAATGTTACATTTTAACATGATAAAATGTTACATTTTAACATGTTTCATTTTAACATGATAAAATGTTACATTTTAACATGTTTCATTTTAACATGATAAAATGTTACATTTTAACATGTTTCATTTAAAAATGTTACATTTTAAAATGTTACATTTTAACATGTTACATTTTAATATGTTACATTTTAACATGTTGCATTTTAACATAGTAAAATGTTACATTTTAACATGTTGCATTTTAACATGATAAAATGTTACATTTTAACATATTGCGATTTAACATGATAAAATGTTACATTTTAAAATGTTACATTTGAACATGTTACATTTTAAAATGTTACTTTTTAACATGATAAAATGTTACATTTTAACATGTTTCATTTAAAAATGTTACATTAAAAAATGTTACAATTTTACATGTTACATTTTAATATGTTACATTTTAACATGTCTCATTTTAACATGGTAAAATGTTACATTTTAACATGTTGCATTTTAACATGATAAAATATTACATTTTAACATGTTGCATTTTAACATGATAAAATGTTACATTTTAACATGTTTCATTTTAACATGATAAAATGTTAAATTTAAAAATGTTACATTTTTACATGTTTCATTTAAACATTATAAAATGTTACATTTTAACATTTTTCATTTTAACATCATAAAATGTTACATTTTAACATGTTACATTTTAATATGTCACATTTAAACATGTTGCATTTTAACATGATAAAATGTTACATTTTAACATGTTGTATTTTAACATGATAAAATGTTACATTTTAACATGTTGCATTTTAACATGTTGCATTTTAACATGTTGCATTTTAACATGATAAAATGTTACATTTTACATGTTTCATTTTAACATGATAAAATGTTACATTTTAACATGTTTCATTTTAAAATGTTACATTTTAATATGTTACATTTTAACATGTTGCATTTTAACATGATAAAATGTTACATTTTAACATGTTGCATTTTAACATGATAAAATGTTACATTTTAACATGTTTCATTTAAAAATGTTACATTTTAAAATGTTACATTTTAACATGTTACATTTTAATATGTTACATTTTAACATGTTGCATTTTAACATAGTAAAATGTTACATTTTAACATGTTGCATTTTAACATGATAAAATGTTACATTTTAACATATTGCGATTTAACATGATAAAATGTTACATTTTAAAATGTTACATTTGAACATGTTACATTTTAATATGTTACATTTTAACATGATAAAATGTTACATTTTAACATGTTTCATTTAAAAATGTTACATTAAAAAATGTTACATTTTAACATGTTACATTTTAATATGTTACATTTTAACATGTCTCATTTTAACATGGTAAAATGTTACATTTTAACATGTTGCATTTTACATGATAAAATGTTACATTTTAACATGTTGCATTTTAACATGATAAAATGTTACATTTTAACATGTTGCATTTTAACATGATAAAATGTTACATTTTAACATGTTTCATTTTAACATGATAAAATGTTAAATTTAAAAATGTTACATTTTTACATGTTTCATTTAAACATTATAAAATGTTACATTTTAACATTTTTTCATTTTAACATCATAAAATGTTACATTTTAACATGTTACATTTTAATATGTCACATTTAAACATGTTGCATTTTAACATGATAAAATGTTACATTTTAACATGTTGTATTTTAACATGATAAAATGTTACATTTTAACATGTTGCATTTTAACATGTTGCATTTTAACATGATAAAATGTTACATTTTACATGTTTCATTTTAACATGATAAAATGTAACATTTTAACATGTTTCATTTTCAAATGTTACATTTTAATATGTAACATTTTAACATGTTGCTTTTTAACATGATAAAATGTTACATTTTAACATGTTTTATTTTAACATGATAAAATGTTACATTTTAACATGTTTCATTTTAACATCATAAAATGTTACATTTTAACATGTTTCATTTTAACATGATAAAATGTTACATTTTTACATGTTTCATTTTAACATGATAAAATCTTACATTTTAACATGTTTAATTTTAACATGATAAAATGTTACATTTTAACATGTTGCATTTTAACATGATAAAATGTTACATTTTAACATGTTGCATTTTAACATGATAAAATGTTACATTTTAACATGTTGCATTTTAACATGTTACATTTTAACATGTCTCATTTTAACATGGTAAAATGTTACATTTTAACATGTTGCATTTTAACATGATAAAATGTTACATTTTAACATGTTGCATTTTAACATGATAAAATGTTACATTTTAACATGTTGCATTTTAACATGATAAAATGTTACATTTTAACATGTTTCATTTTAACATGATAAAATGTTAAATTTAAAAATGTTACATTTTTACATGTTTCATTTTAACATGATAAAATGTTACATTTTAACATGTTACATTTTAATATGTCACATTTAAACATGTTGCATTTTAACATGATAAAATGTTACATTTTAACATGTTTCATTTTAACATGATAAAATGTTACATTTTAACATGTTTCATTTTAAAATGTTACATTTTAAAATGTTACATTTTAACATGTTGCATTTTAACATGATAAAATGTTACATTTTAACATGTTACATTTTAATATGTCACATTTTAACATGTTGCATTTTAACATGATAAAATGTTACATTATAACATGTTTCATTTTAACATGATAAAATGTTACATTTTAACATGTTTCATTTTAAACTGTTACATTTTAAAATGTTACATTTTAACATGTTGCATTTTAACATGATAAAATGTTACATTTTACCATGTTGCATTTTAACATGATAAAATGTTACATTTTAACATGTTTCATTTTAACATGATAAAATGTTACATTTTAACATGTTTCATTTTAACATGATAAAATGTTACATTTTAACATGTTTCATTTTAACATGATAAAATGTTACATTTTAACATGTTTCATTTAAAAATGTTACATTTTAAAATGTTACATTTTAACATGTTACATTTTAATATGTTACATTTTAACATGTTGCATTTTAACATAGTAAAATGTTACATTTTAACATGTTGCATTTTAACATGATAAAATGTTACATTTTAACATATTGCGATTTAACATGATAAAATGTTACATTTTAACATGTTTCATTTTAACATGATAAAATGTTACATTTTAACATGTTTCATTTTAACATGATAAAATGTTACATTTTAACATGTTTCATTTAAAAATGTTACATTTTAAAATGTTACATTTTAACATGTTACATTTTAATATGTTACATTTTAACATGTTGCATTTTAACATGATAAAATGTTACATTTTAACATGTTACATTTTAATATGTTACATTTTAACATGTTGCATTTTAACATGATAAAATGTTACATTTTAACATGTTGCATTTTAACATGATAAAATGTTACATTTTAACATGTTTCATTTTAACATGATAAAATGTTACATTTTAACATGTTTCATTTTAACATGATAAAATGTTACATTTTAACATGTTTCATTTAAAAATGTTACATTTTAAAATGTTACATTTTAACATGTTACATTTTAATATGTTACATTTTAACATGTTGCATTTTAACATAGTAAAATGTTACATTTTAACATGTTGCATTTTAACATGATAAAATGTTACATTTTAACATATTGCGATTTAACATGATAAAATGTTACATTTTAAAATGTTACATTTGAACATGTTACATTTTAAAATGTTACATTTTAACATGATAAAATGTTACATTTTAACATGTTTCATTTAAAAATGTTACATTAAAAAATGTTACAATTTAACATGTTACATTTTAATATGTTACATTTTAACATGTCTCATTTTAACATGGTAAAATGTTACATTTTAACATGTTGCATTTTAACATGATAAAATATTACATTTTAACATGTTGCATTTTAACATGATAAAATGTTTCATTTTAACATGTTGCATTTTAACATGATAAAATGTTACATTTTAACATGTTTCATTTTAACATGATAAAATGTTAAATTTAAAAATGTTACATTTTTACATGTTTCATTTAAACATCATAAAATGTTACATTTTAACATTTTTCATTTTAACATCATAAAATGTTACATTTTAACATGTTACATTTTAATATGTCACATTTAAACATGTTGCATTTTAACATGATAAAATGTTTCATTTTAACATGTTGTATTTTAACATGATAAAATGTTACATTTTAACATGTTGCATTTTAACATGTTGCATTTTAACATGTTGCATTTTAACATGATAAAATGTTACATTTTACATGTTTCATTTTAACATGATAAAATGTTACATTTTAACATGTTTCATTTTAAAATGTTACATTTTAATATGTTACATTTTAACATGTTGCATTTTAACATGATAAAATGTTACATTTTAACATGTTGCATTTTAACATGATAAAATGTTACATTTTAACATGTTTCATTTAAAAATGTTACATTTTAAAATGTTACATTTTAACATGTTACATTTTAATATATTACATTTTAACATGTTGCATTTTAACATAGTAAAATGTTACATTTTAACATGTTGCATTTTAACATGATAAAATGTTACATTTTAACATATTGCGATTTAACATGATAAAATGTTACATTTTAAAATGTTACATTTGAACATGTTACATTTTAATATGTTACATTTTAACATGATAAAATGTTACATTTTAACATGTTTCATTTAAAAATGTTACATTAAAAATGTTACATTTTAACATGTTACATTTTAATATGTTACATTTTAACATGTCTCATTTTAACATGGTAAAATGTTACATTTTAACATGTTGCATTTTACATGATAAAATGTTACATTTTAACATGTTGCATTTTAACATGATAAAATGTTACATTTTAACATGTTGCATTTTAACATGATAAAATGTTACATTTTAACATGTTTCATTTTAACATGATAAAATGTTAAATTTAAAAATGTTACATTTTTACATGTTTCATTTAAACATTATAAAATGTTACATTTTAACATTTTTCATTTTAACATCATAAAATGTTACATTTTAACATGTTACATTTTAATATGTCACATTTAAACATGTTGCATTTTAACATGATAAAATGTTACATTTTAACATGTTGTATTTTAACATGATAAAATGTTACATTTTAACATGTTGCATTTTAACATGTTGCATTTTAACATGATAAAATGTTACATTTTACATGTTTCATTTTAACATGATAAAATGTAACATTTTAACATGTTTCATTTTCAAATGTTACATTTTAATATGTAACATTTTAACATGTTGCTCTTTAACATGATAAAATGTTACATTTTAACATGTTTTATTTTAACATGATAAAATGTTACATTTTAACATGTTTCATTTTAACATCATAAAATGTTACATTTTAACATGTTTCATTTTAACATGATAAAATGTTACATTTTTACATGTTTCATTTTAACATGATAAAATCTTACATTTTAACATGTTTAATTTTAACATGATAAAATGTTACATTTTAACATGTTGCATTTTAACATGATAAAATGTTACATTTTAACATGTTGCATTTTAACATGATAAAATGTTACATTTTAACATGTTGCATTTTAACATGTTACATTTTAACATGTCTCATTTTAACATGGTAAAATGTTACATTTTAACATGTTGCATTTTAACATGATAAAATGTTACATTTTAACAAGTTGCATTTTAACATGATAAAATGTTACATTTTAACATGTTGCATTTTAACATGATAAAATGTTACATTTTAACATGTTTCATTTTAACATGATAAAATGTTAAATTTAAAAATGTTACATTTTTACATGTTTCATTTAAACATTATAAAATGTTACATTTTAACATTTTTCATTTTAACATCATAAAATGTTACATTTTAACATGTTACATTTTAATATGTCACATTTAAACATGTTGCATTTTAACATGATAAAATGTTACATTTTAACATGTTTCATTTTAACATGATAAAATGTTACATTTTAACATGTTTCATTTTAAAATGTTACATTTTAAAATGTTACATTTTAACATGTTGCATTTTAACATGATAAAATGTTACATTTTGACATGTTACATTTTAATATGTCACATTTTAACATGTTGCATTTTAACATGATAAAATGTTACATTATAACATGTTTCATTTTAACATGATAAAATGTTACATTTTAACATGTTTCATTTTAAACTGTTACATTTTAAAATGTTACATTTTAACATGTTGCATTTTAACATGATAAAATGTTACATTTTACCATGTTGCATTTTAACATGATAAAATGTTACATTTTAACATGTTGCATTTTAACATGATAAAATGTTACATTTTAACATGTTTCATTTTATCATGATAAAATGTTACATTTTAACATGTTTCATTTTAAAATGTTACATTTTAAAATGTTACATTTTAACATGTTTCATTTTAACATGATAAAATGTTACATTTTAACATGTTTCATTTTAACATGATAAAATGTTACATTTTAACATGTTGCATTTTAACATGATAAAATGTTACATTTTAACATGTTTCATTTTAAATTGTTACATTTTAAAATGTAACATTTTAACATGTTACATTTTAATATGTTACATTTTAACATGTTTCATTTTAACATAATAAAATGTTACATTTTAACATGTTTCATTTTAACATGATAAAATGTTACATTTTAACATGTTGCATTTTAACATGATAAAATGTTACATTTTAACATGTTGCATTTTAACATGATAAAATGTTACATTTTAACATGTTGCATTTTAACATGATAAAATGTTACATTTTAAAATGTTACATTTTAACATGTTACATTTTAATACGTTACATTTTAACATGTTGCATTTTAACATGATAAAATGTTACATTTTAACATGTTGCATTTTAACATGATAAAATGCTACATTTTAACGTTTCATTTTAACATGATAAAATGTTACATTTTAACATGTTTCATTTTAACATGATAAAATGTTAAATTTTAACATGTTGCATTTTAACATGATAAAATGTTACATTTTTACATGTTGCATTTTAACATGATAAAAATGTTACATTTTAACATGTTGCATTTTAACATGATAAAATGTTACATTTTAAAATGTTACATTTGAACATGTTACATTTTAATATGTTACATTTTAACATTTTGCATTTTAACATGATAAAATGTTACATTTTAACATGTTGCATTTTAACATGATAAAATGTTACATTTTAACATGTTACATTTTAATATGTTACATTTTAACATGTTGCATTTTAACATGATAAAATGTTACATTTTAACATGTTGCATTTTAACATGATAAAATGTTACATTTTAAATTGTTACATTTTAAAATGTAACATTTTAACATGTTACATTTTAATATGTTACATTTTAACATGTTTCATTTTAACATAATAAAATGTTACATTTTAACATGTTTCATTTTAACATGATAAAATGTTACATTTTAACATGTTGCATTTTAACATGATAAAATGTTACATTTTAACATGTTGCATTTTAACATGATAAAATGTTACATTTTAACATGTTGCATTTTAACATGATAAAATGTTACATTTTAAAATGTTACATTTTAACATGTTACATTTTAATACGTTACATTTTAACATGTTGCATTTTAACATGATAAAATGTTACATTTTAACATGTTGCATTTTAACATGATAAAATGCTACATTTTAACGTTTCATTTTAACATGATAAAATGTTACATTTTAACATGTTTCATTTTAACATGATAAAATGTTAAATTTTAACATGTTGCATTTTAACATGATAAAATGTTACATTTTTACATGTTGCATTTTAACATGATAAAAATGTTACATTTTAACATGTTGCATTTTAACATGATAAAATGTTACATTTTAAAATGTTACATTTGAACATGTTACATTTTAATATGTTACATTTTAACATTTTGCATTTTAACATGATAAAATGTTACATTTTAACATGTTGCATTTTAACATGATAAAATGTTACATTTTAACATGTTACATTTTAATATGTTACATTTTAACATGTTGCATTTTAACATGATAAAATGTTACATTTTAACATGTTGCATTTTAACATGATAAAATGTTACATTTTAACATGTTTCATTTTAACATGATAAAATGTTACATTTTAACATGTTTCATTTTAACATGATAAAATGTTACATTTTAACATGTTTCATTTTAACATGATAAAATGTTACATTTTAACATGTTTCATTTAAAAATGTTACATTTTAACATGTTACATTTTAATATGTTACATTTTAACATGTTGCATTTTAACATAGTAAAATGTTACATTTTAACATATTGCGATTTAACATGATAAAATGTTACATTTTAAAATGTTACATTTTAAAATGTTACATTTGAACATGTTACATTTTAATATGTTACATTTTAACATGATAAAATGTTACATTTTAACATGTTTCATTTAAAAATGTTACATTAAAAAATGTTACATTTT
The DNA here is from genome assembly GCF_028750875.1 of Macrosteles quadrilineatus. Classification (NCBI taxonomy): domain Eukaryota; kingdom Metazoa; phylum Arthropoda; class Insecta; order Hemiptera; family Cicadellidae; genus Macrosteles; species Macrosteles quadrilineatus. Next base: position 396,120 of record NW_026542631.1, on the reverse strand, counting down.
AACATGTTACATTTTAATATGTTACATTTTAACATGGTAAAATGTTACATTTTAACATGTTGCATTTTAACATGATAAAATGTTACATTTTAACATGTTGCATTTTAACATGATAAAATGTTACATTTTAACATGTTGCATTTTAACATGATAAAATGTTACATTTTAACATGTTTCATTTTAACATGATAAAATGTTAAATTTAAAAATGTTACATTTTTACATGTTTCATTTAAACATTATAAAATGTTACATTTTAACATTTTTCATTTTAACATCATAAAATGTTACATTTTAACATGTTACATTTTAATATGTCACATTTAAACATGTTGCATTTTAACATGATAAAATGTTACATTTTAACATGTTGTATTTTAACATGATAAAATGTTACATTTTAACATGTTGCATTTTAACATGTTGCATTTTAACATGTTGCATTTTAACATGATAAAATGTTACATTTTACATGTTTCATTTTAACATGATAAAATGTAACATTTTAACATGTTTCATTTTCAAATGTTACATTTTAATATGTAACATTTTAACATGTTGCATTTTAACATGATAAAATGTTACATTTTAACATGTTTTATTTTAACATGATAAAATGTTACATTTTAACATGTTTCATTTTAACATCATAAAATGTTACATTTTAACATGTTTCATTTTAACATGATAAAATGTTACATTTTTACATGTTTCATTTTAACATGATAAAATCTTACATTTTAACATGTTTAATTTTAACATGATAAAATGTTACATTTTAACATGTTGCATTTTAACATGATAAAATTTTACATTTTAACATGTTGCATTTTAACATGATAAAATGTTACATTTTAACATGTTGCATTTTAACATGTTACATTTTAACATGTCTCATTTTAACATGGTAAAATGTTACATTTTAACATGTTGCATTTTAACATGATAAAATGTTACATTTTAACATGTTGCATTTTAACATGATAAAATGTTACATTTTAACATGTTGCATTTTAACATGATAAAATGTTACATTTTAACATGTTTCATTTTAACATGATAAAATGTTAAATTTAAAAATGTTACATTTTTACATGTTTCATTTAAACATTATAAAATGTTACATTTTAACATTTTTCATTTTAACATCATAAAATGTTACATTTTAACATGTTACATTTTAATATGTCACATTTAAACATGTTGCATTTTAACATGATAAAATGTTACATTTTAACATGTTTCATTTTAACATGATAAAATGTTACATTTTAACATGTTTCATTTTAAAATGTTACATTTTAAAATGTTACATTTTAACATGTTGCATTTTAACATGATAAAATGTTACATTTTAACATGTTACATTTTAATATGTCACATTTTAACATGTTGCATTTTAACATGATAAAATGTTACATTATAACATGTTTCATTTTAACATGATAAAATGTTACATTTTAACATGTTTCATTTTAAAATGTTACATTTTAAAATGTTACATTTTAACATGTTGCATTTTAACATGATAAAATGTTACATTTTACCATGTTGCATTTTAACATGATAAAATGTTACATTTTAACATGTTGCATTTTAACATGATAAAATGTTACATTTTAACATGTTTCATTTTAACATGATAAAATGTTACATTTTAACATGTTTCATTTTAAAATGTTACATTTTAAAATGTTACATTTTAACATGTTTCATTTTAACATGATAAAATGTTACATTTTAACATGTTTCATTTTAACATGATAAAATGTTACATTTTAACATGTTGCATTTTAACATGATAAAATGTTACATTTTAACATGTTTCATTTTAAATTGTTACATTTTAAAATGTAACATTTTAACATGTTACATTTTAATATGTTACATTTTAACATGTTTCATTTTAACATAATAAAATGTTACATTTTAACATGTTTCATTTTAACATGATAAAATGTTACATTTTAACATGTTTCATTTTAACATGATAAAATGTTACATTTTAACATGTTGCATTTTAACATGATAAAATGTTACATTTTAACATGTTGCATTTTAACATGATAAAATGTTACATTTTAACATGTTGCATTTTAACATGATAAAATGTTACATTTTAAAATGTTACATTTTAACATGTTACATTTTAATACGTTACATTTTAACATGTTGCATTTTAACATGATAAAATGTTACATTTTAACATGTTGCATTTTAACATGATAAAATGCTACATTTTAACGTTTCATTTTAACATGATAAAATGTTACATTTTAACATGTTTCATTTTAACATGATAAAATGTTACATTTTAACATGTTGCATTTTAACATGATAAAATGTTACATTTTTACATGTTGCATTTTAACATGATAAAAATGTTACATTTTAACATGTTGCATTTTAACATGATAAAATGTTACATTTTAAAATGTTACATTTGAACATGTTACATTTTAATATGTTACATTTTAACATTTTGCATTTTAACATGATAAAATGTTACATTTTAACATGTTGCATTTTAACATGATAAAATGTTACATTTTAACATGTTACATTTGAATATGTTACATTTTAACATGTTGCATTTTAACATGATAAAATGTTACATTTTAACATGTTGCATTTTAACATGATAAAATGTTACATTTTAACATGTTTCATTTTAACATGATAAAATGTTACATTTTAACATGTTTCATTTTAACATGATAAAATGTAACATTTTAACATGTTACATTTTAATATGTTACATTTTAACATGTTGCATTTTAACATAGTAAAATGTTACATTTTAACATGTTGCATTTTAACATGATAAAATGTTACATTTTAACATATTGCGATTTAACATGATAAAATGTTACATTTTAAAATGTTACATTTGAACATGTTACATTTTAATATGTTACATTTTAACATGATAAAATGTTACATTTTAACATGTTTCATTTAAAAATGTTACATTAAATAATGTTACATTTTTACATGTTATATTTTAATATGTTACATTTTAACATGTCTCATTTTAACATGGTAAAATGTTACATTTTAACATGTTGCATTTTAACATGGTAAAATATTACATTTTAACATGTTGCATTTTAACATGATAAAATGTTACATTTTAACATGTTTCATTTTAACATGATAAAATGTTAAATTTAAAAATGTTACATTTTTACATGTTTCATTTAAACATTATAAAATGTTACATTTTAACATTTTTCATTTTAACATCATAAAATGTTACATTTTAACATGTTACATTTTAATATGTCACATTTAAACATGTTGCATTTTAACATGATAAAATGTTACATTTTAACATGTTGTATTTTAACATGATAAAATGTTACATTTTAACATGTTGCATTTTAACATGTTGCATTTTAACATGATAAAATGTTACATTTTACATGTTTCATTTTAACATGATACAATGTTACATTTTAACATGTTTCATTTTAAAATGTTACATTTTAATATGTTACATTTTAACATGTTGCATTTTAACATGATAAAATGTTACATTTTAACATGTTTTATTTAACATGATAAAATGTTACATTTTAACATGTTTCATTTTAACATCATAAAATGTTACATTTTAACATGTTTCATTTTAACATGATAAAATGTTACATTTTTACATGTTTCATTTAAACATGATAAAATCTTACATTTTAACATGTTTCATTTTAACATGATAAAATGTTACATTTTAACATGTTGCATTTTAACATGATAAAATGTTACATTTTAACATGTTGCATTTTAACATGATAAAATGTTACATTTTAACATGTTGCATTTTAACATGATAAAATGTTACATTTTACCATGTTGCATTTTAACATGATAAAATGTTACATTTTAACATGTTGCATTTTAACATGATAAAATGTTACATTTTAACATGTTTCATTTTAACATGATAAAATGTTACATTTTAACATGTTTCATTTTAAAATGTTACATTTTAAAATGTTACATTTTAACATGTTTCATTTTAACATGATAAAATGTTACATTTTAACATGTTTCATTTTAACATGATAAAATGTTACATTTTAACATGTTGCATTTTAACATGATAAAATGTTACATTTTAACATGTTGCATTTTAACATGATAAAATGTTACATTTTAACATGTTTCATTTTAACATGATAAAATGTTAAATTTAAAAATGTTACATTTTTACATGTTTCATTTAAACATTATAAAATGTTACATTTTAACATTTTTCATTTTAACATCATAAAATGTTACATTTTAACATGTTACATTTTAATATGTCACATTTAAACATGTTGCATTTTAACATGATAAAATGTTACATTTTAACATGTTTCATTTTAACATGATAAAATGTTACATTTTAACATGTTTCATTTTAAAATGTTACATTTTAAAATGTTACATTTTAACATGTTGCATTTTAACATGATAAAATGTTACATTTTACCATGTTGCATTTTAACATGATAAAATGTTACATTTTAACATGTTGCATTTTAACATGATAAAATGTTACATTTTAACATGTTTCATTTTAACATGATAAAATGTTACATTTTAACATGTTTCATTTTAAAATGTTACATTTTAAAATGTTACATTTTAACATGTTTCATTTTAACATGATAAAATGTTACATTTTAACATGTTTCATTTTAACATGATAAAATGTTACATTTTAACATGTTGCATTTTAACATGATAAAATGTTACATTTTAACATGTTTCATTTTAAATTGTTACATTTTAAAATGTAACATTTTAACATGTTACATTTTAATATGTTACATTTTAACATGTTTCATTTTAACATAATAAAATGTTACATTTTAACATGTTTCATTTTAACATGATAAAATGTTACATTTTAACATGTTGCATTTTAACATGATAAAATGTTACATTTTAACATGTTGCATTTTAACATGATAAAATGTTACATTTTAACATGTTGCATTTTAACATGATAAAATGTTACATTTTAAAATGTTACATTTTAACATGTTACATTTTAATACGTTACATTTTAACATGTTGCATTTTAACATGATAAAATGTTACATTTTAACATGTTGCATTTTAACATGATAAAATGCTACATTTTAACGTTTCATTTTAACATGATAAAATGTTACATTTTAACATGTTTCATTTTAACATGATAAAATGTTACATTTTAACATGTTGCATTTTAACATGATAAAATGTTACATTTTTACATGTTGCATTTTAACATGATAAAAATGTTACATTTTAACATGTTGCATTTTAACATGATAAAATGTTACATTTTAAAATGTTACATTTGAACATGTTACATTTTAATATGTTACATTTTAACATTTTGCATTTTAACATGATAAAATGTTACATTTTAACATGTTGCATTTTAACATGATAAAATGTTACATTTTAACATGTTACATTTGAATATGTTACATTTTAACATGTTGCATTTTAACATGATAAAATGTTACATTTTAACATGTTGCATTTTAACATGATAAAATGTTACATTTTAACATGTTGCATTTTAACATGATAAAATGTTACATTTTAACATGTTTCATTTTAACATGATAAAATGTTACATTTTAACATGTTTCATTTTAACATGATAAAATGTTACATTTTAACATGTTACATTTTAATATGTTACATTTTAACATGTTGCATTTTAACATAGTAAAATGTTACATTTTAACATGTTGCATTTTAACATGATAAAATGTTACATTTTAACATATTGCGATTTAACATGATAAAATGTTACATTTTAAAATGTTACATTTGAACATGTTACATTTTAATATGTTACATTTTAACATGATAAAATGTTACATTTTAACATTTTTCATTTAAAAATGTTACATTAAATAATGCTACATTTTTACATGTTATATTTTAATATGTTACATTTTAACATGTCTCATTTTAACATGGTAAAATGTTACATTTTAACATGTTGCATTTTAACATGATAAAATATTACATTTTAACATGTTGCATTTTAACATGATAAAATGTTACATTTTAACATTTTTCATTTTAACATCATAAAATGTTACATTTTAACATGTTACATTTTTATATGTCACATTTAAACATGTTGCATTTTAACATGATAAAATGTTACATTTTAACATGTTGTATTTTAACATGATAAAATGTTACATTTTAACATGTTGCATTTTAACATGTTGCATTTTAACATGATAAAATGTTACATTTTACATGTTTCATTTTAACATGATACAATGTTACATTTTAACATGTTTCATTTTAAAATGTTACATTTTAATATGTTACATTTTAACATGTTGCATTTTAACATGATAAAATGTTACATTTTAACATGTTTTATTTAACATGATAAAATGTTACATTTTAACATGTTTCATTTTAACATCATAAAATGTTACATTTTAACATGTTTCATTTTAACATGATAAAATGTTACATTTTTACATGTTTCATTTTAACATGATAAAATCTTACATTTTAACATGTTTCATTTTAACATGATAAAATGTTACATTTTAACATGTTGCATTTTAACATGATAAAATGTTACATTTTAACATGTTGCATTTTAACATGATAAAATGTTACATTTTAACATGTTGCATTTTAACATGATAAAATGTTACATTTTACCATGTTGCATTTTAACATGATAAAATGTTACATTTTAACATGTTGCATTTTAACATGATAAAATGTTACATTTTAACATGTTTCATTTTAACATGATAAAATGTTACATTTTAACATGTTTCATTTTAAAATGTTACATTTTAAAATGTTACATTTTAACATGTTTCATTTTAACATGATAAAATGTTACATTTTAACATGTTTCATTTTAACATGATAAAATGTTACATTTTAACATGTTGCATTTTAACATGATAAAATGTTACATTTTAACATGTTGCATTTTAACATGTTGCATTTTAACATGATAAAATGTTACATTTTACATGTTTCATTTTAACATGATAAAATGTTACATTTTAACATGTTTCATTTTAAAATGTTACATTTTAATATGTTACATTTTAACATGTTGCATTTTAACATGATAAAATGTTACATTTTGGCATGTTTTATTTTAACATGATAAAATGTTACATTTTAACATTTTTCATTTTAACATCATAAAATGTTACATTTTAACATGTTTCATTTTAACATGATAAAATGTTACATTTTTACATGTTTCATTTTAACATGATAAAATCTTACATTTTAACATGTTTCATTTTAACATGATAAAATGTTACATTTTAACATGTTGCATTTTAACATGATAAAATGTTACATTTTAACATGTTGCATTTTAACATGATAAAATGTTACATTTTAACATGTTGCATTTTAACATGATAAAATGTTACATTTTAACATGTTTCATTTAAAAATGTTACATTTTAAAATGTTACATTTTAACATGTTACATTTTAATATGTTACATTTTAACATGTTGCATTTTAACATAGTAAAATGTTACATTTTAACATGTTGCATTTTAACATGATAAAATGTTACATTTTAACATGTTGCATTTTAACATGATAAAATGTTACATTTTAACATGTTTCATTTTAACATGATAAAATGTTACATTTTAACATGTTTCATTTTAAAATGTTACATTTTAAAATGTTACATTTTAACATGTTTCATTTTAACATGATAAAATGTTACATTTTAACATGTTTCATTTTAACATGATAAAATGTTACATTTTAACATGTTGCATTTTAACATGATAAAATGTTACATTTTAACATGTTTCATTTTAAATTGTTACATTTTAAAATGTAACATTTTAACATGTTACATTTTAATATGTTACATTTTAACATGTTTCATTTTAACATAATAAAATGTTACATTTTAACATGTTTCATTTTAACATGATAAAATGTTACATTTTAACATGTTGCATTTTAACATGATAAAATGTTACATTTTAACATGTTGCATTTTAACATGATAAAATGTTACATTTTATCATGTTGCATTTTAACATGATAAAATGTTACATTTTAAAATGTTACATTTTAACATGTTACATTTTAATACGTTACATTTTAACATGTTGCATTTTAACATGATAAAATGTTACATTTTAACATGTTGCATTTTAACATGATAAAATGCTACATTTTAACGTTTCATTTTAACATGATAAAATGTTACATTTTAACATGTTTCATTTTAACATGATAAAATGTTAAATTTTAACATGTTGCATTTTAACATGATAAAATGTTACATTTTTACATGTTGCATTTTAACATGATAAAAATGTTACATTTTAACATGTTGCATTTTAACATGATAAAATGTTACATTTTAAAATGTTACATTTGAACATGTTACATTTTAATATGTTACATTTTAACATCATGCATTTTAACATGATAAAATGTTACATTTTAACATGTTGCATTTTAACATGATAAAATGTTACATTTTAACATGTTACATTTTAATATGTTACATTTTAACATGTTGCATTTTAACATGATAAAATGTTACATTTTAACATGTTGCATTTTAACATGATAAAATGTTACATTTTAACATGTTTCATTTTAACATGATAAAATGTTACATTTTAACATGTTTCATTTTAACATGATAAAATGTTACATTTTAACATGTTTCATTTAAAAATGTTACATTTTAAAATGTTACATTTTAACATGTTACATTTTAATATGTTACATTTTAACATGTTGCATTTTAACATAGTAAAATGTTACATTTTAACATGTTGCATTTTAACATGATAAAATGTTACATTTTAACATATTGCGATTTAACATGATAAAATGTTACATTTTAAAATGTTACATTTTAAAATGTTACATTTGAACATGTTACATTTTAATATGTTACATTTTAACATGATAAAATGTTACATTTTAACATGTTTCATTTAAAAATGTTACATTAAAAAATGTTACATTTTAACATGTTACATTTTAATATGTTACATTTTAACATGGTAAAATGTTACATTTTAACATGTTGCATTTTAACATGATAAAATGTTACATTTTAACATGTTTCATTTTAACATGATAAAATGTTACATTTTAACATGTTGCATTTTAACATGATAAAATGTTACATTTTAACATGTTGCATTTTAACATGATAAAATGTTACATTTTAACATGTTTCATTTTAACATGATAAAATGTTAAATTTAAAAATGTTACATTTTTACATGTTTCATTTAAACATTATAAAATGTTACATTTTAACATTTTTCATTTTAACATCATAAAATGTTACATTTTAACATGTTACATTTTAATATGTCACATTTAAACATGTTGCATTTTAACATGATAAAATGTTACATTTTAACATGTTTCATTTTAACATGATAAAATGTTACATTTTAACATGTTTCATTTTAAAATGTTACATTTTAAAATGTTACATTTTAACATGTTGCATTTTAACATGATAAAATGTTACATTTTACCATGTTGCATTTTAACATGATAAAATGTTACATTTTAACATGTTGCATTTTAACATGATAAAATGTTACATTTTAACATGTTTCATTTTAACATGATAAAATGTTACATTTTAACATGTTTCATTTTAAAATGTTACATTTTAAAATGTTACATTTTAACATGTTTCATTTTAACATGATAAAATGTTACATTTTAACATGTTTCATTTTAACATGATAAAATGTTACATTTTAACATGTTGCATTTTAACATGATAAAATGTTACATTTTAACATGTTTCATTTTAAATTGTTACATTTTAAAATGTAACATTTTAACATGTTACATTTTAATATGTTACATTTTAACATGTTTCATTTTAACATAATAAAATGTTACATTTTAACATGTTTCATTTTAACATGATAAAATGTTACATTTTAACATGTTGCATTTTAACATGATAAAATGTTACATTTTAACATGTTGCATTTTAACATGATAAAATGTTACATTTTAACATGTTGCATTTTAACATGATAAAATGTTACATTTTAAAATGTTACATTTTAACATGTTACATTTTAATACGTTACATTTTAACATGTTGCATTTTAACATGATAAAATGTTACATTTTAACATGTTGCATTTTAACATGATAAAATGCTACATTTTAACGTTTCATTTTAACATGATAAAATGTTACATTTTAACATGTTTCATTTTAACATGATAAAATGTTACATTTTAACATGTTGCATTTTAACATGATAAAATGTTACATTTTTACATGTTGCATTTTAACATGATAAAAATGTTACATTTTAACATGTTGCATTTTAACATGATAAAATGTTACATTTTAAAATGTTACATTTGAACATGTTACATTTTAATATGTTACATTTTAACATTTTGCATTTTAACATGATAAAATGTTACATTTTAACATGTTGCATTTTAACATGATAAAATGTTACATTTTAACATGTTACATTTGAATATGTTACATTTTAACATGTTGCATTTTAACATGATAAAATGTTACATTTTAACATGTTGCATTTTAACATGATAAAATGTTACATTTTAACATGTTGCATTTTAACATGATAAAATGTTACATTTTAACATGTTTCATTTTAACATGATAAAATGTTACATTTTAACATGTTTCATTTTAACATGATAAAATGTTACATTTTAACATGTTACATTTTAATATGTTACATTTTAACATGTTGCATTTTAACATAGTAAAATGTTACATTTTAACATGTTGCATTTTAACATGATAAAATGTTACATTTTAACATATTGCGATTTAACATGATAAAATGTTACATTTTAAAATGTTACATTTGAACATGTTACATTTTAATATGTTACATTTTAACATGATAAAATGTTACATTTTAACATTTTTCATTTAAAAATGTTACATTAAATAATGCTACATTTTTACATGTTATATTTTAATATGTTACATTTTAACATGTCTCATTTTAACATGGTAAAATGTTACATTTTAACATGTTGCATTTTAACATGATAAAATATTACATTTTAACATGTTGCATTTTAACATGATAAAATGTTACATTTTAACATTTTTCATTTTAACATCATAAAATGTTACATTTTAACATGTTACATTTTAATATGTCACATTTAAACATGTTGCATTTTAACATGATAAAATGTTACATTTTAACATGTTGTATTTTAACATGATAAAATGTTACATTTTAACATGTTGCATTTTAACATGTTGCATTTTAACATGATAAAATGTTACATTTTACATGTTTCATTTTAACATGATACAATGTTACATTTTAACATGTTTCATTTTAAAATGTTACATTTTAATATGTTACATTTTAACATGTTGCATTTTAACATGATAAAATGTTACATTTTAACATGTTTTATTTAACATGATAAAATGTTACATTTTAACATGTTTCATTTTAACATCATAAAATGTTACATTTTAACATGTTTCATTTTAACATGATAAAATGTTACATTTTTACATGTTTCATTTTAACATGATAAAATCTTACATTTTAACATGTTTCATTTTAACATGATAAAATGTTACATTTTAACATGTTGCATTTTAACATGATAAAATGTTACATTTTAACATGTTGCATTTTAACATGATAAAATGTTACATTTTAACATGTTGCATTTTAACATGATAAAATGTTACATTTTACCATGTTGCATTTTAACATGATAAAATGTTACATTTTAACATGTTGCATTTTAACATGATAAAATGTTACATTTTAACATGTTTCATTTTAACATGATAAAATGTTACATTTTAACATGTTTCATTTTAAAATGTTACATTTTAAAATGTTACATTTTAACATGTTTCATTTTAACATGATAAAATGTTACATTTTAACATGTTTCATTTTAACATGATAAAATGTTACATTTTAACATGTTGCATTTTAACATGATAAAATGTTACATTTTAACATGTTGCATTTTAACATGTTGCATTTTAACATGATAAAATGTTACATTTTACATGTTTCATTTTAACATGATAAAATGTTACATTTTAACATGTTTCATTTTAAAATGTTACATTTTAATATGTTACATTTTAACATGTTGCATTTTAACATGATAAAATGTTACATTTTGGCATGTTTTATTTTAACATGATAAAATGTTACATTTTAACATTTTTCATTTTAACATCATAAAATGTTACATTTTAACATGTTTCATTTTAACATGATAAAATGTTACATTTTTACATGTTTCATTTTAACATGATAAAATCTTACATTTTAACATGTTTCATTTTAACATGATAAAATGTTACATTTTAACATGTTGCATTTTAACATGATAAAATGTTACATTTTAACATGTTGCATTTTAACATGATAAAATGTTACATTTTAACATGTTGCATTTTAACATGATAAAATGTTACATTTTAACATGTTTCATTTAAAAATGTTACATTTTAAAATGTTACATTTTAACATGTTACATTTTAATATGTTACATTTTAACATGTTGCATTTTAACATAGTAAAATGTTACATTTTAACATGTTGCATTTTAACATGATAAAATGTTACATTTTAACATGTTGCATTTTAACATGATAAAATGTTACATTTTAACATGTTTCATTTTAACATGATAAAATGTTACATTTTAACATGTTTCATTTTAAAATGTTACATTTTAAAATGTTACATTTTAACATGTTTCATTTTAACATGATAAAATGTTACATTTTAACATGTTTCATTTTAACATGATAAAATGTTACATTTTAACATGTTGCATTTTAACATGATAAAATGTTACATTTTAACATGTTTCATTTTAAATTGTTACATTTTAAAATGTAACATTTTAACATGTTACATTTTAATATGTTACATTTTAACATGTTTCATTTTAACATAATAAAATGTTACATTTTAACATGTTTCATTTTAACATGATAAAATGTTACATTTTAACATGTTGCATTTTAACATGATAAAATGTTACATTTTAACATGTTGCATTTTAACATGATAAAATGTTACATTTTATCATGTTGCATTTTAACATGATAAAATGTTACATTTTAAAATGTTACATTTTAACATGTTACATTTTAATACGTTACATTTTAACATGTTGCATTTTAACATGATAAAATGTTACATTTTAACATGTTGCATTTTAACATGATAAAATGCTACATTTTAACGTTTCATTTTAACATGATAAAATGTTACATTTTAACATGTTTCATTTTAACATGATAAAATGTTAAATTTTAACATGTTGCATTTTAACATGATAAAATGTTACATTTTTACATGTTGCATTTTAACATGATAAAAATGTTACATTTTAACATGTTGCATTTTAACATGATAAAATGTTACATTTTAAAATGTTACATTTGAACATGTTACATTTTAATATGTTACATTTTAACATCATGCATTTTAACATGATAAAATGTTACATTTTAACATGTTGCATTTTAACATGATAAAATGTTACATTTTAACATGTTACATTTTAATATGTTACATTTTAACATGTTGCATTTTAACATGATAAAATGTTACATTTTAACATGTTGCATTTTAACATGATAAAATGTTACATTTTAACATGTTTCATTTTAACATGATAAAATGTTACATTTTAACATGTTTCATTTTAACATGATAAAATGTTACATTTTAACATGTTTCATTTAAAAATGTTACATTTTAAAATGTTACATTTTAACATGTTACATTTTAATATGTTACATTTTAACATGTTGCATTTTAACATAGTAAAATGTTACATTTTAACATGTTGCATTTTAACATGATAAAATGTTACATTTTAACATATTGCGATTTAACATGATAAAATGTTACATTTTAAAATGTTACATTTTAAAATGTTACATTTTAAAATGTTACATTTGAACATGTTACATTTTAATATGTTACATTTTAACATGATAAAATGTTACATTTTAACATGTTTCATTTAAAAATGTTACATTAAAAAATGTTACATTTTAACATGTTACATTTTAATATGTTACATTTTAACATGGTAAAATGTTACATTTTAACATGTTGCATTTTAACATGATAAAATGTTACATTTTAACATGTTGCATTTTAACATGATAAAATGTTACATTTTAACATGTTGCATTTTAACATGATAAAATGTTACATTTTAACATGTTTCATTTTAACATGATAAAATGTTAAATTTAAAAATGTTACATTTTTACATGTTTCATTTAAACATTATAAAATGTTACATTTTAACATTTTTCATTTTAACATCATAAAATGTTACATTTTAACATGTTACATTTTAATATGTCACATTTAAACATGTTGCATTTTAACATGATAAAATGTTACATTTTAACATGTTGTATTTTAACATGATAAAATGTTACATTTTAACATGTTGCATTTTAACATGTTGCATTTTAACATGTTGCATTTTAACATGATAAAATGTTACATTTTACATGTTTCATTTTAACATGATAAAATGTAACATTTTAACATGTTTCATTTTCAAATGTTACATTTTAATATGTAACATTTTAACATGTTGCATTTTAACATGATAAAATGTTACATTTTAACATGTTTTATTTTAACATGATAAAATGTTACATTTTAACATGTTTCATTTTAACATCATAAAATGTAACATTTTAACATGTTTCATTTTAACATGATAAAATGTTACATTTTTACATGTTTCATTTTAACATGATAAAATCTTACATTTTAACATGTTTAATTTTAACATGATAAAATGTTACATTTTAACATGTTGCATTTTAACATGATAAAATGTTACATTTTAACATGTTGCATTTTAACATGATAAAATGTTACATTTTAACATGTTGCATTTTAACATGTTACATTTTAACATGTCTCATTTTAACATGGTAAAATGTTACATTTTAACATGTTGCATTTTAACATGATAAAATGTTACATTTTAACATGTTGCATTTTAACATGATAAAATGTTACATTTTAACATGTTTCATTTTAACATGATAAAATGTTAAATTTAAAAATGTTACATTTTTACATGTTTCATTTAAACATTATAAAATGTTACATTTTAACATTTTTCATTTTAACATCATAAAATGTTACATTTTAACATGTTACATTTTAATATGTCACATTTAAACATGTTGCATTTTAACATGATAAAATGTTACATTTTAACATGTTTCATTTTAACATGATAAAATGTTACATTTTAACATGTTTCATTTTAAAATGTTACATTTTAAAATGTTACATTTTAACATGTTGCATTTTAACATGATAAAATGTTACATTTTAACATGTTACATTTTAATATGTCACATTTTAACATGTTGCATTTTAACATGATAAAATGTTACATTATAACATGTTTCATTTTAACATGATAAAATGTTACATTTTAACATGTTTCATTTTAAAATGTTACATTTTAAAATGTTACATTTTAACATGTTTCATTTTAACATGATAAAATGTTACATTTTAACATGTTTCATTTTAACATGATAAAATGTTACATTTTAACATGTTGCATTTTAACATGATAAAATGTTACATTTTAACATGTTTCATTTTAAATTGTTACATTTTAAAATGTAACATTTTAACATGTTACATTTTAATATGTTACATTTTAACATGTTTCATTTTAACATGATAAAATGTTACATTTTAACATGTTTCATTTTAACATCATAAAATGTTACATTTTAACATGTTACATTTTAATATGTTACATTTAAACATGTTGCATTTTAACATGATAAAATAATACATTTTAACATGTTGCATTTTAACATGATAAAATGTTACATTTTAACATGTTGCATTTTAACATGATAAAATGTTACATTTTAACATGTTGCATTTTAACATGATAAAATGCTACATTTTAACGTTTCATTTTAACATGATAAAATGTTACATTTTAACATGTTTCATTTTAACATGATAAAATGTTACATTTTAACATGTTGCATTTTAACATGATAAAATGTTACATTTTTACATGTTGCATTTTAACATGATAAAAATGTTACATTTTAACATGTTGCATTTTAACATGATAAAATGTTACATTTTAAAATGTTACATTTGAACATGTTACATTTTAATATGTTACATTTTAACATTTTGCATTTTAACATGATAAAATGTTACATTTTAACATGTTACATTTTAATATGTTACATTTTAACATGTTGCATTTTAACATGATAAAATGTTACATTTTAACATGTTGCATTTTAACATGATAAAATGTTACATTTTAACATGTTTCATTTTAACATGATAAAATGTTACATTTTAACATGTTTCATTTTAACATGATAAAATGTTACATTTTAAAATGTTACATTTTAACATGTTACATTTTAATATGTTACATTTTAACATGTTGCATTTTAACATAGTAAAATGTTACATTTTAACATGTTGCATTTTAACATGATAAAATGTTACATTTTAACATATTGCGATTTAACATGATAAAATGTTACATTTTAAAATGTTACATTTGAACATGTTACATTTTAATATGTTACATTTTAACATGATAAAATGTTACATTTTAACATGTTTCATTTAAAAATGTTACATTAAAAAATGTTACATTTTAACATGTTACATTTTAATATGTTACATTTTAACATGTCTCATTTTAACATGGTAAAATGTTACATTTTAACATGTTGCATTTTAACATGATAAAATATTACATTTTAACATGTTGCATTTTAACATGATAAAATGTTACATTTTAACATGTTTCATTTTAACATGATAAAATGTTAAATTTAAAAATGTTACATTTTTACATGTTTCATTTAAACATTATAAAATGTTACATTTTAACATTTTTCATTTTAACATCATAAAATGTTACATTTTAACATGTTACATTTTAATATGTCACATTTAAACATGTTGCATTTTAACATGATAAAATGTTACATTTTAACATGTTGTATTTTAACATGATAAAATGTTACATTTTAACATGTTGCATTTTAACATGTTGCATTTTAACATGATAAAATGTTACATTTTACATGTTTCATTTTAACATGATAAAATGTTACATTTTAACATGTTTCATTTTAAAATGTTACATTTTAATATGTTACATTTTAACATGTTGCATTTTAACATGATAAAATGTTACATTTTAACATGTTTTATTTAACATGATAAAATGTTACATTTTAACATGTTTCATTTTAACATCATAAAATGTTACATTTTAACATGTTTCATTTTAACATGATAAAATGTTACATTTTTACATGTTTCATTTTAACATGATAAAATCTTACATTTTAACATGTTTCATTTTAACATGATAAAATGTTACATTTTAACATGTTGCATTTTAACATGATAAAATGTTACATTTTAACATGTTGCATTTTAACATGATAAAATGTTACATTTTAACATGTTGCATTTTAACATGATAAAATGTTACATTTTACCATGTTGCATTTTAACATGATAAAATGTTACATTTTAACATGTTGCATTTTAACATGATAAAATGTTACATTTTAACATGTTTCATTTTAACATGATAAAATGTTACATTTTAACATGTTTCATTTTAAAATGTTACATTTTAAAATGTTACATTTTAACATGTTTTATTTTAACATGATAAAATGTTACATTTTAACATGTTTCATTTTAACATGATAAAATGTTACATTTTAACATGTTGCATTTTAACATGATAAAATGTTACATTTTAACATGTTGCATTTTAACATGTTGCATTTTAACATGATAAAATGTTACATTTTACATGTTTCATTTTAACATGATAAAATGTTACATTTTAACATGTTTCATTTTAAAATGTACATTTTAATATGTTACATTTTAACATGTTGCATTTTAACATGATAAAATGTTACATTTTGGCATGTTTTATTTTAACATGATAAAATGTTACATTTTAACATTTTTCATTTTAACATCATAAAATGTTACATTTTAACATGTTTCATTTTAACATGATAAAATGTTACATTTTTACATGTTTCATTTTAACATGATAAAATCTTACATTTTAACATGTTTCATTTTAACATGATAAAATGTTACATTTTAACATGTTGCATTTTAACATGATAAAATGTTACATTTTAACCTGTTGCATTTTAACATGATAAAATGTTACATTTTAACATGTTGCATTTTAACATGATAAAATGTTACATTTTAACATGTTTCATTTAAAAATGTTACATTTTAAAATGTTACATTTTAACATGTTACATTTTAATATGTTACATTTTAACATGTTGCATTTTAACATAGTAAAATGTTACATTTTAACATGTTGCATTTTAACATGATAAAATGTTACATTTTAACATATTGCGATTTAACATGATAAAATGTTACATTTTAAAATGTTACATTTGAACATGTTACATTTTAATATGTTACATTTTAACATGATAAAATGTTACATTTTAACATGTTTCATTTAAAAATGTTACATTAAAAAATGTTACATTTTAACATGTTACATTTTAATATGTTACATTTTAACATGTCTCATTTTAACATGGTAAAATGTTACATTTTAACATGTTGCATTTTAACATGATAAAATGTTACATTTTAACATGTTGCATTTTAACATGATAAAATGTTACATTTTAACATGTTGCATTTTAACATGATAAAATGTTACATTTTAACATGTTTCATTTTAACATGATAAAATGTTACATTTTAACATTTTTCATTTTAACATCATAAAATGTTACATTTTAACATGTTACATTTTAATATGTCACATTTAAACATGTTGCATTTTAACATGATAAAATGTTACATTTTAACATGTTTCATTTTAACATGATAAAATGTTACATTTTAACATGTTTCATTTTAAAATGTTACATTTTAAAATGTTACATTTTAACATGTTGCATTTTAACATGATAAAATGTTACATTTTAACATGTTACATTTTAATATGTCACATTTTAACATGTTGCATTTTAACATGATAAAATGTTACATTATAACATGTTTCATTTTAACATGATAAAATGTTACATTTTAACATGTTTCATTTTAAAATGTTACATTTTAAAATGTTACATTTTAACATGTTGCATTTTAACATGATAAAATGTTACATTTTAACATGTTGCATTTTAACATGATAAAATGTTACATTTTAACATGTTGCATTTTAACATGATAAAATGTTACATTTTAACATGTTTCATTTTAACATGATAAAATGTTACATTTTAACATGTTTCATTTTAAAATGTTACATTTTAAAATGTTACATTTTAACATGTTTCATTTTAACATGATAAAATGTTACATTTTAACATGTTTCATTTTAACATGATAAAATGTTACATTTTAACATGTTGCATTTTAACATGATAAAATGTTACATTTTAACATGTTTCATTTTAAATTGTTACATTTTAAAATGTAACATTTTAACATGTTACATTTTAATATGTTACATTTTAACATGTTTCATTTTAACATAATAAAATGTTACATTTTAACATGTTTCATTTTAACATGATAAAATGTTACATTTTAACATGTTGCATTTTAACATGATAAAATGTTACATTTTAACATGTTGCATTTTAACATGATAAAATGTTACATTTTAACATGTTGCATTTTAACATGATAAAATGTTACATTTTAAAATGTTACATTTTAAATTGTTACATTTTAAAATGTTACATTTTAAATTGTAACATTTTAAAATGTTACATTTTAACATGTTACATTTTAATACGTTACATTTTAACATGTTGCATTTTAACATGATAAAATGTTACATTTTAACATGTTGCATTTTAACATGATAAAATGCTACATTTTAACGTTTCATTTTAACATGATAAAATGTTACATTTTAACATGTTTCATTTTAACATGATAAAATGTTACATTTTAACATGTTGCATTTTAACATGATAAAATGTTACAATTTTACATGTTGCATTTTAACATGATAAAAATGTTACATTTTAACATGATAAAATGTTACATTTTAAAATGTTACATTTGAACATGTTACATTTTAATATGTTACATTTTAACATTTTGCATTTTAACATGATAAAATGTTACATTTTAACATGTTGCATTTTAACATGATAAAATGTTACATTTTAACATGTTACATTTTAATATGTTACATTTTAACATGTTGCATTTTAACATGAAAAAATGTTACATTTTAACATGTTGCATTT
Source organism: Macrosteles quadrilineatus (assembly GCF_028750875.1). Classification (NCBI taxonomy): domain Eukaryota; kingdom Metazoa; phylum Arthropoda; class Insecta; order Hemiptera; family Cicadellidae; genus Macrosteles; species Macrosteles quadrilineatus. The sequence goes on along the minus strand of NW_026542631.1, from coordinate 375,745 downwards.
TAACATGATAAAATGTTACATTTTAACATGTTTCATTTTAACATTATAAAATGTTACATTTTAACATGTTTCATTTTAACATGATAAAATGTTACATTTTAACATGTTTCATTTAAAAATGTTACATTTTAAAATGTTACATTTTAACATGTTACATTTTATCATGTTAAATTTTAACATGTTGCATTTTAACATAGTAAAATGTTACATTTTAACATGTTGCATTTTAACATGATAAAATGTTACATTTTAACATATTGCGATTTAACATGATAAAATGTTACATTTTAAAATGTTACATTTGATCATGTTACATTTTAAAATGTTACATTTTAACATGATAAAATGTTACATTTTAACATGTTTCATTTAAAAATGTTACATTAAAAAATGTTACAATTTAACATGTTACATTTTAATATGTTACATTTTAACATGTCTCATTTTAACATGGTAAAATGTTACATTTTAACATGTTGCATTTTAACATGATAAAATATTACATTTTAACATGTTGCATTTTAACATGATAAAATGTTTCATTTTAACATGTTGCATTTTAACATGATAAAATGTTACATTTTAACATGTTTCATTTTAACATGATAAAATGTTAAATTTAAAAATGTTACATTTTTACATGTTTCATTTAAACATTATAAAATGTTACATTTTAACATTTTTCATTTTAACATCATAAAATGTTACATTTTAACATGTTACATTTTAATATGTCACATTTAAACATGTTGCATTTTAACATGATAAAATGTTACATTTTAACATGTTGTATTTTAACATGATAAAATGTTACATTTTAACATGTTGCATTTTAACATGTTGCATTTTAACATGTTGCATTTTAACATGATAAAATGTTACATTTTACATGTTTCATTTTAACATGATAAAATGTTACATTTTAACATGTTTCATTTTAAAATGTTACATTTTAATATGTTACATTTTAACATGTTGCATTTTAACATGATAAAATGTTACATTTTAACATGTTGCATTTTAACATGATAAAATGTTACATTTTAACATGTTTCATTTAAAAATGTTACATTAAAAAATGTTACATTTTAACATGTTACATTTTAGTATGTTACATTTTAACATGTCTCATTTTAACATGGTAAAATGTTACATTTTAACATGTTGCATTTTACATGATAAAATGTGTACCGATGGTAGTTAGTTTTTATTTGAAATAACAAAACAAAATCAATATTATTTAATCATTGGCTAGATTAAGATTAAGAAAGAGTGTCCGGCAGTTTAAAAGATTTAGTTTGTAGGGTTGGTAGTGGTTAGTGATAACCAGGTTCAACTTTGTCACTTTTAAGTTCACTGGAAATATGGTCATCTAAGTTGTGGTTGCTGTAGAAAATTACAGAAATCAACCACTTCTTGGTACTACCACTTCTTGTTCACCTTCTTATGATTGGTCCAGTAGCTTTTTGCACCACTTCTAGTTTGCATGGTATCTGCTAGTGCCTGTTCTGACCATTAAACCAGTGTCTCTGTTTAAAGTAAGATCTTTCCACTATTTTATTATTTAGTATAATTTTTGGAAGTAACAACTGGATATTTAATTTCATTGGAAAGTGTATTTTGAGAAATTTGACATCCGTAAAATAAATGCATCTTTGGCCTACTTTGTCTTTTAATTTATCTCACTTCTACTACCAGCTTAAATTAGATTCATCCTAAATTAAAGTATACTACCTAATTGGCTACAAGGTAGGGGTATACAAGTGCGCCACTCTGCTTATGAATCATTTAAAATTAGAAGCTGGTAAAAGTGAGAAATACATAGGCCTACATGATTATTGAGGATTATGCCTATGTTAGAAGAACTACAGCAAATAAATAGAGGCTGAAAATTTTCAACATGTCAAAATACAATTTAAATTATCTAAACAAAGAAGAACTTCTGTACGAGATAAGAATAAGAGGGGAAGAAACGAGTGATAGTGATGTAGACTCTTTAAGAAAAACTTTAAGATCTTGTATTAACCAGAATACCGATTTAACAAATTTAAAAGGTTCATACACTTTATCTGGGGAAATAACTATAATTGGGGAAAAGTGTGAACAAATTGATTCTCTAATTGAACAGTGTAGGGAAAATGTGACTAAACTCAAAATAGCTAAAATCAAGGCTAAACTAGTGCATGTACAAAACCGGACTACTAATCTATTACAATGTAAGCTGGATCCAGATAAGAAAGTTAGTTTAGACAAATTAAATCAGCAAATCTTAAATAGTTTTGAGCAATTTAAAACAATGCATACCTTCTCAGACCAGGAGATGGGGGATTTTGAAGAGGAGCTGAATAACTCTATAGTTGAGCATGAAATAATTGGGGACAAATTAAACCAGTCTAAATCTGTAGTTCCACCAACTGAAAACTTCACTTCATCAACACCTCAAAAAGTAGAAATGGATTGTTTACAACAAAATGTGCCGGGTCAAGTCATAAATAATCAACCAAACTTATGTACAGTTGTAAATAGTAGCCTAAGTCCTAGTAGCCTTTTTACAAAGTTGTCAAACCCATTGGAAATTTATTTAAAAAATTTTCCTGTGTGTAATGGTTTAGAAACAAACACATTGTTGCAGTTTTTGAGAAACCTAGTTACTGTCCGAAATGAAACTTCTTTATCGGAGCAAGATTTGTATGAGATTCTACCAATTTATTCTACAGCACCATTAGTGAATAAAATATTAGAATTCAAAAGGGAATCAAAATCAATTGATTTGTTGCATGCAAATATAATCACTACATTTTTGCCAATCACCTTAAGGGAAAAGCTGAAACAAGATTTAATTTTTCGACCTCAAAAACACCTTGAACCTTTGTCTATATATGTGCATGAAATAAAAATAAACCACCAGGTATTAAAGTGTGATTTAACTGAGAGTCAACTTGTTAGTTTTATTAAGAATGGAATACATCCTGATTTGCGCAACAAACTAATATTTGAGAAGAACCCTGAAACATTTTTAGACTTAGATCATCTTTGTATAAGTTTAAATAATGTAACATACAATGATTACCTCAGAAATCAAGGTTTTCCAGTTAGTAATAGTAGTGTTAGCAAGCCTTATCTATCAACTGATGATAAGCCTAGGATGGATAAACCTAACCCAGGAGTTCAACGACCTAAAAGTCACTACTCAAATCGTAACAATGAGAGGCCTGTTTGTTTCAAATGTCAAAGAGTAGGTCATATTGCTCGAAATTGTTACAGACCAGATCCAAAAAACTAGTTAAGCCAGGAAAAACACGTAGCCTAGACTACAAATCTGTTTTTCCGGGCGGCAAGAAAGAATTCGGAAATAATAAACCTGTATATAGTTCTCATAGTCCCAATTTTAAGTCTGAACTGAGAAGAGTTGTTAAGGATTTTAATAAAATAAATTCACCTGGATTAAAGAAAGTAAAAGCTAAAACTGTAACACATTTACCCTGTATTTCTGTGGATTTAGGAAACAAATTAAGTGTGGGAGCTTTGTTAGACACTGGAGCTAGTCAAAACTTTATAAGCTTGGATTTATACAACAGATTATTGGGAAATAAATTAATTATGAGTGAAAATACTTGGCAGGGAACCATAGTTGCTGCAAACAATGAACCTTTGAACATAAATAAGCAATGTGAAACTTTGATTAAGATAAAATCATTTACCTGGAAACAAACATTTTTAGTGGTTGAGTTAAAATATTTTGACATGATTTTAGGATACCCTTTTATGTGTGCAAGCAAGTTAAACCTAAATATGGATCGACAAATGGGTTATTTTACATTTAAACCTGAAGATGAAATTAAGTTAATTCCAAGTACAAACCTGAGTGAATTAAGCTTAAGTAGTATTAAAGTAGGAGATGTTGAAATGTGTGAAGAAGCTGAGAAGTTAATTAAGAATTTTCCTACTGTTTTTACGGATAAGATAGGATCAGCACTTGATTTGGAAATTGAGCTTAAAGTGACGGATGATAAACCTGTTAGTATCCGCCCTTATTTTTTAAGTCCACCCAAAGTAGAGAAGATGAAAGCTATAATTGATGACTGGATAAAACAAGATGTCGCGGAAGTTTCCACTAGTTCATATAGCGCCCCTGCATTTTTGACTCAAGATGACAGACTTGTAATTAACTACTCTGAACTCAATAAGAAGTTAATCAATGTAGATTACCCGCTAGGAGATATGCAGAATATGTATCAGCATCTAAAAGGAGCTAGATATTTTACAGTCATAGATTTAAACAAAGCATTTTTACAATGTCCCATAGCTTTAGAATCCAGAGATTTAACATCTTTTAGTACAATTTTTGGTAAATTTCGTATGAAGAGAATTCCATTTGGATTGAAAATAGGCAGTAGCGTACTATCACATTATTTGGACAAAATATTTAATGACATCAAATTTCAGTATATGATTAACTTTTGTGATGATATTGTTGTATATAGCCCTGATAAGAGAAACCATATTGAGCATGTTACAGAAGTGATTAAGAGATTAGCACAACACGGACTTACAGTAAATCCACAAAAAGTCAAATTCTTTTGTAAGGAAATAAGTTTTTTAGGACATGTTATTAAACAAGATAGCATTACTATAGATCCCGAGCGAACTAGTTCATTAATGAAATTTCCTGCTCCAAAAACTGTGAGGCAAGTGCGACAGTTTATAGGAATGTGTGGTTATTGGTCTCGATATATTCCAAAGTATGCTGAGATATGTTTACCTCTGTTTGCGCTGAAAAAGAAAGGTGTAAAATTTAAGTGGAATGAGGAGTGTCAAAATGCATTTGAAACCTTAAAGAGTAAGATAGCAAATCCGCCTATACTACAAATGGCCGATTTTTCTAAAGAATTTGAATTGCATACCGACGCAAGCGACCTAGCAGCTGCTGGTGTTTTATTGCAAAGAAATGAGGAGGGGAATATAATGCCTATTGCTTACTATTCGAAGAAATTCACACCTACTGAGATGCGTTATAGCACTTACGAAAAGGAAGCTTATAGTGTAATATTGTGTGTAGAGAAATGGCATCAATTCTTGGAAGTAAGAAGTTTTAAATTAGTTACTGATTGTCAAGGTCTTAGTTTCATGCTCAAATCTCGAAAAAGCCGTGGAAGATTGTCTAGATGGTTTGAAAGGTTGTTTAGTCTTCCATTCACAGTTGAACATGTAAAAGGTTCGGAGAATATAATAGCTGATGCGTTATCACGTATGTTTAGTGGAGAGCAAGAGAGTGAGACGGAAATTCACGAAACTAATCTGTTAAGCAATATCAACAATGAAGTCTATTTTTGTAATGTGTTAAATGAAATACCATTGGATCTTAAGGACATTAAAGTACATCAAGAGAGCGATGAAGAGTGTAAGAAAATCATTGAAAGCATCAAGAATAAGACTAATAATGAAAATTATACCCTGAAAAATGAAGTTTTATTGTTTAAAAAGAAGATTTATTTGCCCAAGAAACTGTTTAGTGTAATATTCGCATTCTATCACAACTCATTAATTGGTGGTCATATGGGAATTTTTAGGACTCAAAGTAAAGTAAATGAAAGTTTTCACCATCCTGAATTAAATGAATTCGTAAAAGGTAAAGTCCGTGAATGTAAGATCTGTCTGATGTCTAAGTCGGAACAACGTAAGTTTGAAGGTCGACTGATATCTGTTCCTGTAACTCAAGCTCTAAACACAGTGTTTATTGACCTAGCTGGACCATTTCCCCGATCAAATAAACTCAATCAGTACATTTTAATTGTGGTCGATGCATTTACCCGTTTTGTATGGTTGTACCCTCTGAAGGATTGCAAGACAAAATTCATCATAGAAAAATTGAAGATAATTTTTGATAGTTTCTCAGTACCCCGAATACTTGTGTCTGATAATGCGAGTTATTTTACATCCAAGGAATTTAAGAAATTCATGTTCAATAACTATGTGGAACACAGAAAGCTAGCTGCGTACAGAGCAAACGGAAATTTGTCGGAACGATATTTGAGGGAGACTAATAATGCTTTACGGAGTTTTTATGGTAATCAACATGATAAATGGGATTCAGATCTGGGACTGATTGCCACAAGTTTGAATACTGCTGTAAATAGTTCGACTAAATCGACTGCTTTTGGTTTAATGTTTGCCCATCCTTGTAACAATGCACTGACAAACTTATGGAATGTTAATGACATTATTTCGGAGAAGTTAACTCCTGATCAAAGGAGGGAAAATTTGGAGAAAGCCATAAATAACGTCAGAAGAAGCATTGCCAGAAATCAAAGAAGGGAGAGATATAGCTATCCTCGGAGAAACCATCCATTTAAGTTGAATATGGAAGTGTACATCAAGACACATTATTTAAGTAATGCAGCGAATAAATTCAGCAAGAAGTTAGCACCTAGATACGTTGGACCTTACGTAATACGCTATTTTCTGAGTGATTCAACAGTACTAGTACAAAATCCTAGCAAGTTAGAAGACGTGAAGAAAATTCATATAATTGATTTAAAGAAGAGTTAAGTAGTGAAGAGGACCAAAAGTAACCAATGTATTGATGGAAGAGGAAATGTGAAAAATGGAATTAAATGGAAGATTACGGAAGACTGAAGCTAAATTGGTCTTTATGAAATGTCTGTAAAGTAGAAGTTAGATTTGTTTAGTTGAAATATTAATTAGTTAAGGGATTTTAGCAAGCTAAGAGGGAATTTGAAATTTTGTAAATTAGTACTGTGGGAGTTGTTTTAGGTTCTTAAGAATTTTTCAAAGTTTTAAAGTGTTTATAGTAAGAGAGTGTATAAATGTGTATGTATTGGTGAATGTGTGAGTATTTGTGGCAGCAAAAGGTAGTATGAATCTGTATGAATCTAAAATGGAGTCTGAACGTAGTGTATGAGTGGGATTTTTACTAAAGGACACACAATAACATTTTGATTAATTTTGCACTTGTAAACAGGGAAAATAACACAGAACACAAAACACTTCACACGAAACACACGAGGGAACATAAAAACAGGGAATATAACACACTGGGATAAATAAATTAAGGGAAAACTAAAGAAAAACACAGCACACGCAAACGACATAACTAAACTAAACTGGAGAAGTGAAAGTTTATTTGTCTTGTCTGGAGTTGATGTTGGGAGGGGTCAGTGAACTGTGAGCGGATGTGAAGAGTTCAAAAGAGATTTAAATAGGCTTGTTTAAGATCGCTTAAGTAATTGGGGGTTTTAAAGAAAGGTTTTATTTTAAGGTACAAATTTTGTAAATAAGATTGATAATATTTGAATTGTCATAGGAAAATGAAATGGTTCAAAATGAAAAATTGTGTAAATAGAAGTTGTTGTTTTGAGTAGAAGGTTCTGTAAGGTGCTGTAAACGTGTGGAGGCTATTTGAACTAGGAGTTAGTGTTTGTAGAATTTGTTGATAGGTAGCGCTAGTTGAAATGTCAAACGGAGTTAGAGTTTTATTATTTGTTTTAAAAGGTTTGTTTATTTTCTTTTGTAGAGTTGTTGTTTTAAAAGGAAATGTAAATATTAATTTTGAGAAAGAGTGTATAATTTTGTTTATGTAATTTCAAGTTAAGGAGGGGAAATTCTGTACCGATGGTAGTTAGTTTTTATTTGAAATAACAAAACAAAATCAATATTATTTAATCATTGGCTAGATTAAGATTAAGAAAGAGTGTCCGGCAGTTTAAAAGATTTAGTTTGTAGGGTTGGTAGTGGTTAGTGATAACCAGGTTCAACTTTGTCAGTTTTAAGTTCACTGGAAATATGGTCATCTAAGTTGTGGTTGCTGTAGAAAATTACAGAAATCAACCACTTCTTGGTACTACCACTTCTTGTTCACCTTCTTATGATTGGTCCAGTAGCTTTTTGCACCACTTCTAGTTTGCATGGTATCTGCTAGTGCCTGTTCTGACCATTAAACCAGTGTCTCTGTTTAAAGTAAGATCTTTCCACTATTTTATTATTTAGTATAATTTTTGGAAGTAACAACTGGATATTTAATTTCATTGGAAAGTGTATTTTGAGAAATTTGACATCCGTAAAATAAATGCATCTTTGGCCTACTTTGTCTTTTAATTTATCTCACTTCTACTACCAGCTTAAATTAGATTCATCCTAAATTAAAGTATACTACCTAATTGGCTACAAGGTAGGGGTATAAATGTTACATTTTAACATGTTGCATTTTAACATGATAAAATGTTACATTTTAACATGTTGCATTTTAACATGATAAAATGTTACATTTTAACATGTTTCATTTTAACATGATAAAATGTTAAATTTAAAAATGTTACATTTTTACATGTTTCATTTAAACATTATAAAATGTTACATTTTAACATTTTTCATTTTAACATCATAAAATGTTACATTTTAACATGTTACATTTTAATATGTCACATTTAAACATGTTGCATTTTAACATGATAAAATGTTACATTTTAACATGTTGTATTTTAACATGATAAAATGTTACATTTTAACATGTTGCATTTTAACATGTTGCATTTTAACATGATAAAATGTTACATTTTACATGTTTCATTTTAACATGATAAAATGTAACATTTTAACATGTTTCATTTTCAAATGTTACATTTTAATATGTAACATTTTAACATGTTGCATTTTAACATGATAAAATGTTACATTTTAACATGTTTTATTTTAACATGATAAAATGTTACATTTTAACATGTTTCATTTTAACATCATAAAATGTTACATTTTAACATGTTTCATTTTAACATGATAAAATGTTACATTTTTACATGTTTCATTTTAACATGATAAAATCTTACATTTTAACATGTTTAATTTTAACATGATAAAATGTTACATTTTAACATGTTGCATTTTAACATGATAAAATGTTACATTTTAACATGTTGCATTTTAACATGATAAAATGTTACATTTTAACATGTTGCATTTTAACATGTTACATTTTAACATGTCTCATTTTAACATGGTAAAATGTTACATTTTAACATGTTGCATTTTAACAAGATAAAATGTTACATTTTAACATGTTGCATTTTAACATGATAAAATGTTACATTTTAACATGTTGCATTTTAACATGATAAAATGTTACATTTTAACATGTTTCATTTTAACATGATAAAATGTTAAATTTAAAAATGTTACATTTTTACATGTTTCATTTAAACATTATAAAATGTTACATTTTAACATTTTTCATTTTAACATCATAAAATGTTACATTTTAACATGTTACATTTTAATATGTCACATTTAAACATGTTGCATTTTAACATGATAAAATGTTACATTTTAAAATGTTACATTTTAACATGTTGCATTTTAACATGATAAAATGTTACATTTTACCATGTTGCATTTTAACATGATAAAATGTTACATTTTAACATGTTGCATTTTAACATGATAAAATGTTACATTTTAACATGTTTCATTTTAACATGATAAAATGTAACATTTTAACATGTTTCATTTTAAAATGTTACATTTTAAAATGTTACATTTTAACATGTTTCATTTTAACATGATAAAATGTTACATTTTAACATGTTTCATTTTAACATGATAAAATGTTACATTTTAACATGTTGCATTTTAACATGATAAAATGTTACATTTTAACATGTTTCATTTTAAATTGTTACATTTTAAAATGTAACATTTTAACAAGTTACATTTTAATATGTTACATTTTAACATGTTTCATTTTAACATAATAAAATGTTACATTTTAACATGTTTCATTTTAACATGATAAAATGTTACATTTTAACATGTTGCATTTTAACATGATAAAATGTTACATTTTAACATGTTGCATTTTAACATGATAAAATGTTACATTTTAAAATGTTACATTTTAACATGTTACATTTTAATACGTTACATTTTAACATGTTGCATTTTAACATGATAAAATGTTACATTTTAACATGTTGCATTTTAACATGATAAAATGCTACATTTTAACGTTTCATTTTAACATGATAAAATGTTACATTTTAACATGTTTCATTTTAACATGATAAAATGTTAAATTTTAACATGTTGCATTTTAACATGATAAAATGTTACATTTTTACATGTTGCATTTTAACATGATAAAAATGTTACATTTTAACATGTTGCATTTTAACATGATAAAATGTTACATTTTAAAATGTTACATTTGAACATGTTACATTTTAATATGTTACATTTTAACATTTTGCATTTTAACATGATAAAATGTTACATTTTAACATGTTGCATTTTAACATGATAAAATGTTACATTTTAACATGTTACATTTTAATATGTTACATTTTAACATGTTGCATTTTAACATGATAAAATGTTACATTTTAACATGTTGCATTTTAACATGATAAAATGTTACATTTTAACATGTTTCATTTTAACATGATAAAATGTTACATTTTAACATGTTTCATTTTAACATGATAAAATGTTACATTTTAACATGTTTCATTTAAAAATGTTACATTTTAAAATGTTACATTTTAACATGTTACATTTTAATATGTTACATTTTAACATGTTGCATTTTAACATAGTAAAATGTTACATTTTAACATGTTGCATTTTAACATGATAAAATGTTACATTTTAACATATTGCGATTTAACATGATAAAATGTTACATTTTAAAATGTTACATTTTAAAATGTTACATTTGAACATGTTACATTTTAATATGTTACATTTTAACATGATAAAATGTTACATTTTAACATGTTTCATTTAAAAATGTTACATTAAAAAATGTTACATTTTAACATGTTACATTTTAATATGTTACATTTTAACATGTCTCATTTTAACATGGTAAAATGTTACATTTTAACATGTTGCATTTTAACATGATAAAATGTTACATTTTAACATGTTGCATTTTAACATGATAAAATGTTACATTTTAACATGTTGCATTTTAACATGATAAAATGTTACATTTTAACATGTTTCATTTTAACATGATAAAATGTTAAATTTAAAAATGTTACATTTTTACATGTTTCATTTAAACATTATAAAATGTTACATTTTAACATTTTTCATTTTAACATCATAAAATGTTACATTTTAACATGTTACATTTTAATATGTCACATTTAAACATGTTGCATTTTAACATGATAAAATGTTACATTTTAACATGTTGTATTTTAACATGATAAAATGTTACATTTTAACATGTTGCATTTTAACATGTTGCATTTTAACATGATAAAATGTTACATTTTACATGTTTCATTTTAACATGATAAAATGTAACATTTTAACATGTTTCATTTTCAAATGTTACATTTTAATATGTAACATTTTAACATTTTGCATTTTAACATGATAAAATGTTACATTTTAACATGTTTTATTATAACATGATAAAATGTTACATTTTAACATGTTTCATTTTAACATCATAAAATGTTACATTTTAACATGTTTCATTTTAACATGATAAAATGTTACATTTTTACATGTTTCATTTTAACATGATAAAATCTTACATTTTAACATGTTTAATTTTAACATGATAAAATGTTACATTTTAACATGTTGCATTTTAACATGATAAAATGTTACATTTTAACATGTTGCATTTTAACATGTTACATTTTAACATGTCTCGATTTAACATGGTAAAATGTTACATTTTAACATGTTGCATTTTAACATGATAAAATGTTACATTTTAACATGTTGCATTTTAACATGATAAAATGTTACATTTTAACATGTTGCATTTTAACATGATAAAATGTTACATTTTAACATGTTTTATTTTAACATGATAAAATGTTAAATTTAAAAATGTTACATTTTTACATGTTTCATTTAAACATTATAAAATGTTACATTTTAACATTTTTCATTTTAACATCATAAAATGTTACATTTTAACATGTTACATTTTAATATGTCACATTTAAACATGTTGCATTTTAACATGATAAAATGTTACATTTTAACATGTTTCATTTTAACATGATAAAATGTTACATTTTAACATGTTTCATTTTAAAATGTTACATTTTAAAATGTTACATTTTAACATGTTGCATTTTAACATGATAAAATGTTACATTTTAACATGTTACATTTTAATATGTCACATTTTAACATGTTGCATTTTAACATGATAAAATGTTACATTATAACATGTTTCATTTTAACATGATAAAATGTTACATTTTAACATGTTTCATTTTAAAATGTTACATTTTAAAATGTTACATTTTAACATGTTGCATTTTAACATGATAAAATGTTACATTTTACCATGTTGCATTTTAACATGATAAAATGTTACATTTTAACATGTTGCATTTTAACATGATAAAATGTTACATTTTAACATGTTTCATTTTAACATGATAAAATGTTACATTTTAACATGTTTCATTTTAAAATGTTACATTTTAAAATGTTACATTTTAACATGTTTCATTTTAACATGATAAAATGTTACATTTTAACATGTTTCATTTTAACATGATAAAATGTTACATTTTAACATGTTGCATTTTAACATGATAAAATGTTACATTTTAACATGTTTCATTTTAAATTGTTACATTTTAAAATGTAACATTTTAACATGTTACATTTTAATATGTTACATTTTAACATGTTTCATTTTAACATAATAAAATGTTACAGTTTAACATGTTTCATTTTAACATGATAAAATGTTACATTTTAACATGTTGCATTTTAACATGATAAAATGTTACATTTTAACATGTTGCATTTTAACATGATAAAATGTTACATTTTAACATGTTGCATTTTAACATGATAAAATGTTACATTTTAACATGTTGCATTTTAACATGATAAAATGTTACATTTTAAAATGTTACATTTTAACATGTTACATTTTAATACGTTACATTTTAACATGTTGCATTTTAACATGATAAAATGCTACATTTTAACGTTTCATTTTAACATGATAAAATGTTACATTTTAACATGTTTCATTTTAACATGATAAAAATGTTACATTTTAACATGTTGCATTTTAACATGATAAAATGTTACATTTTAAAATGTTACATTTGAACATGTTACATTTTAATATGTTACATTTTAACATTTTGCATTTTAACATGATAAAATGTTACATTTTAACATGTTGCATTTTAACATGATAAAATGTTACATTTTAACATGTTACATTTTAATATGTTACATTTTAACATGTTGCATTTTAACATGATAAAATGTTACATTTTAACATGTTGCATTTTAACATGATAAAATGTTACATTTTAACATGTTTCATTTTAACATGATAAAATGTTACATTTTAACATGTTTCATTTTAACATGATAAAATGTTACATTTTAACATGTTTCATTTAAAAATGTTACATTTTAAAATGTTACATTTTAACATGTTACATTTTAATATGTTACATTTTAACATGTTGCATTTTAACATAGTAAAATGTTACATTTTAACATGTTGCATTTTAACATGATAAAATGTTACATTTTAACATATTGCGATTTAACATGATAAAATGTTACATTTTAAAATGTTACATTTGAACATGTTACATTTTAATATGTTACATTTTAACATGATAAAATGTTACATTTTAACATGTTTCATTTAAAAATGTTACATTAAAAAATGTTACATTTTAACATGTTACATTTTAATATGTTACATTTTAACATGTCTCATTTTAACATGGTAAAATGTTACATTTTAACATGTTGCATTTTAACATGATAAAATATTACATTTTAACATGTTGCATTTTAACATGATAAAATGTTACATTTTAACATGTTGCATTTTAACATGATAAAATGTTACATTTTTACATGTTTCATTTAAACATTATAAAATGTTACATTTTAACATTTTTCATTTTAACATCATAAAATGTTACATTTTAACATGTTACATTTTAATATGTCACATTTAAACATGTTGCATTTTAACATGATAAAATGTTACATTTTAACATGTTGTATTTTAACATGATAAAATGTTACATTTTAACATGTTGCATTTTAACATGTTGCATTTTAACATGTTGCATTTTAACATGATAAAATGTTACATTTTACATGTTTCATTTTAACATGATAAAATGTTACATTTTAACATGTTTCATTTTAAAATGTTACATTTTAATATGTTACATTTTAACATGTTGCATTTTAACATGATAAAATGTTACATTTTAACATGTTGCATTTTAACATGATAAAATGTTACATTTTAACATGTTGCATTTTAACATGATAAAATGTTACATTTTAACATGTTTCATTTAAAAATGTTACATTTTAAAATGTTACATTTTAACATGTTACATTTTAATATGTTACATTTTAACATGTTGCATTTTAACATAGTAAAATGTTACATTTTAACATGTTGCATTTTAACATGATAAAATGTTACATTTTAACATATTGCGATTTAACATGATAAAATGTTACATTTTAAAATGTTACATTTGAACATGTTACATTTTAATATGTTACATTTTAACATGATAAAATGTTACATTTTAACATGTTTCATTTAAAAATGTTACATTAAAAAATGTTACATTTTAACATGTTACATTTTAATATGTTACATTTTAACATGTCTCATTTTAACATGGTAAAATGTTACATTTTAACATGTTGCATTTTAACATGATAAAATGTTACATTTTAACATGTTGCATTTTAACATGATAAAATGTTACATTTTAACATGTTGCATTTTAACATGATAAAATGTTACATTTTAACATGTTTCATTTTAACATGATAAAATGTTAAATTTAAAAATGTTACATTTTTACATGTTTCATTTAAACATTATAAAATGTTACATTTTAACATTTTTCATTTTAACATCATAAAATGTTACATTTTAACATGTTACATTTTAATATGTCACATTTAAACATGTTGCATTTTAACATAATAAAATGTTACATTTTAACATGTTGTATTTTAACATGATAAAATGTTACATTTTAACATGTTGCATTTTAACATGTTGCATTTTAACATGATAAAATGTTACATTTTACATGTTTCATTTTAACATGATAAAATGTAACATTTTAACATGTTTCATTTTCAAATGTTACATTTTAATATGTAACATTTTAACATGTTGCATTTTAACATGATAAAATGTTACATTTTAACATGTTTTATTTTATATGATAAAATGTTACATTTTAACATGTTTCATTTTAACATGATAAAATGTTACATTTTAACATGTTGCATTTTAACATGATAAAATGTTACATTTTAACATGTTGCATTTTAACATGATAAAATGTTACATTTTAACATGTTGCATTTTAACATGTTACATTTTAACATGTCTCATTTTAACATGGTAAAATGTTACATTTTAACATGTTGCATTTTAACATGATAAAATGTTACATTTTAACATGTTGCATTTTAACATGATAAAATGTTACATTTTAACATGTTGCATTTTAACATGATAAAATGTTACATTTTAACATGTTGCATTTTAACATGATAAAATGTTACATTTTAACATGTTTCATTTTAACATGATAAAATGTTAAATTTAAAAATGTTACATTTTTACATGTTTCATTTAAACATTATAAAATGTTACATTTTAACATTTTTCATTTTAACATCATAAAATGTTACATTTTAACATGTTACATTTTAATATGTCACATTTAAACATGTTGCATTTTAACATGATAAAATGTTACATTTTAACATGTTTCATTTTAACATGATAAAATGTTACATTTTAACATGTTTCATTTTAACATGATAAAATGTTACATTTTAACATGTTTCATTTTAAAATGTTACATTTTAAAATGTTACATTTTAACATGTTGCATTTTAACATGATAAAATGTTACATTTTAACATGTTACATTTTAATATGTCACATTTTAACATGTTGCATTTTAACATGATAAAATGTTACATTATAACATGTTTCATTTTAACATGATAAAATGTTACATTTTAACATGTTTCATTTTAAAATGTTACATTTTAAAATGTTACATTTTAACATGTTGCATTTTAACATGATAAAATGTTACATTTTACCATGTTGCATTTTAACATGATAAAATGTTACATTTTAACATGTTGCATTTTAACATGATAAAATGTTACATTTTAACATGTTTCATTTTAACATGATAAAATGTTACATTTTAACATGTTTCATTTTAAAATGTTACATTTTAAAATGTTACATTTTAACATGTTTCATTTTAACGTGATAAAATGTTACATTTTAACATGTTTCATTTTAACATGATAAAATGTTACATTTTAACATGTTGCATTTTAACATGATAAAATGTTACATTTTAACATGTTTCATTTTAAATTGTTACATTTTAAAATGTAACATTTTAACATGTTACATTTTAATATGTTACATTTTAACATGTTTCATTTTAACATAATAAAATGTTACATTTTAACATGTTTCATTTTAACATGATAAAATGTTACATTTTAACATGTTGCATTTTAACATGATAAAATGTTACATTTTAACATGTTGCATTTTAACATGATAAAATGTTACATTTTAACATGTTGCATTTTAACATGATAAAATGTTACATTTTAAAATGTTACATTTTAACATGTTACATTTTAATACGTTACATTTTAACATGTTGCATTTTAACATGATAAAATGTTACATTTTAACATGTTGCATGTTAACATGATAAAATGCTACATTTTAACGTTTCATTTTAACATGATAAAATGTTACATTTTAACATGTTTCATTTTAACATGATAAAATGTTACATTTTAACATGTTGCATTTTAACATGATAAAATGTTACATTTTTACATGTTGCATTTTAACATGATAAAAATGTTACATTTTAACATGTTGCATTTTAACATGATAAAATGTTACATTTTAAAATGTTACATTTGAACATGTTACATTTTAATATGTTACATTTTAACATTTTGCATTTTAACATGATAAAATGTTACATTTTAACATGTTGCATTTTAACATGATAAAATGCTACATTTTAACGTTTCATTTTAACATGATAAAATGTTACATTTTAATATGTTACATTTTAACAATTTGCATTTTAACATGATAAAATGTTACATTTTAACATGTTGCATTTTAACATGATAAAATGTTACATTTTAACATGTTTCATTTTAACATGATAAAATGTTACATTTTAACATGTTTCATTTTAACATGATAAAATGTTACATTTTAACATGTTTCATTTAAAAATGTTACATTAAAAAATGTTACATTTTAACATGTTACATTTTAATATGTTACATTTTAACATGTCTCATTTTAACATGGTAAAATGTTACATTTTAACATGTTGCATTTTAACATGATAAAATATTACATTTTAACATGTTGCATTTTAACATGATAAAATGTTATATTTTAACATGTTGCATTTTAACATGATAAAATGTTAAATTTAAAAATGTTACATTTTTACATGTTTCATTTAAACATTATAAAATGTTACATTTTAACATTTTTCATTTTAACATCATAAAATGTTACATTTTAACATGTTACATTTTAATATGTCACATTTAAACATGTTGCATTTTAACATGATAAAATGTTACATTTTAACATGTTGTATTTTAACATGATAAAATGTTACATTTTAACATGTTGCATTTTAACATGTTGCATTTTAACATGATAAAATGTTACATTTTACATGTTTCATTTTAACATGATAAAATGTTACATTTTAACATGTTTCATTTTAAAATGTTACATTTTAATATGTTACATTTTAACATGTTGCATTTTAACATGATAAAATGTTACATTTTAACATGTTTTATTTAACATGATAAAATGTTACATTTTAACATGTTTCATTTTAACATCATAAAATGTTACATTTTAACATGTTTCATTTTAACATGATAAAATGTTACATTTTTACATGTTTCATTTTAACATGATAAAATCTTACATTTTAACATGTTTCATTTTAACATGATAAAATGTTACATTTTAACATGTTGCATTTTTAACATGATAAAATGTTACATTTTAACATGTTGCATTTTAACATGATAAAATGTTACATTTTAACATGTTGCATTTTAACATGATAAAATGTTACATTTTACCATGTTGCATTTTAACATGATAAAATGTTACATTTTAACATGTTGCATTTTAACATGATAAAATGTTACATTTTAACATGTTTCATTTTAACATGATAAAATGTTACATTTTAACATGTTTCATTTTAAAATGTTACATTTTAAAATGTTACATTTTAACATGTTTCATTTTAACATGATAAAATGTTACATTTTAACATGTTTCATTTTAACATGATAAAATGTTACATTTTAACATGTTGCATTTTAACATGATAAAATGTTACATTTTAACATGTTTCATTTTAAATTGTTACATTTTAAAATGTAACATTTTAACATGTTACATTTTAATATGTTACATTTTAACATGTTTCATTTTAACATAATAAAATGTTACATTTTAACATTTTTCATTTTAACATGATAAAATGTTACATTTTAACATGTTGCATTTTAACATGATAAAATGTTACATTTTAACATGTTGCATTTTAACATGATAAAATGTTACATTTTAACATGTTGCATTTTAACATGATAAAATGTTACATTTTAAAATGTTACATTTTAACATGTTGCATTTTAACATGATAAAATGCTACATTTTAACGTTTCATTTTAACATGATAAAATGTTACATTTTAACATGTTTCATTTTAACATGATAAAATGTTACATTTTAACATGTTGCATTTTAACATGATAAAATGTTACATTTTTACATGTTGCATTTTAACATGATAAAAATGTTACATTTTAACATGTTGCATTTTAACATGATAAAATGTTACATTTTAAAATGTTACATTTGAACATGTTACATTTTAATATGTTACATTTTAACATTTTGCATTTTAACATGATAAAATGTTACATTTTAACATGTTGCATTTTAACATGATAAAATGTTACATTTTAACATGTTACATTTTAATATGTTACATTTTAACATGTTGCATTTTAACATGATAAAATGTTACATTTTAACATGTTGCATTTTAACATGATAAAATGTTACATTTTAACATGTTTCATTTTAACATGATAAAATGTTACATTTTAACATGTTTCATTTTAACATGATAAAATGTTACATTTTAACATGTTTCATTTAAAAATGTTACATTTTAAAATGTTACATTTTAACATGTTACATTTTAATATGTTACATTTTAACATGTTGCATTTTAACATAGTAAAATGTTACATTTTAACATGTTGCATTTTAACATGATAAAATGTTACATTTTAACATATTGCGATTTAACATGATAAAATGTTACATTTTTAAATGTTACATTTGAACATGTTACATTTTAATATGTTAAATTTTAACATGATAAAATGTTACATTTTAACATGTTTCATTTAAAAATGTTACATTAAAAAATGTTACATTTTAACATGTTACATTTTAATATGTTACATTTTAACATGTCTCATTTTAACATGGTAAAATGTTACATTTTAACATGTTGCATTTTAACATGATAAAATATTACATTTTAACATGTTGCATTTTAACATGATAAAATGTTACATTTTAACATGTTGCATTTTAACATGATAAAATGTTACATTTTAACATGTTTCATTTTAACATGATAAAATGTTAAATTTAAAAATGTTACATTTTTACATGTTTCATTTAAACATTATAAAATGTTACATTTTAACATTTTTCATTTTAACATCATAAAATGTTACATTTTAACATGTTACATTTTAATATGTCACATTTAAACATGTTGCATTTTAACATGATAAAATGTTACATTTTAACATGTTGTATTTTAACATGATAAAATGTTACATTTTAACATGTTGCATTTTAACATGTTGCATTTTAACATGATAAAATGTTACATTTTACATGTTTCATTTTAACATGATAAAATGTTACATTTTAACATGTTTCATTTTAAAATGTTACATTTTAATATGTTACATTTTAACATGTTTTATTTAACATGATAAAATGTTACATTTTAACATGTTTCATTTTAACATCATAAAATGTTACATTTTAACATGTTTCATTTTAACATGATAAAATGTTACATTTTTACATGTTTCATTTTAACATGATAAAATCTTACATTTTAACATGTTTCATTTTAACATGATAAAATGTTACATTTTAACATGTTGCATTTTAACATGATAAAATGTTACATTTTAACATGTTGCATTTTAACATGATAAAATGTTACATTTTAACATGTTGCATTTTAACATGATAAAATGTTACATTTTAACATGTTGCATTTTAACATGATAAAATGTTACATTTTAACATGTTTCATTTAAAAATGTTACATTTTAAAATGTTACATTTTAACGTGTTACATTTTAATATGTTACATTTTAACATGTTGCATTTTAACATAGTAAAATGTTACATTTTAACATGTTGCATTTTAACATGATAAAATGTTACATTTAAACATATTGCGAATTAACATGATAAAATGTTACATTTTAAAATGTTACATTTGAACATGTTACATTTTAATATGTTACATTTTAACATGATAAAATGTTACATTTTAACATGTTTCATTTAAAAATGTTACATTAAAAAATGTTACATTTTAACATGTTACATTTTAATATGTTACATTTTAACATGTCTCATTTTAACATGGTAAAATGTTACATTTTAACATGTTGCATTTTAACATGATAAAATGTTACATTTTAACATGTTGCATTTTAACATGATAAAATGTTACATTTTAACATGTTGCATTTTAACATGATAAAATGTTACATTTTAACATGTTTCATTTTAACATGATAAAATGTTAAATTTAAAAATGTTACATTTTTACATGTTTCATTTAAACATTATAAAATGTTACATTTTAACATTTTTCATTTTAACATCATAAAATGTTACATTTTAACATGTTACATTTTAATATGTCACATTTAAACATGTTGCATTTTAACATGATAAAATGTTACATTTTAACATGTTGTATTTTAACATGATAAAATGTTACATTTTAACATGTTGCATTTTAACATGTTGCATTTTAACATGATAAAATGTTACATTTTACATGTTTCATTTTAACATGATAAAATGTAACATTTTAACATGTTTCATTTTAACATGTTTCATTTTAAAATGTTACATTTTAATATGTAACATTTTAACATGTTGCATTTTAACATGATAAAATGTTACATTTTAACATGTTTTATTTTAACATGATAAAATGTTACATTTTAACATGTTTCATTTTAACATCATAAAATGTTACATTTTAACATGTTTCATTTTAACATGATAAAATGTTACATTTTTACATGTTTCATTTTAACATGATAAAATCTTACATTTTAACATGTTTCATTTTAACATGATAAAATGTTACATTTTAACATGTTGCATTTTAACATGATAAAATGTTACATTTTAACATGTTGCATATTAACATGATAAAATGTTACATTTTAACATGTTGCATTTTAACATGATAAAATTTTACATTTTAACATGTTGCATTTTAACATGATAAAATGTTACATTATAACATGTTTCAATTTAACATGATAAAATGTTACATTTTAACATTTTTCATTTTAACATCATAAAATGTTACATTTTAACATGTTACATTTTAATATGTTACATTTTAACATGTTGCATTTTAACATGATAAAATGTTACATTTTAACATGTTGCATTTTAACATGTTGCATTTTAACATGATAAAATATTACATTTTAACATGTTGCATTTTTACATGATAAAATGTTACATTTTAACATGTTGCATTTTAACATGATAAAATGTTACATTTTAACATGTTGCATTTTAACATGATAAAATGTTACATTTTAACATGTTGCATTTTAACATGATAAAATGTTACATTATAACATGTTTCAATTTAACATGATAAAATGTTACATTTTAACATGTTTTATTTTAAAATGTTACATTTTAAAATGTTACATTTTAACATGTTACATTTTAATATGTTACATTTTAACATGTTGCATTTTAACATAGTAAAATGTTACATTTTAACATGTTGCATTTTAACATGATAAAATGTTACATTTTAACATATTGCGATTTAACATGATAAAATGTTACATTTTAACATGTTACATTTTTATATGTTACATTTTAACATGTTGCATTTTAACATGATAAAATGTTACATTTTACTATGTTGCATTTTAACATGATAAAATGTTACATTTTAACATGTTTCATTTTAACATGATAAAATGTTACATTTTAACATGTTTCATTTAAAAATGTTACATTTTAAAATGTTACATTTTAACATGTTACATTTTAATATGTTACATTTTAACATGTTGCATTTTAACATAGTAAAATGTTACATTTTAACATGTTGCATTTTAACATGATAAAATGTTACATTTTAACATATTGCGATTTAACATGATAAAATGTTACATTTTAATATGTTACATTTTAACATGTTGCATTTTAACATGATAAAATGTTACATTTTATCATGTTAAAATGTAACATTTTACTATGTTAAAATGCAACATGTTAAAATGTAACATATTAAAATGTAACATGTTAAAATGTAACATTTTAAAATGTAACATTTTTAAATGAAACATGTTAAAATGTAACATTTTATCATGTTAAAATGAAACATGTTAAAATGTAACATTTTATCATGTTAAAATGCAACATGTTAAAATGTAACATTTTATCATGTTAAAATGCAACATGTTAAAATGTAACATTTTATCATGTTAAAATGCAACATGTTAAAATGTAACATATAAAAATGTAACATGTTAAAGTGTAACATTTTAAAATGTAACATTTTAAAATAAAACATGTTAAAATGTAACATTTTATCATGTTAAATTGAAACATGTTATAATAAAACATTTTATCATGTTAAAATGCAACATGTGTACACTACCCAGTACCCCTGTATAGGCCAATCACCGGAGAGTAGGTAGGCAAGATTTGAATTAGAATTATTATTTTTCAACACCGCGCTAGCAGCTAAGATGGTATTTGCTGTGATAACCTATCATTAGATGAATTCCCTCAGATGGTAGGATCCTAGACAAATTACTCCAAAGCATGGTAATAACAAATTATAATTTTATTCTTCTAACTAATGGAAATCCTTTATAATCATCCTTTATAAATGACAATATTACTATATCAGTAATTAAATGGCAACAGTCTTACTTGGTAAAATTCCTATGATCTGACTGGCTTAAATATAGGCTGTGATTCCCAGTTCCTACGGACTATGACTGTTTCAAGTACAGTAGGCCTAATGCTTGAACTCGTCTGTAACAATTTCAAAAGAAATAATAACAGGTAAACTAAAGTAATATTAATTTCACATAGTTGAGGCAAACATAATGAATTTAAGGTGATTTTACAATTTACAAAATATTCTCAGAACATGTGCTTTTTCATCCAAATGTAACATGAAAGTTGAGTATATAATATTTGACATTTACAAAGTTATTAACTGACAGACAATCAAAAGATTATGTATAATCATAGGTAAAAACATGGCAAATAAGATTATTTACAATACAAAACACATAAATCAATTTTCTTATTTTTAAAATGTTTTCTACTTACATTTTCACGAGTTTGTACAATTTTTAAGGGAATCAGCCAACTAAGAAAGATTTGAAGAAACAGCTCATTACAAAAATGACTTTAGTTAATTAACAGCTGTTCTCCAGTTCTGCCAACAAGGTGAAGTGTAATATAGTGAAACTAGTTAGCCATTGATCATGATATTATATGTATATTATATATTCTATGAATTAAAATAATTTAAATTTAATCAACATTTCCCTTACAACAGTATAAAATATCCCCCTACCTCTTTTTAAATTTGAATTATTTTAAAATCCAACTAAATCTCTTTATACAAACCAAAGAAATAAACATTCTAATCTTCACAACAAAATTTTTACTTACATCTACATAATTCAAATTCAAAATAAAAATAAAATATCTACTTCCCATCTGTGAACACTTCTATAACTATGCGGTGTTCTTTACTATGAGTATTTAGTACCAAAACTCACCGCAAGATAGCTATACAGAACAGACATATTATTACCGAACATAGTTCCAACAGAGGCTACTAGACAACAGCACCATACAAGATAATCAATTTCGTCAATGTCAGTTCTGCCAACTTTCAAAAAAATATCTTTACTGATAATCAATAATCAAGTTTTTTAATTAATTCAAAATTTACATGTTTCTTATCCTAACAAACTATTTACAAATACATGTAAGTCAAAAACCCTGACAATTAAAGAAGTTGTATACCATTAAGATCATAGAACTCATTTTTCATTTGTTTTATCAACATTCAAAATCTCAAACAAAAACTCTGTGTTGGCCAACCTGAAAAATAACATCATGTGATTTGTTTTGTTTTAAAGAGAAATCTCCATTTCAGTTTTGATTTGAGTTGCTTGTAGTGTGTTGTGTTATGTGTGTCGTGTGATGTTTTACGTTAAATATATATTTTGTGTTGTTTTTTGTGTGAAAGTGTGTAGTGTGATTAACAATGTTCCTTAAATCTAAATGTACCTCTCAAACCCATTTATTCATTCCATTCGTGTCACAAGCACTCACAGACTTATACAAACATATGCTCCACTCATTCATATTATTGTGCAATAACTTATTAGCGAACTCCATAAAATCTTCATTTCAAACTACTAGGCCTAACTTAACAACATTAATAACAAAATTTCTGTCCCTACGATCTTAATTAATTATACATCAATCTTAATAATAACATAACTTTTCCCTTTCAACTAAAGTTGCATCCCTGGCATCATTCCATTCATGTATTTACAAGTTGAAACTTTGGTTTCAAGATAAAACCCGTGACCTAAATTATGACCTGAAATAACCAACTAGGCCTACTTTCCTGGGTTGTATCGAACTAAACATTTACTTAACCTTTCTTACGAAACTTCTTGGCCTCATTGCTTAAGTAATGTGTTCGAATTAGTACATGAGACTTTAACTTAAATGGATGTTTTGCTCTCTTAGGCGATAATCTCCACCAATGTCTGTCAAATTTCATACAGTTTCTTGAATTTCTCATGCCTTGGTTCAGGCTTTGCTTCATTTCTTCCATCGTTAGGTCGCTGGATAACAGATTCTTACTGTCCCACAGGTTGGTTAGCGCACAGCTGGGCTCATGATCAAACATCAATTTGAAGTTGGATGTTTTGGTCGATGCATTGATGGCAGTATTTTGGCTTATGTGTAAATCGATTACTTTTTCCTTTTGATCTGGTACATCTTCTTCCTTTAACGTCACAGGAACATAGGTTTCTACGATTGATTCAAGTAGGCCTACCTTATTCATTGTGAATCCAACAGTTTTACACTCCACGATTTTTGTGCTCAAGGGCCGTTTTGTGTGATTGGGCCAGATGCCGTACAAATGTTGATCAGTGGTGTTAGCTTCATTTTTGCTTATTATTGCATTTCGTAAAAATGAAAGCAAGGGGGTCAATTCGAGTCCATTGCATTCTGTGATCTTACTGAGATAACCTTCAACGGGGTTAGGTAACTTGTTAAAGATGCTCGTATTTTCATTAGGCTTAGGTAACTGGTATATAGGCATGGTGTGTATTTGCGAGTGATTAGGATTTGTAGGCATATATAACATATTATTTTGCATGTTTGGGTTTTCATTTAGGTTAGTTTCAGTAGGCTCTTTAGGTTTAGTTGTATTTTCTTGGTTTGTCCCTTCCGGTGTAGAAGTATGATTTAGGTTAGGCCTATTTGATTTTGTCGGGCTAGTTAACTGTTCAACTAAGTTTTCTTCCTCGATAATTGACTTATTTAAATCCTCTTCATATTGGTTCAAATCAGGTAAAGATACTTGGTTTTTGATTTCATCAAATTTGCTTTGCAGTTCTTGTAACTTGACCTTCAATTTGTCCAACTTACCGAAGTAGTTAGGACCTAACATACATGCGCTTATATTACTTATTCTAAGGTGCAGATGAGTACATAGAGCTGACATTCTTGCTATGTACAGGTTGCTCGGTTGGGTATCACACTGTTCTATAAGTAGCTGAAATCGATCTACCTTAATTTCTACGGTTTGAAATTCAGTACTTAAAGCTAATTTCCCAATAAGATTGTTTACATCTGGTTGAACCTGTAAAATAGATCTGAGCTGTTTTCTGAGTGCTTCTACGTTGTCAAAGGTAGAATCTTCTCCTCTAGTTAAAATTTCATATTTAAGTTCATCTTTACTTAAATAATTCAAATTGAATTTTTCCATTGTCGGAAATTACTAGACCTATCGTACACAGAATAATTTTGGCAGTTTATGAATCACTTGCTGAAACAAGCTAATTTTATGGCAGAAGTTATGTCACTTCTTAACATTTCTTGTAGGCTAGCAAAATAATCTTGAGGTTAGCAAAAGTTCACCACAATGTCCAGGCTTAAATAAGCGCAAGGCTTGAAATTAATAAATAGCAGAGTGGCGCACTTCTATACACTACCCAGTACCCCTGTATAGGCCAATCACCGGAGAGTAGGTAGGCAAGATTTGAATTAGAATTATTATTTTTCAACACCGCGCTAGCAGCTAAGATGGTATTTGCTGTGATAACCTATCATTAGATGAATTCCCTCAGATGGTAGGATCCTGGACAAATTACTCCAAAGCATGGTAATAACAAATTATAATTTTATTCTTCTAACTAATGGAAATCCTTTATAATCATCCTTTATAAATGACAATATTACTATATCAGTAATTAAATGGCAACAGTCTTACTTGGTAAAATTCCTATGATCTGACTGGCTTAAATATAGGCTGTGATTCCCAGTTCCTACGGACTATGACTGTTTCAAGTACAGTAGGCCTAATGCTTGAACTCGTCTGTAACAATTTCAAAAGAAATAATAACAGGTAAACTAAAGTAATATTAATTTCACATAGTTGAGGCAAACATAATTAATTTAAGGTGATTTACAATTTACAAAATATTCTCAGAACATGTGCTTTTTCATCCAAATGTAACATGAAAGTTGAGTATATAATATTTGACATTTACAAAGTTATTAACTGACAGACAATCAAAAGATTATGTATAATCATAGGTAAAAACATGGCAAATAAGATTATTTACAATACAAAACACATAAATCAATTTTCTTATTTTTAAAATGTTTTCTACTTACATTTTCACGAGTTTGTACAATTTTTAAGGGAATCAGCCAACTAAGAAAGATTTGAAGAAACAGCTCATTACAAAAATGACTTTAGTTAATTAACAGCTGTTCTCCAGTTCTGCCAACAAGGTAAAGTGTAATATAGTGAAACTAGTTAGCCATTGATCATGATATTATATGTATATTATATATTCTATGAATTAAAATAATTTAAATTTAATCAACATTTCCCTTACATCAGTATACATGTTAAAATGTAACATTTTATTATGTTAAAATGCAACATGTTAAAATGTAACATTTTATCATGTTAAAATGCAACATGTTAAAATGTAACATTTTATCATGTAAAAATGCAACATGTTAAAATGTAATATTTTATCATGTTAAAATGCAACATGTTAAAATGCAACATGTTAAAATGTAACATTTTATCATGTTAAAATGCAACATGTTAAAATGTAACATATTAAAATGTAACATGTTAAAATGTAACATTTTATCATGTTAAATTGAAACATGTTATAATGTAACATTTTATCATGTTAAAATGCAACAGGTTAAAATGTAACATTTTATCATGTTAAAATGTGTTGTAATATTAAGCAGATGTTATAATTAACATCTGTTGGTTTATTGACTTTGAATTGTAAATATTTTGAAGGTTCTTGCTTTATAACTGTATCTGAATTAAATAATATACTTTGAATCAAAACTAATGAATTCTCATTAATCTATATACTGTACGGTAATAAAACATGGCGCAGTCGTCGAATGAACCTAATGCTTCCCTTAATGTGCCTCATGAAGCTGCAATTTCCCTAAATGTGAAACCACCAGAACCTTTTACATTCAACCCCAGTGAATGGCCAAGATGGAAAAAACGTTTTGGAAGATACCATTCATTGAGCGGCCTTAAAGAAGCCAGCGGCATAAAACAGGTAGATATGCTTATTTATTGCATGGGAGAAAAGGGAGAACAAATACTCGATTCATTTAAACTAAATGAATCAGATATCAACAATTACAATGTTGTTTTGAATAAGTTTGAACAGTATTTCATTCCAAAAAAGAATATAATTTTTGAAAGAGCTAAATTTTTAAAGCGTAAACAAGGATCAACAGAGTCTATAGAAGACTTTGTAACTGCTCTTCATTCTCTAGCAAAAAGTTGTGAGTGGGGACAGATTGAAGAGGAAATGATTTTAATGGTCTTGATAATTGGTATGCATGACGAACCCCTTAGCGACCGTCTTCAGTTGGAAAATGACCTAAAACTTGACTTTGCTGTAAACACTGTTCGGAAGTCTGAGGAGTTAAAGAAGCAAAAGCATGAACTATCACACTCTGAAGTAGACACAATCACTAAAATGAATCCTAACTTTTCCAACCATTCCCATGCAAACCAAAGTACTAATCAATTTAGTTCACATGATGATACTTTTCCTAACAAACCCAGTAATGCTAAAGCCATTCATAAAAATATCAAATCTTGTTTTTGGTGTGGTTTGACTCCATCTCATCAAAAGTATATGTGCCCTGCTAGAAACCACACATGTAAACTCTGTGGTAAAGTTGGACATTTCTCAAAAGTTTGTCGATCAAAAAACGTAAACCATGTTGAAACTGACGATTTTAAATCAATTGACAATCTAAACCCTGAATCACAAGACTTTATTGGTTCGGTGACTTCAAGCCAAATTTATTCATCTACTGATCCATGGACAGTATTATTAAATATCAATGACAGTGACAGTGTTGCATTCAAAATAGATACAGGAGCAGATGTAACAGTCGTGCCATCAGACATTAAATTAAACAGAAGAATTAGATTGTCGCCTACCCTTAAACAGTTTAAAGGGGCTAATGGGCAAGATCTGTCAATTTTAGGGATGGCTACTGTCAAAATGTCATACAAGAATAAAACATGCTATGAAACAATATATGTTTCTAAAGGGACTTCTGTTCCTCTTTTAGGAAAACCAGCAATTGAAAAGCTTCAGCTTGTATCTAGAATAAATGAAATAAGTTCTAACTCGTGGTTCGCTAATTACCCAAAACTTTTCAATGGCTTAGGGAATGTTACTGAAAAGTATAAAGTAGAACTAAAAGATAATGTCGTTCCTTATGCTATCAATGCCCCTCGTCGGATCCCCTTGCCTCTGTGGCAGGCTACAAAAGAAGAATTGAAAAACATGATCTCCATGGGAGTCATAGCTGAAGTCCACCATGCAACAGATTGGTGTGCTCCAATGGTTGTTGTTCCCAAGAAAGATTCCAATAAAGTTCGCATTTGTGTAGACCTATCAAAATTAAACAGGAGTGTAAAGCGAAGATACTATCCTATCCAACCAGTTGATGTAACTCTAGCTCAAATCTCTGGAGCAACACTATATTCAAAATTAGACGCCAACCATGGATTCTGGCAAGTCAGTTTGGATGAGACATCACAAGATTTGACCACTTTCTTGACGCCATTCGGTCGTTTCAAGTTTTTAAAATTGCGTTTTGGTATAAGTTCAGCACCAGAGATTTTCCAACAGTTAGTGAACAAGACCCTCAATGGACAAAAGAATGCAGTCGCTCATATGGATGATATCATTGTTTGGGGAAAAACCAAAGAAGAACACGATCATGCTCTTGAAGAAGTACTTGGAAAGCTTCAAAATGCAGGCTTTACTCTAAATAAAGGCAAGTGCCAGTTTTCACAAACGTCTCTCACATTTTTAGGCCACCAATTATCAAGGGATGGTATCAAAATTGATGAATCAAAGGTGGAAGCCATAACAAAATTGCCTCCTCCTACTAACATAGCAGGTGTGCAAAGATTTATTGGAATGGTAAATTTTGTAGGAAAATATATTCCAAATAAAAGTCAAATACTTAAACCAATTACAGACCTTTTAAGTACAAGAAATGAATTTGTTTGGGGCAAAACACAAAATATAGCCTTTGAAGAGATAAAGTCACTTCTTGCTTCCGCTCCCCAACTGGCGTTCTATGATTCTAGCCGCCCTACCATGGTGTCTGCTGACTCATCTCAAACAGGTCTTGGTGGAGTACTCTTTCAGCAACAAGTAGACAACAAATGGAAACCTATTTCATACATCTCAAGAACACTTACTGAGAGCGAAAAAAACTACTCCAATATAGAAAGAGAAGCCCTTGCTGTAACCTGGAGCTGTGATAAACTAAAACAATACATAATTGGCAAAGACATAATCATTGAAACAGACCACAAACCTCTCGTTAGTATTCTAACAAACAAAGATTTGAATGACCTAACACCCCGTATTCAGAGACTACGTCTGAGACTTATGAGATACTCCTATAGAGTTACATACACTCCAGGAAAACATCTTGCGACAGCCGACTGTCTTTCAAGAAGCCCTCTGCCTTCTAAAGAATCATACGACTTAGAAAAAGAAGTTGAATTTGCTGTTAGTTCGGTAATTACAAATTTGGGTACAACCGATGCTATAATCCAGAAAATATGTGATGCACAAAAATCATGCCCGATTCTCCGAAGAATTCAGCAATTTTGCTCCTCTGAATGGCCGGACAAATCCAAATTGCCTAATGCATTAAAACCTTACTTCCCAGTCCGCCACGAAATTTCTTTCTGTGAAGGTGTTTTGCTGAAAGGAGATAGACTCATTATCCCTAGTGACCTAAGACTTGATATGCTAAATAGAATTCATTCCGGACATTTTGGAATCAGTAAATGCCGACTTAGAGCAAGTCACAGCATGTGGTGGCCAGGTATATCTTCGGACATAGAACGAACAGTTAATGAGTGTCCTAAATGCACAGAATTTAGATCCCAGCATCATGAACCACTAATGACATCTGAAATTCCTTCTCGTCCATGGGAGAAAGCATGCATCGATTTATTCAAAATTGATGGGACTTGGTTTCTAGTAATGACAGACTGTTACAGTCGATACTTTGAAATAGCAACATTAAAAACATTAACTACAAGTGAGATAATAGAGAAATGCAAATCAATTTTTTGTCGCCACGGAATACCTGTCGAGCTTAGATCAGACTGTGGAACTCAGTTTGCTTCCCAGCGGACATGCTTAGAAAATTCTGAGTTTAAAGTTTTTGCACAAAAGTACAACTTCAAACTAACAACAAGCAGTCCCGGGCATCATCAAAGTAACGGCTCTGCAGAAGCTGCTGTAAAAATAGCTAAAAGTGTCTTACGAAAGAACAAAGAAGACCCTTACCTTGCACTCCTATCCTACAGGAACACACCCCTTACAGCCAACGGGCTTAGCCCAGCCCAACTTTTGTTCAACAGGAGGTTACGAGATAATTTACCTGTATTGCCACAGAAGCTTACTGAAAGACCTGACTTATCCAGTTTCAAGAAGAGGGAGGAAAAATACAGAGATTCCTACAAAAATCAATATGATAAGCATCACGGTACCAGGAATTTACCCCAGTTGCAACGAGGACAAAAAGTGTGGATCAAAGATCTAAAACGTCAGGGTACAATAACAAACCTAGCCAATGAGCCAAGATCTTATTGGGTAAATACTGAAAGAAACACAGTCCGCCGAAACAGATACCACTTGATTCCGTACAAAAGCCAAACCAGTCCTGAACAATCAACAAGTATTACTCCACTTCCTTTCTCTAAAAATAACGATCAGTCTCCGAAAACGTCTATAGACTTAAACAATGAACGGAGCTTACTTAAAACCCCTACCTCTCAAACCAACAACACTAATCAGAGTAATCAGAAAGCACCAAGACAAGTCTCTAGAAATACCAGTACACCAACTTTCAACACAAGGTTGTTTGTAAACAATAACAATCCTTCTTATTCACAACCAAGTCTCCAATCTCATGAAGAAGTTAGAACAAGGTTTGGAAGAATAGTGAAACCTGTGAAAAGATACGAGGGCAACTAAAAAGGAGAGATGTTGTAATATTAAGCAGATGTTATAATTAACATCTGTTGGTTTATTGACTTTGAATTGTAAATATTTTGAAGGTTCTTGCTTTATAACTGTATCTGAATTAAATAATATACTTTGAATCAAAACTAATGAATTCTCATTAATCTATATACTGTACGGTAATAAAACAAAATGCAACATGTTAAAATGTAACATTTTATCATGTTAAAATGCAACATGTTAAAATGTAACATTTTATCATGTTAAAATGCAACATGTTAAAATGTAACATTTTATCATGTTAAAATGAAACATGTTAAAATGTAAGATTTTATCATGTTAAAATGAAACATGTAAAAATGTAACATTTTATCATGTTAAAATGAAACATGTTAAAATGTAACATTTTATGATGTTAAAATGAAACATGTTAAAATGTAACATTTTATCATGTTAAAATAAAACATGTTAAAATGTAACATTTTATCATGTTAAAATGCAACATGTTAAAATGTAACATATTAAAATGTAACATTTTAAAATGAAACATGTTAAAATGTAACATTTTATCATGTTAAAATGAAACATGTAAAATGTAACATTTTATCATGTTAAAATGCAACATGTTAAATTGCAACATGTTAAAATGTAACATTTTATCATGTTAAAATACAACATGTTAAAATGTAACATTTTATCATGTTAAAATGCAACATGTTTAAATGTGACATATTAAAATGTAACATGTTAAAATGTAACATTTTATGATGTTAAAATGAAAAATGTTAAAATGTAACATTTTATAATGTTTAAATGAAACATGTAAAAATGTAACATTTTTAAATTTAACATTTTATCATGTTAAAATGAAACATGTTAAAATGTAACATTTTATCATGTTAAAATGCAACATGTTAAAATGTAACATATTAAAATGTAACATGTTAAAATGCAATATATCATGTTGCATTTTAACATGATAAAATGTTACATTTTAACATGTTTCATTTTAACATGATAAAATGTTAAATTTAAAAATGTTACATTTTTACATAATTCATTTAAACATTATAAAATGTTACATTTTAACATTTTTCATTTTAACATCATTAAATGTTACATTTTAATATGTTACATTTTAATATGTCACATTTAAACATGTTGCATTTTAACATGATAAAATGTTACATTTTAACATGTTTCATTTTAACATGATAAAATGTTACATGTTAACATGTTTCATTTTAACATGATAAAATGTTACATTTAAACATGTTTTATTTTAACATGATAAAATTTTACATTTTAACATGTTTCATTTTAACATGATAAAATGTTACATTTTAACATGTTTCATTTTAACATGATAAAATGTTACATTTTAACATGTTTCATTTTAACATGATAAAATGTTACATTTTAACATGTTGCATTTTAACATGATAAAATGTTACATTTTAACTTGTTTCATTTTAACATGATAAAATGTTACATTTTTACATGTTTCATTTAAACATGATAAAATGTTACATTTTAACATTTATCATTTTAACATCATAAAATGTTACATTTTAACATGTTACATTTTAATATGTTACATTTAAACATGTTGCATTTTAACATGATAAAATGTTACATTTTAACATGTTGCATTTTAACATGATAAAATGTTACATTTTAACATGTTTCATTTAAACATGATAAAATGTTACATTTTAACATGCTTCATTTTAACATCATAAAATGTTACATTTTAACGTTTCATTTTAACATGATAAAATGTTACATTTTAACATGTTTCATTTTAACATGATAAAATCTTACATTTTAACATGTTTTATTTGAACATGATAAAATGTTACATTTAAAAATGTTACATTTTATACATGTTGCATCTTAACATGATAAAATGTTACATTTTAACATGTTTCATTTTAACATGATATAATGTTACATTTTAACATGTTTCATTTTAACATGATAAAATGTTACATTTTAACATGTTGCATTTTAACATGATAAAATGTAACATTTTAACATGTTGCATTTTAACATGATAAAATGTTACATTTTAACATGTTTCATTTTAACATGATAAAATGTTACATTTAAAAATGTTACATTTTTACATGTTTCATTTAAACATGATAAAATGTTACATTTTAACATTTATCATTTTAACATCATAAAATGTTACATTTTAACATGTTACATTTTAATATGTTACATTTAAACATGTTGCATTTTAACATGATAAAATGTTACATTTTAACATGTTGCATTTTAACATGATAAAATGTTACATTTTAACATGTTTCATTTAAACATGATAAAATGTTACATTTTAACATGCTTCATTTTAACATCATAAAATGTTACATTTTAACGTTTCATTTTAACATGATAAAATGTTACATTTTAACATGTTTCATTTTAACATGATAAAATCTTACATTTTAACATGTTTTATTTGAACATGATAAAATGTTACATTTAAAAATGTTACATTTTATACATGTTGCATCTTAACATGATAAAATGTTACATTTTAACATGTTTCATTTTAACATGATATAATGTTACATTTTAACATGTTTCATTTTAACATGATAAAATGTTACATTTTAACATGTTTCATTTTAACATGATAAAATGTTACATTTTAACATGTTTCATTTTAACATGATAAAATGTTACATTTTAACATGTTTCATTTTAACATAATAAAATGTTACATTTTAACATGATAAAATGTTACATTTTAACATGTTGCATTTTAACATGATAAAATGTTACATTTTTACATGTTTCATTTTAACATGATAAAATGTTAAATTTAAAAATGTTACATTTTTACATGTTTCATTTAAACATGATAAAATGTTACATTTTAACATTTTTCATTTTAACATCATAAAATGTTACATTTTAACATGTTTCATTTTAACATGATAAAATCTTACATTTTAACATGTTTCATTTTAACATGATAAAATGTTACATTTTAACATGTTGCATTTTAACATGATAAAATGTTACATTTTAACATGTTGCATTTTAACATGATAAAATGTTACATTTTAACATGTTTCATTTTAACATGATAAAATGTTACATTTTAACATGTTTCATTTTAAAATGTAACATTTTAAAATGTTACATTTTAACATGTTACATTTTAATATGTTACATTTTAACATGTTGCATTTTAACATGATAAAATGTTACATTTTAACATGTTGCATTTTAACATGATAAAATGTTACATTTTAACATGTTGCATTTTAACATGATAAAATGTTACATTATAACATGTTTCATTTTAACATGATAAAATGTTACATTTTAACATGTTTTATTTAAAAATGTTACATTTTAAAATGTTACATTTTAACATGTTGCATTTTAACATGATAAAATGTTACATTTTAACATGTTGCATTTTAACATGATAAAATGTTACATTTTAACATGTTGCATTTTAACATGATAAAATGTTACATTTTAACATGTTTCATTTTAACATGATAAAATGTTACATTTTAACATGTTTCATTTTAAAATGTTACATTTTAAAATGTTACATTTTAACATGTTTCATTTTAACATGATAAAATGTTACATTTTAACATGTTTCATTTTAACATGATAAAATGTTACATTTTAACATGTTGCATTTTAACATGATAAAATGTTACATTTTAACATGTTTCATTTTAAATTGTTACATTTTAAAATGTAACATTTTAACATGTTACATTTTAATATGTTACATTTTAACATGTTTCATTTTAACATAATAAAATGTTACATTTTAACATGTTTCATTTTAACATGATAAAATGTTACATTTTAACATGTTGCATTTTAACATGATAAAATGTTACATTTTAACATGTTGCATTTTAACATGATAAAATGTTACATTTTAAAATGTTACATTTTAAATTGTTACATTTTAACATGTTTCATTTTAACATAATAAAATGTTACATTTTAACATGTTGCATTTTAACATGATAAAATGTTACATTTTAAAATGTTACATTTTAAATTGTTACATTTTAAAATGTTACATTTTAAATTGTAACAATTTAAAATGTTACATTTTAACATGTTACATTTTAATACGTTACATTTTAACATGTTGCATTTTAATACGTTACATTTTAACATAATGCATTTTAACATGATAAAATGTTACATTTTAACATGTTGCATTTTAACATGATAAAATGCTACATTTTAACGTTTCATTTTAACATGATAAAATGTTACATTTTAACATGTTTCATTTTAACATGATAAAATGTTACATTTTAACATGTTGCATTTTAACATGATAAAATGTTACATTTTTACATGTTGCATTTTAACATGATAAAAATGTTACATTTTAACATGTTGCATTTTAACATGATAAAATGTTACATTTTAAAATGTTACATTTGAACATGTTACATTTTAATATGTTACATTTTAACATTTTGCATTTTAACATGATAAAATGTTACATTTTAACATGTTGCATTTTAACATGATAAAATGTTACATTTTAACATGTTACATTTTAATATGTTACATTTTAAAATGTTGCATTTTAACATGATAAAATGTTACATTTTAACATGTTGCATTTTAACATGTTAAAATGTTACATTTTAACATGTTGCTTTTTAACATGATAAAATGTTACATTTTAACATGTTTCATTTTAACATGATAAAATGTTACATTTTAACATGTTTCATTTAAAAATGTTACAATTTAAAATGTTACATTTTAACATGTTACATTTTAATATGTTACATTTTAACATGCTGCATTTTAACATGATAAAATGTTACATTTTAACATGTTACATTTTAATATGTTACATTTTAACATGTTGCATTTTAACATGATAAAATGTTACATTTTAACATGTTGCATTTAACATGATAAAATGTTACATTTTAACATGTTTCATTTTAACATGATAAAATGTTACATTTTAACATGTTGCATTTTAACATGATAAAATGTTACATTTTAACATGTTTCATTTTAAATTGTTACATTTTAAAATGTAACATTTTAACATGTTGCATTTTAATATGTTACATTTTAACATGTGTCATTTTAACATAATAAAATGTTACATTTTAACATGTTTCATTTTACCATGATAAAATGTTACATTTAAAAATGTTACATTTTTACATGTTGCATTTTAACATGATAAAATGTTACATTTTAACATGTTTCATTTTAACATGATATAATGTTACATTTTAACATGTTTCATTTTAACATGATAAAATGTTACATTTTAACATGTTTCATTTTAACATGATAAAATGTTACATTTTAACATGTTTCATTTTAACATGATAAAATGTTACATTTTAACATGTTTCATTTTAACATGATAAAATGTTACATTTTAACATGTTTCATTTTAACATGATAAAATGTTACATTTTAACATGTTGCATTTTAACATGATAAAATGTTACATTTTAACATGTTTCATTTTAAATTGTTACATTTTAAAATGTAACATTTTAACATGTTGCATTTTAATATATTACATTTTAACATGTGTCATTTTAACATAATAAAATGTTACATTTTAACATGTTTCATTTTAACATGATAAAATGTTACATTTTAACGTTTCATTTTAACATGATAAAATGTTACATTTTAACATGTTGCATTTTGACATGATAAAATGTTACATTTTAACATGTTTCATTTTAACATGATAAAATGTTACATTTTAACGTTTCATTTTAACATGATAAAATGTTACATTTTAACATGATAAAATGTTACATTTTAACATGATAAAATGTTACATTTTAATATGTTTCATTTTAACATGATAAAATGTTACATATTAACATGTTGCATTTTAACATGATAAAATGTTACATTTTAACATGTATCATTTTGAAATGTTACATTTAAAAATGTAACATTTTAACATGTTACATTTTAATATGTTACATTTTAACATGTTTCATTTTAACATGATAAAATGTTACATTTTAACGTTTCATTTTAACGTGATAAAATGTTACATTTTAACATGTTGCATTTTAACATGATAAAATGTATCATTTTAACATGTTGCATTTTAACATGATAAAATGTTACATTTTAACATGTTTCATTTTAACATGATAAAATGTTACATTTAAAAATGTTACATTTTTACATGTTTTATTTAAACATGATATAATGTTACATTTTAACATTTTTCATTTTAACATGATAAAATGTTACATTTTAACATGTTGCATTTTAACATCATAAAATGTTACATTTTAACATGTTGCATTTAAACATGATAAAATGTTACATTTTAACATGTTGCATTTTAACATGATAAAATGTTACATTTTAACATGTTTCATTTTAACATGATATAATGTTACATTTTAACATGTTTCATTTTAACATGATAAAATGTTACATTTTAATGTTTCATTTTAACATGATAAAATGTTACATTTTAACATGTTGCATTTTAACATGATAAAATGTTACATTTTAACATGTTGCATTTTAACATGATAAAATGTTACATTTTAACATGTTTCATTTTAAAATGTTACATTTTAAAATGTTACATTTAAAAATGTTAAATTTTAAAATGTTACATTTTAACATGTTACATTTTAATACGTTACATTTTAACATGTTGCATTTTAACATGATAAAATGTTACATTTTAACATGTTGCATTTTAACATGATAAAATGTTACATTTTAAAATGTTAAATTTTAAAATGTTACATTTTAAAATGTTACATTTGAACATGTTACATTTTAATATGTTACATTTTATCATGTTGCATTTTAACATGATAAAATGTATCATTTTAACATGTTGCATTTTAACATGATAAAATGTATCATTTTAACATGTTGCATTTTAACATGATAAAATGTTACATTTTAACATGTTTCATTTTAACATGATAAAATGTTACATTTAAAAATGTTACATTTTTACATGTTTTATTTAAACATGATATAATGTTACATTTTAACATTTTTCATTTTAACATGATAAAATGTTACATTTTAACATGTTGCATTTTAACATGATAAAATGTTACATTTTAACATGTTGCATTTAAACATGATAAAATGTTACATTTTAACATGTTGCATTTTAACATGATAAAATGTTACATTTTAACATGTTTCATTTTAACATGATATAATGTTACATTTTAACATGTTTCATTTTAACATGATAAAATGTTACATTTTAATGTTTCATTTTAACATGATAAAATGTTACATTTTAACATGTTGCATTTTAACATGATAAAATGTTACATTTTAACATGTTGCATTTTAACATGATAAAATGTTACATTTTAACATGTTTCATTTTAAAATGTTACATTTTAAAATGTTACATTTAAAAATGTTAAATTTTAAAATGTTACATTTTAACATGTTACATTTTAATACGTTACATTTTAACATGTTGCATTTTAACATGATAAAATGTTACATTTTAACATGTTGCATTTTAACATGATAAAATGTTACATTTTAAAATGTTAAATTTTAAAATGTTACATTTTAAAATGTTACATTTGAACATGTTACATTTTAATATGTTACATTTTATCATGTTGCATTTTAACATGATAAAATGTTACATTTTAACATGTTGCATTTTAACATGATAAAATGTTACATTTTAACATGTTTCATTTTAACATGATAAAATGTTACATTTTAACATGTTTCATTTTAACATGATAAAATGTTACATTTTAACATGTTGCATTTTAACATGATAAAATGTTACATTTTTACATGTTGCATTTTAACATGATAAAAATGTTACATTTTAACATGTTGCATTTTAACATGATAAAATGTTACATTTTAATATGTTACATTTTAACATTTTGCATTTTAACATGATAAAATGTTACATTTTAACATGTTGCATTTTAACATGATAAAATGTTACATTTTAACATGTTTCATTTTAACATGATAATATGTTACATTTTAACATGTTTCATTTTAAAATGTTACATTTTAACATGTTACATTTTAATATGTTACATTTTAACATGTTGCATTTTAACATGATAAAATGTTACATTTTAACATGTTGCATTTCAACATGATAAAATGTTACATTTTAACATGTTGCATTTCAACATGATAAAATGTTACATTTTAAAATGTTGCATTTTAACATATTAAAATGTTACATTTTAACATGTTTCATTTTAACATGATAAAATGTTACATTTTAACATGTTTCATTTAAAAATGTTACAATTTAAAATGTTACATTTTAACATGTTACATTTTAATATGTTACATTTTAACATGTTGCATTTTAACATGATAAAATGTTACATTTTAACATGTTGCATTTTAACATGATAAAATGTTACATTTTAACATATTGCGATTTAACATGATAAAATGTTACATTTTAAAATGTTACATTTGAACATGTTACATTTTAATATGTTACATTTTAACATGTTGCATTTTAACATGATAAAATGTTACATTTTAACATGTTGCATTTTAACATGATAAAATGTTACATTTTAACATGTTTCATTTTAACATGATAAAATGTTACATTTTAACATGTTTCATTTTAACATGATAAAATGTTACATTTTAACGTTTCATTTTAACATGATAAAATGTTACATTTTAACATGTTTCATTTTAACATGTTACATTTTAACATGTTGCATTTTAACATGATAAAATGTTACATTTTAACATGTTGCATTTTAACATGATTAAATGTTACATTTTAACATGTTTCATTTTAACATGATAAAATGTTACATTTTAACATGTTGCATTTTAACATGATAAAATGTTACATTTTAACATGTTTCATTTTAACATGATAAAATGTTACATTTTAACATGTTTCATTTTAACATGATAAAATGTTACATTTTAACATGTTTCATTTTAACATGATAAAATGTTACATTTTAACATGTTTCATTTTAACATGATAAAATGTTACATTTTAACATGTTTCATTTTAACATGATAAAATGTTACATTTTAACATGTTTCATTTTAACATGATAAAATCTTACATTTTAACATGTTTCATTTTAACATGATAAAATGTTACTTTTTAACAAGTTGCATTTTAACATGATAAAATGTTACATTTTAACATGTTGCATTTTAACATGATAAAATGTTACATTTTAACTTGTTTCATTTTAACATGATAAAATGTTACATTTTAACATGTTTCATTTAAAAATGTTACATTAAAAAATGTTACATTTTAACATGTTATATTTTAATATGTTACATTTTAACATGTTGCATTTTAAAATGATAAAATGTTACATTTTAACATGTTGCATTTTAACATGATAAAATGTTACATTTTAACATGTTGCATTTTAACATGATAAAATGTTACATTTTAACATGTTGCATTTTAACATGATAAAATGTTACATTTTAACATGTTTCATTTTTACATGATAAAATGTTAAATTTAAAAATGTTACATTTTTACATGTTTCATTTAAACATGATAAAATGTTACATTTTAACATTTTTCATTTTAACATCATAAAATGTTACATTTTAACATGTTTCATTTTAACATGATAAAATCTTACATGTTAACATGTTTCATTTTAACATGATAAAATGTTACATTTTAACATGCTGCATTTTAACATGATAAAATGTTACATTTTAACATGTTACATTTTAATATGTTACATTTTAACATGTTGCATTTTAACATGATAAAATGTTACATTTTAACATGTTGCATTTAACATGATAAAATGTTACATTTTAACATGTTTCATTTTAACATGATAAAATGTTACATTTTAACATGTTGCATTTTAACATGATAAAATGTTACATTTTAACATGTTTCATTTTAAATTGTTACATTTTAAAATGTAACATTTTAACATGTTGCATTTTAATATGTTACATTTTAACATGTGTCATTTTAACATAATAAAATGTTACATTTTAACATGTTTCATTTTAACATGATAAAATGTTACATTTAAAAATGTTACATTTTTACATGTTGCATTTTAACATGATAAAATGTTACATTTTAACATGTTTCATTTTAACATGATATAATGTTACATTTTAACATGTTTCATTTTAACATGATAAAATGTTACATTTTAACATGTTTCATTTTAACATGATAAAATGTTACATTTTAACATGTTTCATTTTAACATGATAAAATGTTACATTTTAACATGTTTCATTTTAACATGATAAAATGTTACATTTTAACATGTTTCATTTTAACATGATAAAATGTTACATTTTAACATGTTGCATTTTAACATGATAAAATGTTACATTTTAACATGTTTCATTTTAAATTGTTACATTTTAAAATGTAACATTTTAACATGTTGCATTTTAATATATTACATTTTAACATGTGTCATTTTAACATAATAAAATGTTACATTTTAACATGTTTCATTTTAACATGATAAAATGTTACATTTTAACGTTTCATTTTAACATGATAAAATGTTACATTTTAACATGTTGCATTTTGACATGATAAAATGTTACATTTTAACATGTTTCATTTTAACATGATAAAATGTTACATTTTAACGTTTCATTTTAACATGATAAAATGTTACATTTTAACATGATAAAATGTTACATTTTAACATGATAAAATGTTACATTTTAATATGTTTCATTTTAACATGATAAAATGTTACATATTAACATGTTGCATTTTAACATGATAAAATGTTACATTTTAACATGTATCATTTTGAAATGTTACATTTAAAAATGTAACATTTTAACATGTTACATTTTAATATGTTACATTTTAACATGTTTCATTTTAACATGATAAAATGTTACATTTTAACGTTTCATTTTAACGTGATAAAATGTTACATTTTAACATGTTGCATTTTAACATGATAAAATGTATCATTTTAACATGTTGCATTTTAACATGATAAAATGTTACATTTTAACATGTTTCATTTTAACATGATAAAATGTTACATTTAAAAATGTTACATTTTTACATGTTTTATTTAAACATGATATAATGTTACATTTTAACATTTTTCATTTTAACATGATAAAATGTTACATTTTAACATGTTGCATTTTAACATCATAAAATGTTACATTTTAACATGTTGCATTTAAACATGATAAAATGTTACATTTTAACATGTTGCATTTTAACATGATAAAATGTTACATTTTAACATGTTTCATTTTAACATGATATAATGTTACATTTTAACATGTTTCATTTTAACATGATAAAATGTACATTTTAATGTTTCATTTTAACATGATAAAATGTTACATTTTAACATGTTGCATTTTAACATGATAAAATGTTACATTTTAACATGTTGCATTTTAACATGATAAAATGTTACATTTTAACATGTT
Source organism: Macrosteles quadrilineatus (assembly GCF_028750875.1). Taxonomy (NCBI): domain Eukaryota; kingdom Metazoa; phylum Arthropoda; class Insecta; order Hemiptera; family Cicadellidae; genus Macrosteles; species Macrosteles quadrilineatus. The sequence goes on along the minus strand of NW_026542631.1, from coordinate 331,939 downwards.
TCATTTTAAAATGTTACATTTTAAAATGTTACATTTAAAAATGTTAAATTTTAAAATGTTACATTTTAACATGTTACATTTTAATACGTTACATTTTAACATGTTGCATTTTAACATGATAAAATGTTACATTTTAACATGTTGCATTTTAACATGATAAAATGTTACATTTTAAAATGTTAAATTTTAAAATGTTACATTTTAAAATGTTACATTTGAACATGTTACATTTTAATATGTTACATTTTATCATGTTGCATTTTAACATGATAAAATGTATCATTTTAACATGTTGCATTTTAACATGATAAAATGTATCATTTTAACATGTTGCATTTTAACATGATAAAATGTTACATTTTAACATGTTTCATTTTAACATGATAAAATGTTACATTTAAAAATGTTACATTTTTACATGTTTTATTTAAACATGATATAATGTTACATTTTAACATTTTTCATTTTAACATGATAAAATGTTACATTTTAACATGTTGCATTTTAACATGATAAAATGTTACATTTTAACATGTTGCATTTAAACATGATAAAATGTTACATTTTAACATGTTGCATTTTAACATGATAAAATGTTACATTTTAACATGTTTCATTTTAACATGATATAATGTTACATTTTAACATGTTTCATTTTAACATGATAAAATGTTACATTTTAATGTTTCATTTTAACATGATAAAATGTTACATTTTAACATGTTGCATTTTAACATGATAAAATGTTACATTTTAACATGTTGCATTTTAACATGATAAAATGTTACATTTTAACATGTTTCATTTTAAAATGTTACATTTTAAAATGTTACATTTAAAAATGTTAAATTTTAAAATGTTACATTTTAACATGTTACATTTTAATACGTTACATTTTAACATGTTGCATTTTAACATGATAAAATGTTACATTTTAACATGTTGCATTTTAACATGATAAAATGTTACATTTTAAAATGTTAAATTTTAAAATGTTACATTTTAAAATGTTACATTTGAACATGTTACATTTTAATATGTTACATTTTATCATGTTGCATTTTAACATGATAAAATGTTACATTTTAACATGTTGCATTTTAACATGATAAAATGTTACATTTTAACATGTTTCATTTTAACATGATAAAATGTTACATTTTAACATGTTTCATTTTAACATGATAAAATGTTACATTTTAACATGTTGCATTTTAACATGATAAAATGTTACATTTTTACATGTTGCATTTTAACATGATAAAAATGTTACATTTTAACATGTTGCATTTTAACATGATAAAATGTTACATTTTAATATGTTACATTTTAACATTTTGCATTTTAACATGATAAAATGTTACATTTTAACATGTTGCATTTTAACATGATAAAATGTTACATTTTAACATGTTTCATTTTAACATGATAATATGTTACATTTTAACATGTTTCATTTTAAAATGTTACATTTTAACATGTTACATTTTAATATGTTACATTTTAACATGTTGCATTTTAACATGATAAAATGTTACATTTTAACATGTTGCATTTCAACATGATAAAATGTTACATTTTAACATGTTGCATTTCAACATGATAAAATGTTACATTTTAAAATGTTGCATTTTAACATATTAAAATGTTACATTTTAACATGTTTCATTTTAACATGATAAAATGTTACATTTTAACATGTTTCATTTAAAAATGTTACAATTTAAAATGTTACATTTTAACATGTTACATTTTAATATGTTACATTTTAACATGTTGCATTTTAACATGATAAAATGTTACATTTTAACATGTTGCATTTTAACATGATAAAATGTTACATTTTAACATATTGCGATTTAACATGATAAAATGTTACATTTTAAAATGTTACATTTGAACATGTTACATTTTAATATGTTACATTTTAACATGTTGCATTTTAACATGATAAAATGTTACATTTTAACATGTTGCATTTTAACATGATAAAATGTTACATTTTAACATGTTTCATTTTAACATGATAAAATGTTACATTTTAACATGTTTCATTTTAACATGATAAAATGTTACATTTTAACGTTTCATTTTAACATGATAAAATGTTACATTTTAACATGTTTCATTTTAACATGTTACATTTTAACATGTTGCATTTTAACATGATAAAATGTTACATTTTAACATGTTGCATTTTAACATGATTAAATGTTACATTTTAACATGTTTCATTTTAACATGATAAAATGTTACATTTTAACATGTTGCATTTTAACATGATAAAATGTTACATTTTAACATGTTTCATTTTAACATGATAAAATGTTACATTTTAACATGTTTCATTTTAACATGATAAAATGTTACATTTTAACATGTTTCATTTTAACATGATAAAATGTTACATTTTAACATGTTTCATTTTAACATGATAAAATGTTACATTTTAACATGTTTCATTTTAACATGATAAAATGTTACATTTTAACATGTTTCATTTTAACATGATAAAATCTTACATTTTAACATGTTTCATTTTAACATGATAAAATGTTACTTTTTAACAAGTTGCATTTTAACATGATAAAATGTTACATTTTAACATGTTGCATTTTAACATGATAAAATGTTACATTTTAACTTGTTTCATTTTAACATGATAAAATGTTACATTTTAACATGTTTCATTTAAAAATGTTACATTAAAAAATGTTACATTTTAACATGTTATATTTTAATATGTTACATTTTAACATGTTGCATTTTAAAATGATAAAATGTTACATTTTAACATGTTGCATTTTAACATGATAAAATGTTACATTTTAACATGTTGCATTTTAACATGATAAAATGTTACATTTTAACATGTTGCATTTTAACATGATAAAATGTTACATTTTAACATGTTTCATTTTTACATGATAAAATGTTAAATTTAAAAATGTTACATTTTTACATGTTTCATTTAAACATGATAAAATGTTACATTTTAACATTTTTCATTTTAACATCATAAAATGTTACATTTTAACATGTTTCATTTTAACATGATAAAATCTTACATGTTAACATGTTTCATTTTAACATGATAAAATGTTACATTTTAACATGTTGCATTTTAACATGATAAAATGTTACATTTTAACATGTTTCATTTTAAAATGTTACATTTTAAAATGTTACATTTTAACATGTTGCATTTTAACATGATAAAATGTTACATTTTAACATGTTGCATTTTAACATGATAAAATGTTACATTTTAACATGTTGCATTTTAACATGATAAAATGTTACATTTTAACATGTTTCATTTTAACATGATAAAATGTTACATTTTAACATGTTTCATTTAAAAATGTTACATTTTAAAATGTTACATTTTAACATGTTACATTTTAATATGTTACATTTTAACATGTTGCATTTTAACATAGTAAAATGTTACATTTTAACATGTTGCATTTTAACATGATAAAATGTTACATTTTAACATATTGCGATTTAACATGATAAAATGTTACATTTTAAAATGTTACATTTGAACATGTTACATTTTAATATGTTACATTTTAACATGTAGCATTTTAACATGGTAAAATGTTACAGTTTAACATGTTGCATTTTAACATGATAAAATGTTACATTTTAACATGTTGCATTTTAACATGATAAAATGTTACATTTTAACTTGTTGCATTTTAACATGATAAAATGTTACATTTTAACATGTTTCATTTTAACATGATAAAATGTTAAATTAAAAAATGTTACATTTTTACATGTTTCATTTAAACATAATAAAATGTTACATTTTAACATTTTTCATTTTAACATCATAAAATGTTACATTTTAACATGTTACATTTTAATATGTCACATTTAAACACGTTGCATTTTAACATGAAAAAATTTTACATTTTAACATGTTGTATTTTAACATGATAAAATGTAACATTTTAACATGTTGCATTTTAACATAATAAAATATTACATTTTACATGTTTCATTTTAACATGATAAAATGTTACATTTTAACATGTTTCATTTTAAAATGTTACATTTTAATATGTTACATTTTAACATGTTGCATTTTAACATGATAAAATGTTACATTTTAACATGTTTTATTTTAACATGATAAAATGTTACATTTTAACATGTTTCATTTTAACATCATAAAATGTTACATTTTAACATGTTTCATTTTAACATGATAAAATGTTACATTTTTACATGTTTCATTTTAACATGATAAAATCTTACATTTTAACATGTTTCATTTTAACATGACAAAATGTTACATTTTAACATGTTGCATTTTAACATGATAAAATGTTACATTTTAACATGTTGCATTTTAACATGATAAAATGTTACATTTTAACATGTTTCATTTTAACATGATAAAATGTTACATTTTAACTTGTTTCATTTTAACATGATAAAATGTTACATTTTAACATGTTTCATTTAAAAATGTTACATTAAAAAATGTTGCATTTTAACATGTTATATTTTAATATGTTACATTTTAACATGTTGCATTTTAACATGATAAAATGTTACATTTTAACATGTTGCATTTTAACATGATAAAATGTTACATTTTAACATGTTGCATTTTAACATGATAAAATGTTACATTTTAACATGTTGCATTTTAACATGATAAAATGTTACATTTTAACATGTTGCATTTTAACATGATAAAATGTTACATTTTAAAATGTTGCATTTTAACATATTAAAATGTTACATTTTAACATGTTTCATTTTAACATGATAAAATGTTACATTTTAACATGTTTCATTTAAAAATGTTACAATTTAAAATGTTACATTTTAACATGTTACATTTTAATATGTTACATTTTAACATGTTGCATTTTAACATGATAAAATGTTACATTTTAACATGTTGCATTTTAACATGATAAAATGTTACATTTTAACATATTGCGATTTAACATGATAAAATGTTACATTTTAAAATGTTACATTTAAACATGTTACATTTTAATATGTTACATTTTAACATGTTGCATTTTAACATGATAAAATGTTACATTTTAACATGTTGCATTTTAACATGATAAAATGTTACATTTTAACATGTTTCATTTTAACATGATAAAATGTTACATTTTAACATGTTTCATTTTAACATGATAAAATGTTACATTTTAACGTTTCATTTTAACATGATAAAATGTTACATTTTAACATGTTTCATTTTAACATGTTACATTTTAACATGTTGCATTTTAACATGATAAAATGTTACATTTTAACATGTTGCATTTTAACATGATTAAATGTTACATTTTAACATGTTTCATTTTAACATGATAAAATGTTACATTTTAACATGTTGCATTTTAACATGATAAAATGTTACATTTTAACATGTTTCATTTTAACATGATAAAATGTTACATTTTAACATGTTTCATTTTAACATGATAAAATGTTACATTTTAACATGTTTCATTTTAACATGATAAAATGTTACATTTTAACATGTTTCATTTTAACATGATAAAATGTTACATTTTAACATGTTTCATTTTAACATGATAAAATGTTACATTTTAACATGTTTCATTTTAACATGATAAAATCTTACATTTTAACATGTTTCATTTTAACATGATAAAATGTTACTTTTTAACAAGTTGCATTTTAACATGATAAAATGTTACATTTTAACATGTTGCATTTTAACATGATAAAATGTTACATTTTAACTTGTTTCATTTTAACATGATAAAATGTTACATTTTAACATGTTTCATTTAAAAATGTTACATTAAAAAATGTTACATTTTAACATGTTATATTTTAATATGTTACATTTTAACATGTTGCATTTTAAAATGATAAAATGTTACATTTTAACATGTTGCATTTTAACATGATAAAATGTTACATTTTAACATGTTGCATTTTAACATGATAAAATGTTACATTTTAACATGTTGCATTTTAACATGATAAAATGTTACATTTTAACATGTTTCATTTTTACATGATAAAATGTTAAATTTAAAAATGTTACATTTTTACATGTTTCATTTAAACATGATAAAATGTTACATTTTAACATTTTTCATTTTAACATCATAAAATGTTACATTTTAACATGTTTCATTTTAACATGATAAAATCTTACATGTTAACATGTTTCATTTTAACATGATAAAATGTTACATTTTAACATGTTGCATTTTAACATGATAAAATGTTACATTTTAACATGTTTCATTTTAAAATGTTACATTTTAAAATGTTACATTTTAACATGTTGCATTTTAACATGTTGCATTTTAACATGATAAAATGTTACATTTTAACATGTTGCATTTTAACATGATAAAATGTTACATTTTAACATGTTGCATTTTAACATGATAAAATGTTACATTTTAACATGTTTCATTTTAACATGATAAAATGTTACATTTTAACATGTTTCATTTAAAAATGTTACATTTTAAAATGTTACATTTTAACATGTTACATTTTAATATGTTACATTTTAACATGTTGCATTTTAACATAGTAAAATGTTACATTTTAACATGTTGCATTTTAACATGATAAAATGTTACATTTTAACATATTGCGATTTAACATGATAAAATGTTACATTTTAAAATGTTACATTTGAACATGTTACATTTTAATATGTTACATTTTAACATGTAGCATTTTAACATGGTAAAATGTTACAGTTTAACATGTTGCATTTTAACATGATAAAATGTTACATTTTAACATGTTGCATTTTAACATGATAAAATGTTACATTTTAACTTGTTGCATTTTAACATGATAAAATGTTACATTTTAACATGTTTCATTTTAACATGATAAAATGTTAAATTAAAAAATGTTACATTTTTACATGTTTCATTTAAACATAATAAAATGTTACATTTTAACATTTTTCATTTTAACATCATAAAATGTTACATTTTAACATGTTACATTTTAATATGTCATATTTAAACACGTTGCATTTTAACATGAAAAAATGTTACATTTTAACATGTTGTATTTTAACATGATAAAATGTAACATTTTAACATGTTGCATTTTAACATAATAAAATATTACATTTTACATGTTTCATTTTAACATGATAAAATGTTACATTTTAACATGTTTCATTTTAAAATGTTACATTTTAATATGTTACATTTTAACATGTTGCATTTTAACATGATAAAATGTTACATTTTAACATGTTTTATTTTAACATGATAAAATGTTACATTTTAACATGTTTCATTTTAACATCATAAAATGTTACATTTTAACATGTTTCATTTTAACATGATAAAATGTTACATTTTTACATGTTTCATTTTAACATGATAAAATCTTACATTTTAACATGTTTCATTTTAACATGATAAAATGTTACATTTTAACATGTTGCATTTTAACATGTTTCATTTTAACATGATAAAATGTTACATTTTAACTTGTTTCATTTTAACATGATAAAATGTTACATTTTAACATGTTTCATTTAAAAATGTTACATTAAAAAATGTTACATTTTAACATGTTATATTTTAATATGTTACATTTTAACATGTTGCATTTTAAAATGATAAAATGTTACATTTTAACATGTTGCATTTTAACATGATAAAATGTTACATTTTAACATGTTGCATTTTAACATGATAAAATGTTACATTTTAACATGTTGCATTTTAACATGATAAAATGTTACATTTTAACATGTTTCATTTTAAAATGTTACATTTTAAAATGTTACATTTTAACATGTTGCATTTTAACATGATAAAATGTTACATTTTAACATGTTGCATTTTAACATGATAAAATGTTACATTTTAACATGTTGCATTTTAACATGATAAAATGTTACATTTTAACATGTTGCATTTTAACATGATAAAATGTTACATTTTAACATGTTTCATTTTTACATGATAAAATGTTAAATTTAAAAATGTTACATTTTTACATGTTTCATTTAAACATGATAAAATGTTACATTTTAACATTTTTCATTTTAACATCATAAAATGTTACATTTTAACATGTTTCATTTTAACATGATAAAATCTTACATGTTAACATGTTTCATTTTAACATGATAAAATGTTACATTTTAACATGTTGCATTTTAACATGATAAAATGTTACATTTTAACATGTTTCATTTTAAAATGTTACATTTTAAAATGTTACATTTTAACATGTTGCATTTTAACATGATAAAATGTTACATTTTAACATGTTGCATTTTAACATGATAAAATGTTACATTTTAACATGTTGCATTTTAACATGATAAAATGTTACATTTTAACATGTTTCATTTTAACATGATAAAATGTTACATTTTAACATGTTTCATTTAAAAATGTTACATTTTAAAATGTTACATTTTAACATGTTACATTTTAATATGTTACATTTTAACATGTTGCATTTTAACATAGTAAAATGTTACATTTTAACATGTTGCATTTTAACATGATAAAATGTTACATTTTAACATATTGCGATTTAACATGATAAAATGTTACATTTTAAAATGTTACATTTGAACATGTTACATTTTAATATGTTACATTTTAACATGTAGCATTTTAACATGGTAAAATGTTACAGTTTAACATGTTGCATTTTAACATGATAAAATGTTACATTTTAACATGTTGCATTTTAACATGATAAAATGTTACATTTTAACTTGTTGCATTTTAACATGATAAAATGTTACATTTTAACATGTTTCATTTTAACATGATAAAATGTTAAATTAAAAAATGTTACATTTTTACATGTTTCATTTAAACATAATAAAATGTTACATTTTAACATTTTTCATTTTAACATCATAAAATGTTACATTTTAACATGTTACATTTTAATATGTCATATTTAAACACGTTGCATTTTAACATGAAAAAATGTTACATTTTAACATGTTGTATTTTAACATGATAAAATGTAACATTTTAACATGTTGCATTTTAACATAATAAAATATTACATTTTACATGTTTCATTTTAACATGATAAAATGTTACATTTTAACATGTTTCATTTTAAAATGTTACATTTTAATATGTTACATTTTAACATGTTGCATTTTAACATGATAAAATGTTACATTTTAACATGTTTTATTTTAACATGATAAAATGTTACATTTTAACATGTTTCATTTTAACATCATAAAATGTTACATTTTAACATGTTTCATTTTAACATGATAAAATGTTACATTTTTACATGTTTCATTTTAACATGATAAAATCTTACATTTTAACATGTTTCATTTTAACATGATAAAATGTTACATTTTAACATGTTGCATTTTAACATGTTTCATTTTAACATGATAAAATGTTACATTTTAACTTGTTTCATTTTAACATGATAAAATGTTACATTTTAACATGTTTCATTTAAAAATGTTACATTAAAAAATGTTACATTTTAACATGTTATATTTTAATATGTTACATTTTAACATGTTGCATTTTAAAATGATAAAATGTTACATTTTAACATGTTGCATTTTAACATGATAAAATGTTACATTTTAACATGTTGCATTTTAACATGATAAAATGTTACATTTTAACATGTTGCATTTTAACATGATAAAATGTTACATTTTAACATGTTTCATTTTAAAATGTTACATTTTAAAATGTTACATTTTAACATGTTGCATTTTAACATGATAAAATGTTACATTTTAACATGTTGCATTTTAACATGATAAAATGTTACATTTTAACATGTTGCATTTTAACATGATAAAATGTTACATTTTAACATGTTTCATTTTAACATGATAAAATGTTACATTTTAACATGTTTCATTTAAAAATGTTACATTTTAAAATGTTACATTTTAACATGTTACATTTTAATATGTTACATTTTAACATGTTGCATTTTAACATAGTAAAATGTTACATTTTAACATGTTGCATTTTAACATGATAAAATGTTACATTTTAACATATTGCGATTTAACATGATAAAATGTTACATTTTAAAATGTTACATTTGAACATGTTACATTTTAATATGTTACATTTTAACATGTTGCATTTTAACATGGTAAAATGTTACAGTTTAACATGTTGCATTTTAACATGATAAAATGTTACATTTTAACATGTTGCATTTTAACATGATAAAATGTTACATTTTAACTTGTTGCATTTTAACATGATAAAATGTTACATTTTAACATGTTTCATTTTAACATGATAAAATGTTAAATTTAAAAATGTTACATTTTTACATGTTTCATTAAAACATAATAAAATGTTACATTTTAACATTTTTCATTTTAACATCATAAAATGTTACATTTTAACATGTTACATTTTAATATGTCACATTTAAACACGTTGCATTTTAACATGAAAAAATGTTACATTTTAACATGTTGCATTTTAACATGATAAAATGTTACATTTTAACATGTTTCATTTTAACATGATAAAATGTTACATTTTAAAATGTTTCATTTTAAAATGTTACATTTTAACATGTTACATTTTAATATGTTACATTTTAACATGTTGCATTTTAACATGATAAAATGTTACATTTTAACATGTTTCATTTTAACATGATAAAATGTTACATTAAAAAATGTTACATTTTTACATGTTTCATTTAAACATGATAAAATGTTACATTTTAACATTTTTCATTTTAACATCATAAAATGTTACATTTTAACATGTTACATTTTAATATGTTACATTTTAACATGTTGCATTTTAACATGATAAAATGTTACATTTTAACATGTTGCATTTTAACATGTTGCATTTTAACATGATAAAATGTTACATTTTATCATGTTGCATTTTTACATGATAAAATGTTACATTTTACATGTTGCATTTTAACATGATAAAATGTTACATTTTAACATGTTGCATTTTAACATGATAAAATGTTACATTTTAACATGTTGCATTTTAACATGATAAAATGTTACATTTTAACATGTTGCATTTTAACATGATAAAATGTTACATTATAACATGTTTCAATTTAACATGATAAAATGTTACATTTTAACATGTTACATTTTTATATGTTACATTTTATCATGTTGCATTTTAACATGATAAAATGTTACATTTTAACATGTTGCATTTTAACATGATAAAATGTTACATTTTAACATGTTGCATTTTAACATGATAAAATGTTACATTTTAACATGTTTCATTTTAACATGATAAAATGTTACATTTTAACATGTTTCATTTTAAAATGTTACATTTTAAAATGTTACATTTTAACATGTTACATTTTAATATGTTACATTTTAACATGTTGCATTTTAACATAGTAAAATGTTACATTTTAACATGTTGCATTTTAACATGATAAAATGTTACATTTTAACATATTGCGATTTAACATGATAAAATGTTACATTTTAAAATGTTACATTTGAACATGTTAGATTTTAATATGTTACATTTTAACATGTTGCATTTTAACATGATAAAATGTTACATTTTAACATGTTGCATTTTAACATGATAAAATGTTACATTTTAACATGTTTCATTTTAACATGATAAAATGTTACATTTTAACGTTTCATTTTAACATGATAAAATGTTACATTTTAACATGTTTCATTTTAACATGATAAAATGTTACATTTAAACATGTTTCATTTTAACATGATAAAATTTTACATTTTAACATGTTTCATTTTAACATGATAAAATGTTACATTTTAACATGTTTCATTTTAACTTGATAAAATGTTACATTTTAACATGTTTCATTTTAACATGATAAAATGTTACATTTTAACATGTTTCATTTTAACATGATAAAATGTTACATTTTAACATGTTGCATTTTAACATGATAAAATGTTACATTTAAACTTGTTTCATTTTAACATGATAAAATGTTACATTTTTACATGTTTCATTTAAAAATGTTACATTAAAAAATGTTACATTTTAACATGTTACATTTTAATATGTTACATTTTAACATGTTGCATTTTAACATGATAAAATGTTACATTTTAACATGTTGCATTTTAACATGATAAAATGTTACATTTTAACATGTTGCATTTTAACATGATAAAATGTTACATTTTAACATGTTGCATTTTAACATGATAAAATGTTACATTTTAACATGTTTCATTTTAACATGATAAAATGTTACATTTAAAAATGTTACATTTTTACATGTATCATTTAAACATGATAAAATGTTACATTTTAACATTTTTCATTTTAACATCATAAAATGTTACATTTTAACATGTTACATTTTAATATGTTACATTTAAACATGTTGCATTTTAACATGATAAAATGTTACATTTTAACATGTTGCATTTTAACATGATAAAATGTTACATTTAAACATGTTTCATTTTAACATGATAAAATTTTACATTTTAACATGTTTCATTTTAACATGATAAAATGTTACATTTTAACATGTTTCATTTTAACATGATAAAATGTTACATTTTAACATGTTTAATTTTAACATGATAAAATGTTACATTTTAACATGCTTCATTTTAACATCATAAAATGTTACATTTTAACATGTTTCATTTTAACATGATAAAATGTTACATTTTAACATGTTGCATTTTAACATTATAAAATGTTACATTTTAACATGTTTCATTTTAACATGATAAAATGTTACATTTTAACGTTTCATTTAAAAATGTTACATTTTAAAATGTTACATTTTAACATGTTACATTTTAATATGTTACATTTTAACATGTTGCATTTTAACATAGTAAAATGTTACATTTTAACATGTTGCATTTTAACATGATAAAATGTTACATTTTAACATATTGCGATTTAACATGATAAAATGTTACATTTTAAAATGTTACATTTGCACATGTTACATTTTAATATGTTACATTTTAACATGTTGCATTTTAACATAATAAAATGTTACATTTTAACATGTTGCATTTTAACATGATAAAATGTTACATTTTAACATGTTTCATTTTAACATGATAAAATGTTACATTTTAACATGTTTCATTTTAACATGATAAAATGTTACATTTTAACATGTTTCATTTTAACATGATAAAATGTTACATTTAAACATGTTTCATTTTAACATGATAAAATTTTACATTTTAACATGTTTCATTTTAACATGATAAAATGTTACATTTTAACATGTTTCATTTTAACATGATAAAATGTTACATTTTAACATGTTTCATTTTAACATGATAAAATGTTACATTTTAACATGTTGCATTTTAACATGATAAAATGTTACATTTTAACTTGTTTCATTTTAACATGATAAAATGTTACATTTTTATGTTTCATTTAAAAATGTTACATTAAAAAATGTTACATTTTAACATGTTACATTTTAATATGTTACATTTTAACATGTTGCATTTTAACATGATAAAATATTACATTTTAACATGTTGCATTTTAACATGATAAAATGTTACATTTTAACATGTTGCATTTTAACATGATAAAATGTTACATTTTAACATGTTTCATTTTAACATGATAAAATGTTACATTTTAACATGTTTCATTTTAACATGATAAAATGTTACATTTTAACATGTTTCATTTTAACATGATAAAATGTTACATTTAAACATGTTTCATTTTAACATGATAAAATTTTACATTTTAACATGTTTCATTTTAACATGATAAAATGTTACATTTTAACATGTTTCATTTTAACATGATAAAATGTTACATTTTAACATGTTTCATTTTAACATGATAAAATGTTACATTTTAACATGTTGCATTTTAACATGATAAAATGTTACATTTTAACTTGTTTCATTTTAACATGATAAAATGTTACATTTTTACGTTTCATTTAAAAATGTTACATTAAAAAATGTTACATTTTAACATGTTACATTTTAATATGTTACATTTTAACATGTTGCATTTTAACATGATAAAATATTACATTTTAACATGTTGCATTTTAACATGATAAAATGTTACATTTTAACATGTTTCATTTTAACATGATAAAATGTTACATTTTAACGTTTCATTTTAACATGATAAAATGTTACATTTTAACATTTTGCATTTTAACATGATAAAATGTTACATTTTAACATGTTTCATTTTAAAATGTTACATTTTAAAATGTTACATTTAAAAATGTTAAATTTTAAAATGTTACATTTTAACATGTTACATTTTAATACGTTACATTTTAACATGTTGCATTTTAACATGATAAAATGTTACATTTTAACATGTTGCATTTTAACATGATAAAATGTTACATTTTAACATGTTGCATTTTAACATGTTACATTTTAATACGTTACATTTTAACATGTTGCATTTTAACATGATAAAATGTTACATTTTAACATGTTGCATTTTAACATGATAAAATGTTACATTTGAACATTTTACATTTTAATATGTTACATTTTATTATGTTGCATTTTAACATGATAAAATGTTACATTTTAACATGTTGCATTTTAACATGATAAAATGTTACATTTTAACATGTTTCATTTTAACATGATAAAATGTTACATTTTAACATGTTTCATTTTAACATGATAAAATGTTACATTTTAACATGTTTCATTTTAACATGATAAAATGTTACATTTTAACATGTTTCATTTTAACATGATAATATGTTACATTTTAACATGTTTCATTTTAAAATGTTACATTTTAACATGTTACATTTTAATATGTTACATTTTAACATGTTGCATTTTAACATGATAAAATGTTACATTTTAACATGTTGCATTTCAACATGATAAAATGTTACATTTTAACATGTTTCATTTTAACATGATAAAATGTTACATTTAAAAATGTTACATTTTTACATGTATCATTTAAACATGATAAAATGTTACATTTTAACATTTTTCATTTTAACATCATAAAATGTTACATTTTAACATGTTACATTTTAATATGTTACATTTAAACATGTTGCATTTTAACATGATAAAATGTTACATTTTAACATGTTGCATTTTAACATGATAAAATGTTACATTTAAACATGTTTCATTTTAACATGATAAAATTTTACATTTTAACATGTTTCATTTTAACATGATAAAATGTTACATTTTAACATGTTTCATTTTAACATGATAAAATGTTACATTTTAACATGTTTCATTTTAACATGATAAAATGTTACATTTTAACATGCTTCATTTTAACATCATAAAATGTTACATTTTAACATGTTTCATTTTAACATGATAAAATGTTACATTTTAACATGTTGCATTTTAACATTATAAAATGTTACATTTTAACATGTTTCATTTTAACATGATAAAATGTTACATTTTAACATGTTTCATTTAAAAATGTTACATTTTAAAATGTTACATTTTAACATGTTACATTTTAATATGTTACATTTTAACATGTTGCATTTTAACATAGTAAAATGTTACATTTTAACATGTTGCATTTTAACATGATAAAATGTTACATTTTAACATGTTACATTTGCACATGTTACATTTTAATATGTTACATTTTAACATGTTGCATTTTAACATAATAAAATGTTACATTTTAACATGTTGCATTTTAACATGATAAAATGTTACATTTTAACATGTTTCATTTTAACATGATAAAATGTTACATTTTAACATGTTTCATTTTAACATGATAAAATGTTACATTTTAACATGTTTCATTTTAACATGATAAAATGTTACATTTAAACATGTTTCATTTTAACATGATAAAATTTTACATTTTAACATGTTTCATTTTAACATGATAAAATGTACATTTTAACATGTTTCATTTTAACATGATAAAATGTTACATTTTAACATGTTTCATTTTAACATGATAAAATGTTACATTTTAACATGTTGCATTTTAACATGATAAAATGTTACATTTTAACATGTTGCATTTTACCATGATAAAATGTTACATTTTTACTTTTCATTTAAAAATGTTACATTAAAAAATGTTACATTTTAACATGTTACATTTTAATATGTTACATTTTAACATGTTGCATTTTAACATGATAAAATATTACATTTTAACATGTTGCATTTTAACATGATAAAATGTTACATTTTAACATGTTGCATTTTAACATGATAAAATGTTACATTTTAACATGTTGCATTTTAACATGATAAAATGTTACATTTTAACATGTTGCATTTTAACATGATAAAATGTTACATTTTAACATGTTTCATTTTAACATGATATAATGTTACATTTTAACATGTTTCATTTTAACATGATAAAATGTTACATTTTAACATGTTTCATTTTAACATGATAAAATGTTACATTTTAACGTTTCATTTTAACATGATAAAATGTTACATTTTAACATTTTGCATTTTAACATGATAAAATGTTACATTTTAACATGTTTCATTTTAAAATGTTACATTTTAAAATGTTACATTTAAAAATGTTAAATTTTAAAATGTTACATTTTAACATGTTACATTTTAATACGTTACATTTTAACATGTTGCATTTTAACATGATAAAATGTTACATTTTAACATGTTGCATTTTAACATGATAAAATGTTACATTTTAACATGTTGCATTTTAACATGTTACATTTTAATACGTTACATTTTAACATGTTGCATTTTAACATGATAAAATGTTACATTTTAACATGTTGCATTTTAACATGATAAAATGTTACATTTGAACATTTTACATTTTAATATGTTACATTTTATTATGTTGCATTTTAACATGATAAAATGTTACATTTTAACATGTTGCATTTTAACATGATAAAATGTTACATTTTAACATGTTTCATTTTAACATGATAAAATGTTACATTTTAACATGTTTCATTTTAACATGATAAAATGTTACATTTTAACATGTTTCATTTTAACATGATAAAATGTTACATTTTAACATGTTTCATTTTAACATGATAATATGTTACATTTTAACATGTTTCATTTTAAAATGTTACATTTTAACATGTTACATTTTAATATGTTACATTTTAACATGTTGCATTTTAACATGATAAAATGTTACATTTTAACATGTTGCATTTCAACATGATAAAATGTTACATTTTAACATGTTGCATTTCAACATGATAAAATGTTACATTTTAACATGTTGCATTTTAACATGATAAAATGTTACATTTAAACATGTTTCATTTTAACATGATAAAATGTTACATTTTAACATGTTTCATTTAAAAATGTTACAATTAAAAATGTTACATTTTAACATGTTACATTTTAATATGTTACATTTTAACATGCTGCATTTTAACATGATAAAATGTTACATTTTAACATATTGTGATTTAACATGATAAAATGTTACATTTTAAAATGTTACATTTGAACATGTTACATTTTAATATGTTACATTTTAACATGTTGCATTTTAACATGATAAAATGTTACATTTTAACATGTTTCATTTTAACATGATAAAATGTTACATTTTAACATGTTTCATTTTAACATGATAAAATGTTACATTTTAACATGTTTCATTTTAACATGATAAAATCTTACATTTTAACATGTTTCATTTTAACATGATAAAATGTTACTTTTTAACATGTTGCATTTTAACATGATAAAATGTTACATTTTAACATGTTGCATTTTAACATGATAAAATGTTACATTTTAACTTGTTTCATTTTAACATGATAACATGTTACATTTTAACATGTTTCATTTAAAAATGTTACATTAAAAAATGTTACATTTTAACATGTTATATTTTAATATGTTACATTTTAACATGTTGCATTTTAACATGATAAAATGTTACATTTTAACATGTTGCATTTTAACATGATAAAATGTTACATTTTAACATGTTGCATTTTAACATGATAAAATGTTACATTTTAACATGTTGCATTTTAACATGATAAAATGTTACATTTTAACATGTTTCATTTTAACATGATAAAATGTTAAATTTAAAAATGTTACATTTTTACATGTTTCATTTAAACATGATAAAATGTTACATTTTAACATTTTTCATTTTAACATCATAAAATGTTACATTTTAACATGTATCATTTTAACATGATAAAATCTTACATTTTAACATGTTTCATTTTAACATGATAAAATGTTACATTTTAACATGTTGCATTTTAACATGATAAAATGTTACATTTTAACATGTTGCATTTTAACATGATAAAATGTTACATTTTAACATGTTTCATTTTAACATGATAAAATGTTACATTTTAACATGTTTCATTTTAACATGATAAAATGTTACATTTTAACATGTTTCATTTTAAAATGTTACATTTTAAAATGTTACATTTTAACATGTTACATTTTAATATGTTACATTTTAACATGTTGCATTTTAACATGATAAAATGTTACATTTTAACATGTTGCATTTTAACATGATAAAATGTTACATTTTAACATGTTGCATTTTAACATGATAAAATGTTACATTATAACATGTTTCATTTTAACATGATAAAATGTTACATTTTAACATGTTTCATTTTAAAATGTTACATTTTAACATGTTACATTTTAATACGTTACATTTTAACATGTTGCATTTTAACATGATAAAATGTTACATTTTAACATGTTGCATTTTAACATGATAAAATGTTACATTTTAACATGTTGCATTTTAACATGTTACATTTTAATACGTTACATTTTAACATGTTGCATTTTAACATGATAAAATGTTACATTTTAACATGTTGCATTTTAACATGATAAAATGTTACATTTTAACA
Organism: Macrosteles quadrilineatus; assembly: GCF_028750875.1. Classification (NCBI taxonomy): domain Eukaryota; kingdom Metazoa; phylum Arthropoda; class Insecta; order Hemiptera; family Cicadellidae; genus Macrosteles; species Macrosteles quadrilineatus. Next base: position 313,066 of record NW_026542631.1, on the reverse strand, counting down.
TGTTGCATTTTAACATGATAAAATGTTACATTTTAACATGTTGCATTTTAACATGATAAAATGTTACATTTTAAAATGTTAAATTTTAAAATGTTACATTTTAAAATGTTACGTTTGAACATGTTACATTTTAATATGTTACATTTTATTATGTTGCATTTTAACATGATAAAATGTTACATTTTAACATGTTTCATTTTAACATGATAAAATGTTACATTTTAACATGTTTCATTTTAACATGATAAAATGTTACATTTTAACATGTTTCATTTTAACATGATAAAATGTTACATTTTAACATGTTTCATTTTAACATGATAATATGTTACATTTTAACATGTTTCATTTTAAAATGTTACATTTTAACATGTTACATTTTAATATGTTACATTTTAACATGTTGCATTTTAACATGATAAAATGTTACATTTTAACATGTTGCATTTCAACATGATAAAATGTTACATTTTAACATGTTGCATTTCAACATGATAAAATGTTACATTTTAACATGTTGCATTTTAACATGATAAAATGTTACATTTAAACATGTTTCATTTTAACATGATAAAATAATACATTTTAACATGTTTCATTTAAAAATGTTACAATTAAAAATGTTACATTTTAACATGTTACATTTTAATATGTTACATTTTAACATGTTGCATTTTAACATGATAAAATGTTACATTTTAACATATTGTGATTTAACATGATAAAATGTTACATTTTAAAATGTTACATTTGAACATGTTACATTTTAATATGTTACATTTTAACATGTTGCATTTTAACATGATAAAATGTTACATTTTAACATGTTGCATTTTAACATGATAAAATGTTACATTTTAACATGTTTCATTTTAACATGATAAAATGTTACATTTTAACATGTTTCATTTTAACATGATAAAATGTTACATTTTAACGTTTCATTTTAACATGATAAAATGTTACATTTTAACATGTTTCATTTTAACATGTTACATTTTAACATGTTGCATTTTAACATGATAAAATGTTACATTTTAACATGTTTAATTTTAACATGATAAAATGTTACATTTTAACATGTTGCATTTTAACATGATAAAATGTTACATTTTAACATGTTTCATTTTAACATGATAAAATGTTACATTTTAACATGTTTCATTTTAACATGATAAAATGTTACATTTTAACATGTTTCATTTTAACATGGTAAAATGTTACATTTTAACATGTTTCATTTTAACATGATAAAATGTTACATTTTAACATGTTTCATTTTAATATGATAAAATGTTACATTTTAACATGTTTCATTTTAACATGATAAAATGTTACATTTTAACATGTTTCATTTTAACATGATAAAATCTTACATTTTAACATGTTTCATTTTAACATGATAAAATGTTACTTTTTAACATGTTGCATTTTAACATGATAAAATGTTACATTTTAACATGTTGTATTTTAACATGATAAAATGTTACATTTTAACTTGTTTCATTTTAACATGATAACATGTTACATTTTAACATGTTTCATTTAAAAATGTTACATTAAAAAATGTTACATTTTAACATGTTATATTTTAATATGTTACATTTTAACATGTTGCATTTTAACATGATAAAATGTTACATTTTAACATGTTGCATTTTAACATGATAAAATGTTACATTTTAACATGTTGCATTTTAACATGATAAAATGTTACATTTTAACATGTTGCATTTTAACATGATAAAATGTTACATTTTAACATGTTTCATTTTAACATGATAAAATGTTAAATTTAAAAATGTTACATTTTTACATGTTTCATTTAAACATGATAAAATGTTACATTTTAACATTTTTCATTTTAACATCATAAAATGTTACATTTTAACATGTTTCATTTTAACATGATAAAATCTTATATTTTAACATGTTTCATTTTAACATGATAAAATGTTACATTTTAACATGTTGCATTTTAACATGATAAAATGTTACATTTTAACATGTTGCATTTTAACATGATAAAATGTTACATTTTAACATGTTTCATTTTAACATGATAAAATGTTACATTTTAACATGTTTCATTTTAAAATGTTACATTTTAAAATGTTACATTTTAACATGTTAGCGAATTTCCCATATAGGGAATAAGCTATTACCGTAGGTCTCATGGTAAGACCTAGACCCGGGACCGATTTTCTTTTTCGTTTTGAGGTCCCCAGAGGCCAAAAACACCATCCGTTCAAATTCATATATATATATATATTTATATATATATATATTTATATATATATATATATATATATTTATATATGTGTCCGTTAGCGCGATAACTCGAGCAAAATTGATCCGATTTTGATGAAATTTGGTACAAACGTGTAAACCTACATTTATTCGAACGAGTTCGCGAACCAGCATAATCGGACCATGGGATCAGGGGTTTATGGGGGGTTTTATGGGGTAAAAATGGGTTTTTCTCATTTTTGACCCTAAAAACTTAAAATTTCTAAATTTCTCTCTAGACCAATTTGAAGAGCTTAAAAAAACAAATAATTTGGTATATTGAAGTGTTTTTGAATGTTCATTGACTACGGAGAAAATTTAAAATTCCCATGTTATTTTTATGGAGAATAAATAAACTGTTCTAGTTTGCTTGTTTATGGATATATTTTAATCAAATTTGGCAATTTGGTTTATTTCATACTAAGCTATCAATATTTCAATTGAAAAAAACACATCTCAACATCTTCCCTGTAGCAGCAAACCTAACTACTCACTAAAATTAATGTTATTTAAATAGGAAATAAATCTGAAAATTTATAGGGAATATTTTAGTAGAAATCAAGCCGGGTAAATGGAAATTCGCTTAGTATGCAGGTTTGCTGCGACGGGGGTATTACATTTTAATATGTTACATTTTAACATGTTGCATTTTAACATGATAAAATGTTACATTTTAACATGTTGCATTTTAACATGATAAAATGTTACATTTTAACATGTTGCATTTTAACATGATAAAATGTTACATTATAACATGTTTCATTTTAACATGATAAAATGTTACATTTTAACATGTTTCATTTTAAAATGTTACATTTTAACATGTTACATTTTAATACGTTACATTTTAACATGTTGCATTTTAACATGATAAAATGTTACATTTTAACATGTTGCATTTTAACATGATAAAATGTTACATTTTAACATGTTGCATTTTAACATGTTACATTTTAATACGTTACATTTTAACATGTTGCATTTTAACATGATAAAATGTTACATTTTAACATGTTGCATTTTAACATGATAAAATGTTACATTTTAACATGTTGCATTTTAACATGATAAAATGTTACATTTTAACATGTTGCATTTTAACATGATAAAATGTTACATTTTAAAATGTTAAATTTTAAAATGTTACATTTTAAAATGTTACGTTTGAACATGTTACATTTTAATATGTTACATTTTATTATGTTGCATTTTAACATGATAAAATGTTACATTTTAACATGTTTCATTTTAACATGATAAAATGTTACATTTTAACATGTTTCATTTTAATATGTTACATTTTAACATGTTTCATTTTAACATGATAAAATGTTACATTTTAACATGTTTCATTTTAACATGATAAAATGTTACATTTTAACATGTTGCATTTCAACATGATAAAATGTTACATTTTAACATGTTGCATTTTAACATGATAAAATGTTACATTTAAACATGTTTCATTTTAACATGATAAAATAATACATTTTAACATGTTTCATTTAAAAATGTTACAATTAAAAATGTTACATTTTAACATGTTACATTTTAATATGTTACATTTTAACATGTTGCATTTTAACATGATAAAATGTTACATTTTAACATATTGTGATTTAACATGATAAAATGTTACATTTTAAAATGTTACATTTGAACATGTTACATTTTAATATGTTACATTTTAACATGTTGCATTTTAACATGATAAAATGTTACATTTTAACATGATAAAATGTTACATTTTAACATGTTTCATTTTAACATGATAAAATGTTACATTTTAACATGTTTCATTTTAACATGATAAAATGTTACATTTTAACATGTTTCATTTTAACATGATAAAATGTTACATTTTAACATGTTTCATTTTAACATGATAAAATCTTACATTTTAACATGTTTCATTTTAACATGATAAAATGTTACTTTTTAACATGTTGCATTTTAACATGATAAAATGTTACATTTTAACATGTTGTATTTTAACATGATAAAATGTTACATTTTAACTTGTTTCATTTTAACATGATAACATGTTACATTTTAACATGTTTCATTTAAAAATGTTACATTAAAAAATGTTACATTTTAACATGTTATATTTTAATATGTTACATTTTAACATGTTGCATTTTAACATGATAAAATGTTACATTTTAACATGTTGCATTTTAACATGATAAAATGTTACATTTTAACATGTTGCATTTTAACATGATAAAATGTTACATTTTAACATGTTGCATTTTAACATGATAAAATGTTACATTTTAACATGTTTCATTTTAACATGATAAAATGTTAAATTTAAAAATGTTACATTTTTACATGTTTCATTTAAACATGATAAAATGTTACATTTTAACATTTTTCATTTTAACATCATAAAATGTTACATTTTAACATGTTTCATTTTAACATGATAAAATCTTATATTTTAACATGTTTCATTTTAACATGATAAAATGTTACATTTTAACATGTTGCATTTTAACATGATAAAATGTTACATTTTAACATGTTGCATTTTAACATGATAAAATGTTACATTTTAACATGTTTCATTTTAACATGATAAAATGTTACATTTTAACATGTTTCATTTTAAAATGTTACATTTTAAAATGTTACATTTTAACATGTTACATTTTAATATGTTACATTTTAACATGTTGCATTTTAACATGATAAAATGTTACATTTTAACATGTTGCATTTTAACATGATAAAATGTTACATTTTAACATGTTGCATTTTAACATGATAAAATGTTACATTATAACATGTTTCATTTTAACATGATAAAATGTTACATTTTAACATGTTTCATTTTAAAACGTTACATTTTAAAATGTTACATTTTAACATGTTGCATTTTAACATTATAAAATGTTACATTTTAACATGTTGCAATTTAACAAGATAAAATGTTACATTTTAACATGTTGCATTTTAACATGATAAAATGTTACATTTTAACATGTTTCATTTTAACATGATAAAATGTTACATTTTAACATGTTTCATTTTAACATGATAAAATGTTACATTTTAACATGATAAAATGTTACATTTTAACATGTTTCATTTAAAAATGTTACATTTTAAAATATTACATTTTAACATGTTACATTTTAATATGTTACATTTTAACATGTTGCATTTTAACATAGTAAAATGTTACATTTTAACATGTTGCATTTTAACAAGATAAAATGTTACATTTTAACATGTTGCATTTTAACATGATAAAATGTTACATTTTAACATGTTGCATTTTAACATGATAAAATGTTACATTATAACATGTTTCATTTTAACATGATAACATGTTTCATTTTAACATGATAAAATGTTACATTTTAACATGTTTCATTTTAAAATGTTACATTTTAAAATGTTACATTTTAACATGTTGCATTTCAACATTATAAAATGTTACATTTTAACATGTTGAATTTTAACAAGATAAAATGTTACATTTTAACATGTTGCATTTTAACATGATAAAATGTTACATTTTAACATGTTTCATTTTAACATGATAAAATGTTACATTTTAACATGTTTCATTTTAACATGATAAAATGTTACATTTTAACATGTTTCATTTAAAAATGTTACATTTTAAAATATTACATTTTAACATGTTACATTTTAATATGTTACATTTTAACATGTTGCATTTTAACATAGTAAAATGTTACATTTTAACATGTTGCATTATAACATGATAAAATGTTACATTTTAACATATTGCGATTTAACATGATAAAATGTTACATTTTAAAATGTTACATTTGAACATGTTACATTTCAATATGTTACATTTTAACATGATAAAATGTTACATTTTAACATGTTTCATTTAAAAATGTTACATTAAAAAATGTTACATTTTAACATGTTACATTTTAACATGATAAAATGTTACATTATAACATGTTGCATTTTAACATAGTAAAATGTTACATTTTAACATGTTGCATTTTAACATGATAAAATGTTACATTTTAACATGTTGCATTTTAACATGATAAAATGTTACATTTTAACATGTTGCATTTTAACATGATAAAATGTTACATTATAACATGTTTCATTTTAACATGATAACATGTTTCATTTTAACATGATAAAATGTTACATTTTAACATGTTTCATTTTAAAATGTTACATTTTAAAATGTTACATTTTAACATGTTGCATTTCAACATTATAAAATGTTACATTTTAACATGTTGAATTTTAACAAGATAAAATGTTACATTTTAACATGTTGCATTTTAACATGATAAAATGTTACATTTTAACATGTTTCATTTTAACATGATAAAATGTTACATTTTAACATGTTTCATTTTAACATGATAAAATGTTACATTTTAACATGTTTCATTTAAAAATGTTACATTTTAAAATATTACATTTTAACATGTTACATTTTAATATGTTACATTTTAACATGTTGCATTTTAACATAGTAAAATGTTACATTTTAACATGTTGCATTATAACATGATAAAATGTTACATTTTAACATATTGCGATTTAACATGATAAAATGTTACATTTTAAAATGTTACATTTGAACATGTTACATTTCAATATGTTACATTTTAACATGATAAAATGTTACATTTTAACATGTTTCATTTAAAAATGTTACATTAAAAAATGTTACATTTTAACATGTTACATTTTAATATGTTACATTTTAACATGTCTCATTTTAACATGGTAAAATGTTACATTTCAACATGTTGCATTTTAACATGATAAAATGTTACATTTTAACATGTTTCATTTTAACATCATAAAATGTTACATTTTAACATGTTTCATTTTAACATGATAAAATGTTACATTTTAACATGTTGCATTTTAACATGATAAAATGTTACATTTTAACATGTTGTATTTTAACATGATAAAATGTTACATTTTAACATGTTGCATTTTAACATGTTGCATTTTAACATGATAAAATGTTACATTTTAACATGTTTTATTTTAACATGATAAAATGTTACATTTTAACATGTTTCATTTTAACATCATAAAATGTTACATTTTAACATGTTTCATTTTAACATCATAAAACGTTACATTTTAACATGTTTCATTTTAACATGATAAAATGTTACATTTTTACATGTTTCATTTTAACATGATAAAATCTTACATTTTAACATGTTTCATTTTAACATGATAAAATGTTACATTTTAACATGTTGCATTTTAACATGATAAAATGTCACATTTTAACATGTTGCATTTTAACATGATAAAATGTTACATTTTAACATGTTGCATTTTAACATGATAAAATGTTACATTTTAACATGTTGCATTTTAACATGATAAAATGTTACATTTTAACATGTTTCATTTTAACATGATAAAATGTTACATTTTAATATGTTTCATTTTAACATGATAAAATGTTACATTTTAACATGTTTCATTTTAACATGATAAAATGTTACATTTAAACATGTTTCATTTTAACATGATAAAATTTTACATTTTAACATGTTTCACTTTAACATGATAAAATGTTACATTTTAACATGTTTCATTTTAACATGATAAAATGTTACATTTTAACATGTTTCATTTTAACATGATAAAATGTTACATTGTAACATGTTGCATTTTAACATGATAAAATGTTACATTTTAACTTGTTTCATTTTAACATGATAAAATGTTACATTTTTACATGTTTCATTTAAAAATGTTACATTAAAAAATGTTGCATTTTAACATGATAAAATGTTACATTTTAACATGTTGCATTTTAACATGATAAAATGTTACATTTTAACATGTTGCATTTTAACATGATAAAATGTTACATTTTAACATGTTGCATTTTAACATGATAAAATGTTACATTTTAACATGTTGCATTTTAACATGATAAAATGTTACATTTTAACATGTTTCATTTTAACATGATTAAATGCTACATTTAAAAATGTTACATTTTTACATGTTTCATTTAAACATGATAAAATGTTACATTTTAACATTTTTCATTTTAACATCATAAAATGTTACATTTTAACATGTTACATTTTAATATGTTACATTTAAACATGTTGCATTTTAACATGATAAAATGTTACATTTTAACATGTTGCATTTTAACATGATAAAATGTTACATTTTAACATGTTTCATTTTAACATGATAAAATGTTACATTTTAACATGCTTTATTTTAACATCATAAAATGTTACATTTTAACGTTTCATTTTAACATGATAAAATGTTACATTTTAACATGTTTCATTTTAACATGATAAAATCTTACATTTTAACATGTTTTATTTTAACATGATAAAATGTTACATTTAAAAATGTTACATTTTATACATGTTGCATTTTAACATGATAAAATGTTACATTTTAACATGTTTCATTTTAACATGATATTATGTTACATTTTAACATGTTTCATTTTAAAATGTTACATTTTAAAATGTTACATTTTAACATGTTACATTTTAATATGTTACATTTTAACATGTTGCATTTTAACATGATAAAATGTTACATTTTAACATGTTGCATTTTAACATGATAAAATGTTACATTTTAACATGTTGCATTTTAACATGATAAAATGTTACATTATAACATGTTTCATTTTAACATGATAAAATGTTACATTTTAACATGTTTCATTTTAAAATGTTACATTTTAAAATGTTACATTTTAACATGTTGCATTTTAACATGATAAAATGTTACATTTTAACATGTTGCATTTTAACATGATAAAATGTTACATTTTAACATGTTTCATTTTAACATGAAAAAATGTTAAATTTAAAAATGTTACATTTATACATGTTTCATTTAAACATGATAAAATGTTACATTTTAACATTTTTCATTTTAACATCATAAAATGTTACATTTTAACATGTTTCATTTTAACATGATAAAATCTTACATTTTAACATGTTTCATTTTAACATGATAAAATGTTACATTTTAACATGTTGCATTTTAACATGATAAAATGTTACATTTTAACATGTTTCATTTTAAAATGTTACATTTTAAAATGTTACATTTTAACATGTTACATTTTAATATGTTACATTTTAACATGTTGCATTTTAACATGATAAAATGTTACATTTAAACATGTTGCATTTTAACATGATAAAATGTTACATTTTAACATGTTGCATTTTAACATGATAAAATGTTACATTATAACATGTTTCATTTTAACATGATAAAATGTTACATTTTAACATGTTTCATTTTAAAATGTTACATTTTAAAATGTTACATTTTAACATGTTGCATTTTAACATGATAAAATGTTACATTTTAACATGTTGCATTTTAACATGATAAAATGTTACATTTTAACATGTTGCATTTTAACATGATAAAATGTTACATTTTAACATAATCCATTTTAACATGATAAAATGTTACATTTTAACATGTTTCATTTTAAAATGTTACATTTTAACATGTTTCATTTTAACATGATAAAATGTTACATTTTAACATGTTTCATTTTAACATGATAAAATGTTACATTTTAACATGTTGCATTTTAACATGATAAAATGTTACATTTTAACATGTTTCATTTTAAATTGTTACATTTTAACATGTTTCATTTTAAATTGTTACATTTTAAAATGTAACATTTTAACATGTTACATTTTAATATCTTACATTTTAACATGTTTCATTTTAACATGATAAAATGTTACATTTTAACATGTTGCATTTTAACATAATAAAATGTTACATTTTAACATGTTGCATTTTAACATGATAAAATGTTACATTTTAACATGTTGCATTTTAACATGATAAAATGTTACATTTTAAATTGTTACATTTTAACATGTTTCATTTTAAAATGTTACATTTTAAAATGTTACATTTTAACATGTTACATTTTAATATGTTACATTTTACCATGTTGCATTTTAACATGATAAAATGTTACATTTTAACATGTTGCATTTTAACATGATAAAATGTTACATTTTAACATGTTGCATTTTAACATGATAAAATGTTACATTATAACATGTTTCATTTTAACATGATAAAATGTTACATTTTAACATGTTTCATTTTAACATGATAAAATCTTACATTTTAACATGTTTCATTTTAACATGATAAAATGTTACATTTTAACATGTTGCATTTTAACATGATAAAATGTTACATTTTAACATGTTGCATTTTAACATGATAAAATGTTACATTTTAACATGTTTCATTTTAACATGATAAAATGTTACATTTTAACATGTTTCATTTTAAAATGTTACATTTTAAAATGTTACATTTTAACATGTTACATTTTAATATGTTACATTTTAACATGTTTCATTTTAACATGATAAAATGTTACATTTTAACATGTTTCATTTTAACATGATAAAATATTACATTTTAACATGTTGCATTTTAACATGATAAAATGTTACATTTTAACATGTTTCATTTTAAATTGTTACATTTTAACATGTTTCATTTTAAATTGTTACATTTTAAAATGTAACATTTTAACATGTTACATTTTAATATCTTACATTTTAACATGTTTCATTTTAACATGATAAAATGTTACATTTTAACATGTTGCATTTTAACATAATAAAATGTTACATTTTAACATGTTGCATTTTAACATGATAAAATGTTACATTTTAACATGTTGCATTTTAACATGATAAAATGTTACATTTTAAATTGTTACATTTTAACATGTTTCATTTTAAAATGTTACATTTTAAAATGTTACATTTTAACATGTTACATTTTAATATGTTACATTTTACCATGTTGCATTTTAACATGATAAAATGTTACATTTTAACATGTTGCATTTTAACATGATAAAATGTTACATTTTAACATGTTGCATTTTAACATGATAAAATGTTACATTATAACATGTTTCATTTTAACATGATAAAATGTTACATTTTAACATGTTTCATTTTAAAATGTTACATTTTAAAATGTTACATTTTAACATGTTGCATTTTAACATGATAAAATGTTACATTTTAACATGTTGCATTTTAACATGATAAAATGTTACATTTAAACATAATCCATTTTAACATGATAAAATGTTACATTTTAACATGTTTCATTTTAACATGATAAAATGTTACATTTTAACATGTTGCATTTTAACATGATAAAATGTTACATTTTAACATGTTTCATTTTAAATTGTTACATTTTAACATGTTTAATTTTAAATTGTTACATTTTAAAATGTAACATTTTAACATGTTACATTTTAATATGTTACATTTTAACATGTTTCATTTTAACATAATAAAATGTTACATTTTAACATGTTTCATTTTAACATGATAAAATGTTACATTTTAACATGTTGCATTTTAACATAATAAAATGTTACATTTTAACATGTTGCATTTTAACATGATAAAATGTTACATTTTAACATGTTGCATTTTAACATGATAAAATGTTACATTTTAAAATGTTACATTTTAAATTGTTACATTTTAAAATGTTACATTTTAAATTGTAACATTTTAAAATGTTACATTTTAACATGTTACATTTTAATACGTTACATTTTAACATGTTGCATTTTAACATGATAAAATGTTACATTTTAACGTGTTGCATTTTAACATGATAAAATGCTACATTTTAACATGTTTCATTTTAACATGATAAAATGTTACATTTTAACATGTTTCATTTTAACATGATAAAATGTTACATTTTAACATGTTGCATTTTAACATGATAAAATGTTACATTTTTACATGTTGCATTTTAACATGATAAAAATGTTACATTTTAACATGTTGCATTTTAACATGATAAAATGTTACATTTTAAAATGTTACATTTGAACATGTTACATTTTAATATGTTACATTTTAACATTTTGCATTTTAACATGATAAAATGTTACATTTTAACATGTTGCATTTTAACATGATAAAATGTTACATTTTAACATGTTACATTTTAATATGTTACATTTTAACATGTTGCATTTTAACAAGATAAAATGTTACATTATAACATGTTGCATTTTAACATGATAAAATGTTACATTTTAACATGTTGCATTTTAACATGATAAAATGTTACATTTTAACATGTTTCATTTTAACATGATAAAATGTTACATTTTAACATGTTTCATTTAAAAATGTTACAATTTAAAATGTTACATTTTAACATGTTACATTTTAATATGTTACATTTTAACATGCTGCATTTTAACATGATAAAATGTTACATTTTAACATGTTGCATTTTAACATGATAAATGTTACATTTTAACATGTTTCATTTTAACATGATATAATGTTACATTTTAACATGTTTCATTTTAAAATGATAAAATGTTACATTTTAACATGTTTCATTTTAACATGATAAAATGTTACATTTTAACATGTTTCATTTTAACATAATAAAATGTTACATTTTAACATGTTGCATTTTAACATGATAATTAACATGTTGCATTTTAACATGATAAAATGTTACATTTTAACATGTTGCATTTAACATGATAAAATGTTACATTTTAACATGTTGCATTTAACATGATAAAATGTTACATTTTAACATGTTGCATTTTAACATGATAAAATGTTACATTTTAACATGTTTTATTTTAACATGATAAAATGTTACATTTAAAAATGTTACATTTTTACATGTTGCATTTTAACATGATAAAATGTTACATTTTAACATGTTTCATTTTAACATGATATAATGTTACATTTTAACATGTTTCATTTTAACATGATAAAATGTTACATTATAACATGTTTCATTTTAACATGATAAAATGTTACATTTTAACATGTTTCATTTTAACATGATAAAATGTTACATTTTAACATGTTTCATTTTAACATGATAAAATGTTACATTTTAACATGTTTCATTTTAACATGATAAAATGTTACATTTTAACATGTTTCATTTTAACATGATAAAATGTTACATTTTAACATGTTGCATTTTAACATGATAAAATGTTACATTTTAACATGTTTCATTTTAAATTGTTACATTTTAAAATGTAACATTTTAATGTTGCATTTTAATATGTTCATTTTAACATGTGTCATTTTAACATAATAAAATGTTACATTTTAACATGTTTCATTTTAACATGATAAAATGTTACATTTTAACCTTTCATTTTAACATGATAAAATGTTACATTTTAACATGTTGCATTTTAACATGATAAAATGTTACATTTTAACATGTTTCATTTTAACATGATATAATGTTACATTTTAACATGTTTCATTTTAACATGATAAAATGTTACATTATAACATGTTTCATTTTAACATGATAAAATGTTACATTTTAACATGTTTCATTTTAACATGATAAAATGTTACATTTTAACATGTTTCATTTTAACATGATAAAATGTTACATTTTAACATGTTTCATTTAAAAATGTTACATTTTAAAATATTACATTTTAACATGTTACATTTTAATATGTTACATTTTAACATGTTGCATTTTAACATAGTAAAATGTTACATTTTAACATGTTGCATTTTAACATGATAAAATGTTACATTTTAACATGTTGCATTTTAACATGATAAAATGTTACATTTTAACATGTTGCATTTTAACATGATAAAATGTTACATTATAACATGTTTCATTTTAACATGATAAAATGTTACATTTTAACATGTTTCATTTTAAAATGTTACATTTTAAAATGTTACATTTTAACATGTTGCATTTTAACATTATAAAATGTTACATTTTAACATGTTGAATTTTAACAAGATAAAATGTTACATTTTAACATGTTGCATTTTAACATGATAAAATGTTACATTTTAACATGTTTCATTTTAACATGATAAAATGTTACATTTTAACATGTTTCATTTTAACATGATAAAATGTTACATTTTAACATGTTTCATTTAAAAATGTTACATTTTAAAATATTACATTTTAACATGTTACATTTTAATATGTTACATTTTAACATGTTGCATTTTAACATAGTAAAATGTTACATTTTAACATGTTGCATTATAACATGATAAAATGTTACATTTTAACATATTGCGATTTAACATGATAAAATGTTACATTTTAAAATGTTACATTTGAACATGTTACATTTCAATATGTTACATTTTAACATGATAAAATGTTACATTTTAACATGTTTCATTTAAAAATTATACCCCTACCTTGTAGCCAATTAGGTAGTATACTTTAATTTAGGATGAATCTAATTTAAGCTGGTAGTAGAAGTGAGATAAATTAAAAGACAAAGTAGGCCAAAGATGCATTTATTTTACGGATGTCAAATTTCTCAAAATACACTTTCCAAATGAAATTAAATATCCAGTTGTTACTTCCAAAAATTATACTAAATAATAAAATAGTGGAAAGATCTTACTTTAAACAGAGACACTGGTTTAATGGTCAGAACAGGCACTAGCAGATACCATGCAAACTAGAAGTGGTGCAAAAAGCTAGTGGACCAATCATAAGAAGGTGAACAAGAAGTGGTAGTACCAAGAAGTGGTTGATTTCTGTAATTTTCTACAGCAACCACAACTTAGATGACCATATTTCCAGTGAACTTAAAACTGACAAAGTTGAACCTAGTTATCACTAACCACTACCAACCCTACAAAACTAAAACTTCTAAACTGCTGGTCACTCTTTCTTAATCTTTCTAGCCAATGATTAAATAATATTGATTTTGTTTTGTTATTTCAAATAAAAACTAACTACCATCGGTACAGAATTTCCCCTCCTTAACTTGAAATTACATAAACAAAATTATACACTCTTTCTCAAAATTAATATTTACATTTCCTTTTAAAACAACAACTCTACAAAAGAAAATAAACAAACCTTTTAAAACAAATAATAAAACTCTAACTCCGTTTGACATTTCAACTAGCGCTACCTATCAACAAATTCTACAAACACTAACTCCTAGTTCAAATAGCCTCCACACGTTTACAGCACCTTACAGAACCTTCTACTCAAAACAACAACTTCTATTTACACAATTTTTCATTTTGAACCATTTCATTTTCCTATGACAATTCAAATATTATCAATCTTATTTACAAAATTTATACCTTAAAATAAAACCTTTCTTTAAAACCCCCAATTACTTAAGCGATCTCAAACAAGCCTATTTAAATCTCTTTTGAATTCTTCACATCCGCTCACAGTTCACTGACCCCTCCCAACATCAACTCCAGACAAGACAAATAACTTTCACTTCTCCAGTTTAGTTTTAGTTATGTCGTTTGCGTGTGCTGTGTTTTTCTTTAGTTTTTCCCTTAATTTATTTATCCCAGTGTGTTATATTCCCTGTTTTTATGTTCCCTCGTGTGTTTCGTGTGAAGTGTTTTGTGTTCTGTGTTATTTTCCCTGTTTACAAGTGCAAAATTAATCAAAATGTTATTGTGCGTCCTTTAGTAAAAATCCCACTCATACACTACGTTCAGACTCCATTTTAGATTCATACAGATTCATACTACCTTTTGCTGCCACAAATACTCACACATTCACCAATACATACACATTTATACACTCTCTTACTATAAACACTTTAAAACTTTGAAAAATTCTTAAGAACCTAAAACAACTCCCACAGTACTAATTTACAAAATTTCAAATTCCCTCTTAGCTTGCTAAAATCCCTTAACTAATTAATATTTCAACTAAACAAATCTAACTTCTACTTTACAGACATTTCATAAAGACCAATTTAGCTTCAGTCTTCCGTAATCTTCCATTTAATTCCATTTTTCACATTTCCTCTTCCATCAATACATTGGTTACTTTTGGTCCTCTTCACTACTTAACTCTTCTTTAAATCAATTATATGAATTTTCTTCACGTCTTCTAACTTGCTAGGATTTTGTACTAGTACTGTTGAATCACTCAGAAAATAGCGTATTACGTAAGGTCCAACGTATCTAGGTGCTAACTTCTTGCTGAATTTATTCGCTGCATTACTTAAATAATGTGTCTTGATGTACACTTCCATATTCAACTTAAATGGATGGTTTCTCCGAGGATAGCTATATCTCTCCCTTCTTTGATTTCTGGCAATGCTTCTTCTGACGTTATTTATGGCTTTCTCCAAATTTTCCCTCCTTTGATCAGGAGTTAGCTTCTCCGAAATAATGTCATTAACATTCCATAAGTTTGTCAGTGCATTGTTACAAGGATGGGCAAACATTAAACCAAAAGCAGTCGATTTAGTCGAACTATTTACAGCAGTATTCAAACTTGTGGCAATCAGTCCCAGATCTGAATCCCATTTATCATGTTGATTACCATAAAAACTCCGTAAAGCATTATTAGTCTCCCTCAAATATCGTTCCGACAAATTTCCGTTTGCTCTGTACGCAGCTAGCTTTCTGTGTTCCACATAGTTATTGAACATGAATTTCTTAAATTCCTTGGATGTAAAATAACTCGCATTATCAGACACAAGTATTCGGGGTACTGAGAAACTATCAAAAATTATCTTCAATTTTTCTATGATGAATTTTGTCTTGCAATCCTTCAGAGGGTACAACCATACAAAACGGGTAAATGCATCGACCACAATTAAAATGTACTGATTGAGTTTATTTGATCGGGGAAATGGTCCAGCTAGGTCAATAAACACTGTGTTTAGAGCTTGAGTTACAGGAACAGATATCAGTCGACCTTCAAACTTACGTTGTTCCGACTTAGACATCAGACAGATCTTACATTCACGGACTTTACCTTTTACGAATTCATTTAATTCAGGATGGTGAAAACTTTCATTTACTTTACTTTGAGTCCTAAAAATTCCCATATGACCACCAATTAATGAGTTGTGATAGAATGCGAATATTACACTAAACAGTTTCTTGGGCAAATAAATCTTCTTTTTAAATAATAAAACTTCATTTTTCAGGGTATAATTTTCATTATTAGTCTTATTCTTGAAGCTTTCAATGATTTTCTTACACTCTTCATCGCTCTCTTGATGTACTTTAATGTCCTTAAGATCCAATGGTATTTCATTTAACACATTACAAAAATAGACTTCATTGTTGATATTGCTTAACAGATTTGTTTCGTGAATTTCCGTCTCACTCTCTTTCTCTCCACTAAACATACGTGATAACGCATCAGCTATTATATTCTCCGAACCTTTTACATGTTCAACTGTGAATGGAAGACTAAACAACCTTTCAAACCATCTAGACAATCTTCCACGGCTTTTTCGAGATTTGAGCATGAAACTAAGACCTTGACAATCAGTAACTAATTTAAAACTTCTTACTTCCAAGAATTGATGCCATTTCTCTACACACAATATTACACTGTAAGCTTCCTTTTCGTAAGTGCTATAACGCATCTCAGTAGGTGTGAATTTCTTCGAATAGTAAGCAATAGGCATTAAATTCCCCTCCTCATTTCTTTGCAATAAAACACCAGCAGCTGCTAGGTCGCTTGCGTCGGTATGCAATTCAAATTCTTTAGAAAAATCGGCCATTTGTAGTATAGGCGGATTTGCTATCTTACTCTTTAAGGTTTCAAATGCATTTTGACACTCCTCATTCCACTTAAATTTTACACCTTTCTTTTTCAGCGCAAACAGAGGTAAACATATCTCAGCATACTTTGGAATATATCGAGACCAATAACCACACATTCCTATAAACTGTCGCACTTGCCTCACCGTTTTTGGAGCAGGAAATTTCATTAATGAACTAGTTCGCTCGGGATCTATTGTGATGCTATCTTGTTTAATAATATGTCCTAAAAAACTTATTTCCTTACAAAAGAATTTGACTTTTTGTGGATTTACTGTAAGTCCATGTTTTGCTAATCTCTTAATCACTTCTGTAACATGCTCAATATGGTTTCTCTTATCAGGGCTATATACAACTATATCATCACAAAAGTTAATCATATACTGAAATTTGATGTCATTAAATATTTTGTCCAAATAATGTGATAGTACGCTACTGCCTATTTTCAATCCAAATGGAATTCTCTTCATACGGAATTTACCAAAAATTGTACTAAAAGATGTTAAATCTCTGGATTCTAAAGCTATGGGACATTGTAAAAATGCTTTGTTTAAATCTATGACTGTAAAATATCTAGCTCCTTTTAGATGCTGATACATATTCTGCATATCTCCTAGCGGGTAATCTACATTGATTAACTTCTTATTGAGTTCAGAGTAGTTAATTACAAGTCTGTCATCTTGAGTCAAAAATGCAGGGGCGCTATATGGACTAGTGGAAACTTCCGCGACATCTTGTTTTATCCAGTCATCAATTATAGCTTTCATCTTCTCTACTTTGGGTGGACTTAAAAAATAAGGCCGTATACTAACAGGTTTATCATCCGTCACTTTAAGCTCAATTTCCAAATCAAGTGCTGATCCTATCTTATCCGTAAAAACAGTAGGAAAATTCTTAATTAACTTCTCAGCTTCTTCACACATTTCAACATCTCCTACTTTAATACTACTTAAGCTTAATTCACTCAGGTTTGTACTTGGAATTAACTTAATTTCATCTTCAGGTTTAAATGTAAAATAACCCATTTGTCGATCCATATTTAGGTTTAACTTGCTTGCACACATAAAAGGGTATCCTAAAATCATGTCAAAATATTTTAACTCAACCACTAAAAATGTTTGTTTCCAGGTAAATGATTTTATCTTAATCAAAGTTTCACATTGCTTATTTATGTTCAAAGGTTCATTGTTTGCAGCAACTATGGTTCCCTGCCAAGTATTTTCACTCATAATTAATTTATTTCCCAATAATCTGTTGTATAAATCCAAGCTTATAAAGTTTTGACTAGCTCCAGTGTCTAACAAAGCTCCCACACTTAATTTGTTTCCTAAATCCACAGAAATACAGGGTAAATGTGTTACAGTTTTAGCTTTTACTTTCTTTAATCCAGGTGAATTTATTTTATTAAAATCCTTAACAACTCTTCTCAGTTCAGACTTAAAATTGGGACTATGAGAACTATATACAGGTTTATTATTTCCGAATTCTTTCTTGCCGTCCGGAAAAACAGATTTGTAGTCTAGGCTACGTGTTTTTCCTGGCTTAACTAGTTTTTTGGATCTGGTCTGTAACAATTACGAGCAATATGACCTACTCTTTGACATTTGAAACAAACAGGCCTCTCATTGTTACGATTTGAGTAGTGACTTTTAGGTCGTTGAACTCCTGGGTTAGGTTTATCCATCCTAGGCTTATCATCAGTTGATAGATAAGGCTTGCTAACACTACTATTACTAACTGGAAAACCTTGATTTCTGAGGTAATCATTGTATGTTACATTATTTAAACTTATACAAAGATGATCTAAGTCTAAAAATGTTTCAGGGTTCTTCTCAAATATTAGTTTGTTGCGCAAATCAGGATGTATTCCATTCTTAATAAAACTAACAAGTTGACTCTCAGTTAAATCACACTTTAATACCTGGTGGTTTATTTTTATTTCATGCACATATATAGACAAAGGTTCAAGGTGTTTTTGAGGTCGAAAAATTAAATCTTGTTTCAGCTTTTCCCTTAAGGTGATTGGCAAAAATGTAGTGATTATATTAGCATGCAACAAATCAATTGATTTTGATTCCCTTTTGAATTCTAATATTTTATTCACTAATGGTGCTGTAGAATAAATTGGTAGAATCTCATACAAATCTTGCTCAGATAAAGAAGTTTCATTACGGACAGTAACTAGGTTTCTCAAAAACTGCAACAATGTGTTTGTTTCTAAACCATTACACACAGGAAAATTTTTTAAATAAATTTCCAATGGGTTTGACAACTTTGTAAAAAGGCTACTAGGACTTAGGCTACTATTTACAACTGTACATGAGTTTGGTTGATTATTTATGACTTGACCCGGCACATTTTGTTGAAAACAATCAATCTCTACTCTTTGAGGTGTAGATGAAGTGAAGTTTTCAGTTGGTGGAACTACTGATTTAGACTGATTTAATTTTTCCCCAATTATTTCATTCTCAACTATAGAGTTATTCAGCTCCTCTTCAAAATCCCCCATCTCCTGGTCTGAGAAGGTATGCATTGTTTTAAATTGCTCAAAACTATTTAAGATTTGCTGATTTAATTTGTCTAAACTAACTTTCTTATCTGGATCCAGCTTACATTGTAATAGATTAGTAGTCCGGTTTTGTACATGCACTAGTTTAGCCTTGATTTTAGCTATTTTGAGTTTAGTCACATTTTCCCTACACTGTTCAATTAGAGAATCAATTTGTTCACACTTTTCCCCAATTATAGTTATTTCCCCAGATAAAGTGTATGAACCTTTTAAATTTGTTAAATCGGTATTCTGGTTAATACAAGATCTTAAAGTTTTTCTTAAAGAGTCTACATCACTATCACTCGTTTCTTCCCCTCTTATTCTTATCTCGTACAGAAGTTCTTCTTTGTTTATATAATTTAAATTGTATTTTGACATGTTGAAAATTTTCAGCCTCTATTTATTTGCTGTAGTTCTTCTAACATAGGCATAATCCTCAATAATCATGTAGGCCTATGTATTTCTCACTTTTACCAGCTTCTAATTTTAAATGATTCATCAGCAGAGTGGCGCACTTGTGTACCCCTACCTTGTAGCCAATTAGGTAGTATACTTTAATTTAGGATGAATCTAATTTAAGCTGGTAGTAGAAGTGAGATAAATTAAAAGACAAAGTAGGCCAAAGATGCATTTATTTTACGGATGTCAAATTTCTCAAAATACACTTTCCAAATGAAATTAAATATCCAGTTGTTACTTCCAAAAATTATACTAAATAATAAAATAGTGGAAAGATCTTACTTTAAACAGAGACACTGGTTTAATGGTCAGAACAGGCACTAGCAGATACCATGCAAACTAGAAGTGGTGCAAAAAGCTAGTGGACCAATCATAAGAAGGTGAACAAGAAGTGGTAGTACCAAGAAGTGGTTGATTTCTGTAATTTTCTACAGCAACCACAACTTAGATGACCATATTTCCAGTGAACTTAAAACTGACAAAGTTGAACCTAGTTATCACTAACCACTACCAACCCTACAAAACTAAAACTTCTAAACTGCTGGTCACTCTTTCTTAATCTTTCTAGCCAATGATTAAATAATATTGATTTTGTTTTGTTATTTCAAATAAAAACTAACTACCATCGGTACAAAATGTTACATTAAAAAATGTTACATTTTAACATGTTACATTTTAATATGTTACATTTTAACATGTCTCATTTTAACATGGTAAAATGTTACATTTTAACATGTTGCATTTTAACATGATAAAATGTTACATTTTAACATGTTTCATTTTAACATCATAAAATGTTACATTTTAACATGTTTCATTTTAACATGATAAAATGTTACATTTTAACATGTTGCATTTTAACATGATAAAATGTTACATTTTAACATGTTGTATTTTAACATGATAAAATGTTACATTTTAAC
This sequence comes from Macrosteles quadrilineatus, assembly GCF_028750875.1. NCBI lineage: Eukaryota > Metazoa > Arthropoda > Insecta > Hemiptera > Cicadellidae > Macrosteles > Macrosteles quadrilineatus. The sequence goes on along the minus strand of NW_026542631.1, from coordinate 291,203 downwards.
ATGTTGCATTTTAACATGTTGCATTTTAACATGATAAAATGTTACATTTTAACATGTTTTATTTTAACATGATAAAATGTTACATTTTAACATGTTTCATTTTAACATCATAAAATGTTACATTTTAACATGTTTCATTTTAACATCATAAAATGTTACATTTTAACATGTTTCATTTTAACATGATAAAATGTTACATTTTTACATGTTTCATTTTAACATGATAAAATCTTACATTTTAACATGTTTCATTTTAACATGATAAAATGTTACATTTTAACATGTTGCATTTTAACATGATAAAATGTTACATTTTAACATGTTGCATTTTAACATGATAAAATGTTACATTTTAACATGTTGCATTTTAACATGATAAAATGTTACATTTTAACATGTTGCATTTTAACATGATAAAATGTTACATTTTAACATGTTGCATTTTAACATGATAAAATGTTACATTTTAACATGTTTCATTTTAACATGATAAAATGTTACATTTTAACATGTTTCATTTTAACATGATAAAATGTTACATTTTAACATGTTTCATTTTAACATGATAAAATGTTACATTTAAACATGTTTCATTTTAACATGATAAAATGTTACATTTTAACATGTTGCATTTTAACATGATAAAATGTTACATTTTAACATGTTTCATTTTAAAATGTTACATTTTAAAATGTTACATTTTAACATGTTACATTTTAATATGTTACATTTTAACATGTTTCATTTTAACATGATAAAATGTTACATTTTAACATGTTTCATTTTAACATGATAAAATGTTACATTTTAACATGTTGCATTTTATTATGATAAAATGTTACATTTTAACATGTTTCATTTTAAATTGTTACATTTTAACATGTTTCATTTTAAATTGTTACATTTTAAAATGTAACATTTTAACATGTTACATTTTAATATCTTACATTTTAACATGTTTCATTTTAACATGATAAAATGTTACATTTTAACATGTTGCATTTTAACATAATAAAATGTTACATTTTAACATGTTGCATTTTAACATGATAAAATGTTACATTTTAACATGTTGCATTTTAACATGATAAAATGTTACATTTTAAATTGTTACATTTTAACATGTTTCATTTTAAAATGTTACATTTTAAAATGTTACATTTTAACATGTTACATTTTAATATGTTACATTTTACCATGTTGCATTTTAACATGATAAAATGTTACATTTTAACATGTTGCATTTTAACATGATAAAATGTTACATTTTAACATGTTGCATTTTAACATGATAAAATGTTACATTATAACATGTTTCATTTTAACATGATAAAATGTTACATTTTAACATGTTTCATTTTAAAATGTTACATTTTAAAATGTTACATTTTAACATGTTGCATTTTAACATGATAAAATGTTACATTTTAACATGTTGCATTTTAACATGATAAAATGTTACATTTTAACATGTTGCATTTTAACATGATAAAATGTTACATTTAAACATAATCCATTTTAACATGATAAAATGTTACATTTTAACATGTTTTATTTTAACATGATAAAATGTTACATTTTAACATGTTGCATTTTAACATGATAAAATGTTACATTTTAACATGTTTCATTTTAAATTGTTACATTTTAACATGTTTAATTTTAAATTGTTACATTTTAAAATGTAACATTTTAACATGTTACATTTTAATATGTTACATTTTAACATGTTTCATTTTAACATAATAAAATGTTACATTTTAACATGTTTCATTTTAACATGATAAAATGTTACATTTTAACATGTTGCATTTTAACATAATAAAATGTTACATTTTAACATGTTGCATTTTAACATGATAAAATGTTACATTTTAACATGTTGCATTTTAACATGATAAAATGTTACATTTTAAAATGTTACATTTTAAATTGTTACATTTTAAAATGTTACATTTTAAATTGTAACATTTTAAAATGTTACATTTTAACATGTTACATTTTAATACGTTACATTTTAACATGTTGCATTTTAACATGATAAAATGTTACATTTTAACGTGTTGCATTTTAACATGATAAAATGCTACATTTTAACATGTTTCATTTTAATATGATAAAATGTTACATTTTAACATGTTTCATTTTAACATGATAAAATGTTACATTTTAACATGTTGCATTTTAACATGATAAAATGTTACATTTTTACATGTTGCATTTTAACATGATAAAAATGTTACATTTTAACATGTTGCATTTTAACATGATAAAATGTTACATTTTAAAATGTTACATTTGAACATGTTACATTTTAATATGTTACATTTTAACATTTTGCATTTTAACATGATAAAATGTTACATTTTAACATGTTGCATTTTAACATGATAAAATGTTACATTTTAACATGTTACATTTTAATATGTTACATTTTAACATGTTGCATTTTAACAAGATAAAATGTTACATTATAACATGTTGCATTTTAACATGATAAAATGTTACATTTTAACATGTTGCATTTTAACATGATAAAATGTTACATTTTAACATGTTTCATTTTAACATGATAAAATGTTACATTTTAACATGTTTCATTTAAAAATGTTACAATTTAAAATGTTACATTTTAACATGTTACATTTTAATATGTTGCATTTTAACATGATAAAATGTTACATTTTAACATGTTTCATTTTAACATGATATAATGTTACATTTTAACATGTTTCATTTTAACATGATAAAATGTTACATTATAACATGTTTCATTTTAACATGATAAAATGTTACATTTTAACATGTTTCATTTTAACATGATAAAATGTTACATTTTAACATGCTGCATTTTAACATGATAAAATGTTACATTTTAACATGTTGCATTTTAACATGATAAATGTTACATTTTAACATGTTTCATTTTAACATGATATAATGTTACATTTTAACATGTTTCATTTTAAAATGATAAAATGTTACATTTTAACATGTTTCATTTTAACATGATAAAATGTTACATTTTAACATGTTTCATTTTAACATGATAAAATGTTACATTTTAACATGTTTCATTTTAACATAATAAAATGTTACATTTTAACATGTTGCATTTTAACATGATAATTAACATGTTGCATTTTAACATGATAAAATGTTACATTTTAACATGTTGCATTTAACATGATAAAATGTTACATTTTAACATGTTGCATTTAACATGATAAAATGTTACATTTTAACATGTTGCATTTTAACATGATAAAATGTTACATTTTAACATGTTTTATTTTAACATGATAAAATGTTACATTTAAAAATGTTACATTTTTACATGTTGCATTTTAACATGATAAAATGTTACATTTTAACATGTTTCATTTTAACATGATATAATGTTACATTTTAACATGTTTCATTTTAACATGATAAAATGTTACATTATAACATGTTTCATTTTAACATGATAAAATGTTACATTTTAACATGTTTCATTTTAACATGATAAAATGTTACATTTTAACATGTTTCATTTTAACATGATAAAATGTTACATTTTAACATGTTTCATTTTAACATGATAAAATGTTACATTTTAACATGTTTCATTTTAACATGATAAAATGTTACATTTTAACATGTTGCATTTTAACATGATAAAATGTTACATTTTAACATGTTTCATTTTAAATTGTTACATTTTAAAATGTAACATTTTAACGTTGCATTTTAATATGTTCATTTTAACATGTGTCATTTTAACATAATAAAATGTTACATTTTAACATGTTTCATTTTAACATGATAAAATGTTACATTTTAACGTTTCATTTTAACATGATAAAATGTTACATTTTAACATGTTGCATTTTAACATGATAAAATGTTACATTTTAACATGTTTCATTTTAACATGATATAATGTTACATTTTAACATGTTTCATTTTAACATGATAAAATGTTACATTATAACATGTTTCATTTTAACATGATAAAATGTTACATTTTAACATGTTTCATTTTAACATGATAAAATGTTACATTTTAACATGTTTCATTTTAACATGATAAAATGTTACATTTTAACATGTTTCATTTAAAAATGTTACATTTTAAAATATTACATTTTAACATGTTACATTTTAATATGTTACATTTTAACATGTTGCATTTTAACATAGTAAAATGTTACATTTTAACATGTTGCATTTTAACATGATAAAATGTTACATTTTAACATGTTGCATTTTAACATGATAAAATGTTACATTTTAACATGTTGCATTTTAACATGATAAAATGTTACATTATAACATGTTTCATTTTAACATGATAAAATGTTACATTTTAACATGTTTCATTTTAAAATGTTACATTTTAAAATGTTACATTTTAACATGTTGCATTTTAACATTATAAAATGTTACATTTTAACATGTTGAATTTTAACAAGATAAAATGTTACATTTTAACATGTTGCATTTTAACATGATAAAATGTTACATTTTAACATGTTTCATTTTAACATGATAAAATGTTACATTTTAACATGTTTCATTTTAACATGATAAAATGTTACATTTTAACATGTTTCATTTAAAAATGTTACATTTTAAAATATTACATTTTAACATGTTACATTTTAATATGTTACATTTTAACATGTTGCATTTTAACATAGTAAAATGTTACATTTTAACATGTTGCATTATAACATGATAAAATGTTACATTTTAACATATTGCGATTTAACATGATAAAATGTTACATTTTAAAATGTTACATTTGAACATGTTACATTTCAATATGTTACATTTTAACATGATAAAATGTTACATTTTAACATGTTTCATTTAAAAATGTTACATTAAAAAATGTTACATTTTAACATGTTACATTTTAATATGTTACATTTTAACATGTCTCATTTTAACATGGTAAAATGTTACATTTTAACATGTTGCATTTTAACATGATAAAATGTTACATTTTAACATGTTTCATTTTAACATCATAAAATGTTACATTTTAACATGTTTCATTTTAACATGATAAAATGTTACATTTTAACATGTTGCATTTTAACATGATAAAATGTTACATTTTAACATGTTGTATTTTAACATGATAAAATGTTACATTTTAACATGTTGCATTTTAACATGTTGCATTTTAACATGATAAAATGTTACATTTTAACATGTTTTATTTTAACATGATAAAATGTTACATTTTAACATGTTTCATTTTAACATCATAAAATGTTACATTTTAACATGTTTCATTTTAACATCATAAAATTTTACATTTTAACATGTTTCATTTTAACATGATAAAATGTTACATTTTTACATGTTTCATTTTAACATGATAAAATCTTACATTTTAACATGTTTCATTTTAACATGATAAAATGTTACATTTTAACATGTTGCATTTTAACATGATAAAATGTTACATTTTAACATGTTGCATTTTAACATGATAAAATGTTACATTTTAACATGTTGCATTTTAACATGATAAAATGTTACATTTTAACATGTTGCATTTTAACATGATAAAATGTTACATTTTAACATGTTTCATTTTAACATGATAAAATGTTACATTTTAACATGTTTCATTTTAACATGATAAAATGTTACATTTTAACATGTTTCATTTTAACATGATAAAATGTTACATTTAAACATGTTTCATTTTAACATGATAAAATTTTACATTTTAACATGTTTCACTTTAACATGATAAAATGTTACATTTTAACATGTTTCATTTTAACATGATAAAATGTTACATTTTAACATGTTTCATTTTAACATGATAAAATGTTACATTGTAACATGTTGCATTTTAACATGATAAAATGTTACATTTTAACTTGTTTCATTTTAACATGATAAAATGTTACATTTTTACATGTTTCATTTAAAAATGTTACATTAAAAAATGTTGCATTTTAACATGATAAAATGTTACATTTTAACATGTTGCATTTTAACATGATAAAATGTTACATTTTAACATGTTGCATTTTAACATGATAAAATGTTACATTTTAACATGTTGCATTTTAACATGATAAAATGTTACATTTTAACATGTTGCATTTTAACATGATAAAATGTTACATTTTAACATGTTTCATTTTAACATGATTAAATGCTACATTTAAAAATGTTACATTTTTACATGTTTCATTTAAACATGATAAAATGTTACATTTTAACATTTTTCATTTTAACATCATAAAATGTTACATTTTAACATGTTACATTTTAATATGTTACATTTAAACATGTTGCATTTTAACATGATAAAATGTTACATTTTAACATGTTGCATTTTAACATGATAAAATGTTACATTTTAACATGTTTCATTTTAACATGATAAAATGTTACATTTTAACATGCTTTATTTTAACATCATAAAATGTTACATTTTAACGTTTCATTTTAACATGATAAAATGTTACATTTTAACATGTTTCATTTTAACATGATAAAATCTTACATTTTAACATGTTTTATTTTAACATGATAAAATGTTACATTTAAAAATGTTACATTTTATACATGTTGCATTTTAACATGATAAAATGTTACATTTTAACATGTTTCATTTTAACATGATATTATGTTACATTTTAACATGTTTCATTTTAAAATGTTACATTTTAAAATGTTACATTTTAACATGTTACATTTTAATATGTTACATTTTAACATGATATAATGTTACATTTTAACATGTTTCATTTTAACATGATAAAATGTTACATTATAACATGTTTCATTTTAACATGATAAAATGTTACATTTTAACGTTTCATTTTAACATGATAAAATGTTACATTTTAACATGTTGCATTTTAACATGATAAAATGTTACATTTTAACATGTTTCATTTTAACATGATATAATGTTACATTTTAACATGTTTCATTTTAACATGATAAAATGTTACATTATAACATGTTTCATTTTAACATGATAAAATGTTACATTTTAACATGTTTCATTTTAACATGATAAAATGTTACATTTTAACATGTTTCATTTTAACATGTTTCATTTTAACATGATAAAATGTTACATTTTAACATGTTTCATTTAAAAATGTTACATTTTAAAATATTACATTTTAACATGTTACATTTTAATATGTTACATTTTAACATGTTGCATTTTAACATAGTAAAATGTTACATTTTAACATGTTGCATTTTAACATGATAAAATGTTACATTTTAACATGTTGCATTTTAACATGATAAAATGTTACATTTTAACATGTTTCATTTTAACATGATAAAATGTTACATTTTAACATGTTTCATTTTAACATGATAAAATGTTACATTTTAACATGTTTCATTTTAACATGATAAAATGTTACATTTTAACATGTTTCATTTAAAAATGTTACATTTTAAAATATTACATTTTAACATGTTACATTTTAATATGTTACATTTTAACATGTTGCATTTTAACATAGTAAAATGTTACATTTTAACATGTTTCATTTTAACATGATAAAATGTTACATTTTAACATGTTTCATTTTAAAATGTTACATTTTAAAATGTTACATTTTAACATGTTGCATTTTAACATTATAAAATGTTACATTTTAACATGTTGAATTTTAACAAGATAAAATGTTACATTTTAACATGTTGCATTTTAACATGATAAAATGTTACATTTTAACATGTTTCATTTTAACATGATAAAATGTTACATTTTAACATGTTTCATTTTAACATGATAAAATGTTACATTTTAACATGTTTCATTTAAAAATGTTACATTTTAAAATATTACATTTTAACATGTTACATTTTAATATGTTACATTTTAACATGTTGCATTTTAACATAGTAAAATGTTACATTTTAACATGTTGCATTATAACATGATAAAATGTTACATTTTAACATATTGCGATTTAACATGATAAAATGTTACATTTTAAAATGTTACATTTGAACATGTTACATTTCAATATGTTACATTCTAACATGATAAAATGTTACATTTTAACATGTTTCATTTAAAAATGTTACATTAAAAAATGTTACATTTTAACATGTTACATTTTAATATGTTACATTTTAACATGTCTCATTTTAACATGGTAAAATGTTACATTTTAACATGTTGCATTTTAACATGATAAAATGTTACATTTTAACATGTTTCATTTTAACATCATAAAATGTTACATTTTAACATGTTTCATTTTAACATGATAAAATGTTACATTTTAACATGTTGCATTTTAACATGATAAAATGTTACATTTTAACATGTTGTATTTTAACATGATAAAATGTTACATTTTAACATGTTGCATTTTAACATGTTGCATTTTAACATGATAAAATGTTACATTTTAACATGTTTCATTTTAACATGATAAAATGTTACATTTTAACATGTTTCATTTTAACATGATAAAATGTTACATTTTAACATGTTTCATTTTAACATGATAAAATGTTACATTTAAACATGTTTCATTTTAACATGATAAAATTTTACATTTTAACATGTTTCACTTTAACATGATAAAATGTTACATTTTAACATGTTTCATTTTAACATGATAAAATGTTACATTTTAACATGTTTCATTTTAACATGATAAAATGTTACATTGTAACATGTTGCATTTTAACATGATAAAATGTTACATTTTAACTTGTTTCATTTTAACATGATAAAATGTTACATTTTTACATGTTTCATTTAAAAATGTTACATTAAAAAATGTTGCATTTTAACATGATAAAATGTTACATTTTAACATGTTGCATTTTAACATGATAAAATGTTACATTTTAAAATGTTGCATTTTAACATGATAAAATGTTACATTTTAACATGTTGCATTTTAACATGATAAAATGTTACATTTTAACATGTTGCATTTTAACATGATAAAATGTTACATTTTAACATGTTTCATTTTAACATGATAAAATGTTACATTTTAACATGTTTCATTTTAACATGATAAAATGTTACATTTTAACATGTTTCATTTTAACATGATAAAATGTTACATTTAAACATGTTTCATTTTAACATGATAAAATTTTACATTTTAACATGTTTCACTTTAACATGATAAAATGTTACATTTTAACATGTTTCATTTTAACATGATAAAATGTTACATTTTAACATGTTTCATTTTAACATGATAAAATGTTACATTGTAACATGTTGCATTTTAACATGATAAAATGTTACATTTTAACTTGTTTCATTTTAACATGATAAAATGTTACATTTTTACATGTTTCATTTAAAAATGTTACATTAAAAAATGTTGCATTTTAACATGATAAAATGTTACATTTTAACATGTTGCATTTTAACATGATAAAATGTTACATTTTAACATGTTGCATTTTAACATGATAAAATGTTACATTTTAACATGTTGCATTTTAACATGATAAAATGTTACATTTTAACATGTTGCATTTTAACATGATAAAATGTTACATTTTAACATGTTTCATTTTAACATGATTAAATGCTACATTTAAAAATGTTACATTTTTACATGTTTCATTTAAACATGATAAAATGTTACATTTTAACATTTTTCATTTTAACATCATAAAATGTTACATTTTAACATGTTACATTTGAATATGTTACATTTAAACATGTTGCATTTTAACATGATAAAATGTTACATTTTAACATGTTGCATTTTAACATGATAAAATGTTACATTTTAACATGTTTCATTTTAACATGATAAAATGTTACATTTTAACATGCTTTATTTTAACATCATAAAATGTTACATTTTAACGTTTCATTTTAACATGATAAAATGTTACATTTTAACATGTTTCATTTTAACATGATAAAATCTTACATTTTAACATGTTTTATTTTAACATGATAAAATGTTACATTTAAAAATGTTACATTTTATACATGTTGCATTTTAACATGATAAAATGTTACATTTTAACATGTTTCATTTTAACATGATATTATGTTACATTTTAACATGTTTCATTTTAAAATGTTACATTTTAAAATGTTACATTTTAACATGTTACATTTTAATATGTTACATTTTAACATGTTGAATTTTAACATGATAAAATGTTACATTTTAACATGTTGCATTTTAACATGATAAAATGTTACATTTTAACATGTTGCATTTTAACATGATAAAATGTTACATTATAACATGTTTCATTTTAACATGATAAAATGTTACATTTTAACATGTTTCATTTTAACATGATAAAATGTTACATTTTAACATGTTTCATTTTAACATGATAAAATGTTACATTTTAACATGTTTCATTTTAACATGATAAAATGTTACATTTTAACATGTTTCATTTTAACATGATAAAATGTTACATTTAAACATGTTTCATTTTAACATGATAAAATTTTACATTTTAACATGTTTCACTTTAACATGATAAAATGTTACATTTTAACATGTTTCATTTTAACATGATAAAATGTTACATTTTAACATGTTTCATTTTAACATGATAAAATGTTACATTGTAACATGTTGCATTTTAACATGATAAAATGTTACATTTTAACTTGTTTCATTTTAACATGATAAAATGTTACATTTTTACATGTTTCATTTAAAAATGTTACATTAAAAAATGTTGCATTTTAACATGATAAAATGTTACATTTTAACATGTTGCATTTTAACATGATAAAATGTTACATTTTAACATGTTGCATTTTAACATGATAAAATGTTACATTTTAACATGTTGCATTTTAACATGATAAAATGTTACATTTTAACATGTTGCATTTTAACATGATAAAATGTTACATTTTAACATGTTTCATTTTAACATGATTAAATGCTACATTTAAAAATGTTACATTTTTACATGTTTCATTTAAACATGATAAAATGTTACATTTTAACATTTTTCATTTTAACATCATAAAATGTTACATTTTAACATGTTACATTTTAATATGTTACATTTAAACATGTTGCATTTTAACATGATAAAATGTTACATTTTAACATGTTGCATTTTAACATGATAAAATGTTACATTTTAACATGTTTCATTTTAACATGATAAAATGTTACATTTTAACATGCTTTATTTTAACATCATAAAATGTTACATTTTAACGTTTCATTTTAACATGATAAAATGTTACATTTTAACATGTTTCATTTTAACATGTTAAAATCTTACATTTTAACATGTTTTATTTTAACATGATAAAATGTTACATTTAAAAATGTTACATTTTATACATGTTGCATTTTAACATGATAAAATGTTACATTTTAACATGTTTCATTTTAAAATGTTACATTTTAAAATGTTACATTTTAACATGTTACATTTTAATATGTTACATTTTAACATGTTGCATTTTAACATGATAAAATGTTACATTTTAACATGTTGCATTTTAACATGATAAAATGTTACATTTTAACATGTTGCATTTTAACATGATAAAATGTTACATTATAACATGTTTCATTTTAACACGATAAAATGTTACATTTTAACATGTTTCATTTTAAAATGTTACATTTTAAAATGTTACATTTTAACATGTTGCATTTTAACATGATAAAATGTTACATTTTAACATGTTGCATTTTAACATGATAAAATGTTACATTTTAACATGTTTCATTTTAACATGAAAAAATGTTACATTTTAATATGTTACATTTAAACATGTTGCATTTTAACATGATAAAATGTTACATTTTAACATGTTGCATTTTAACATGATAAAATGTTACATTTTAACATGTTTCATTTTAACATGATAAAATCTTACATTTTAACATGTTTCATTTTAACATGATAAAATGTTACATTTTAACATGTTTCATTTTAACATGATAAAATGTTACATTTTAACATGTTTCATTTTAAAATGTTACATTTTAAAATGTTACATTTTAACATGTTACATTTTAATATGTTACATTTTAACATGTTGCATTTTAACATGATAAAATGTTACATTTAAACATGTTGCATTTTAACATGATAAAATGTTACATTTTAACATGTTGCATTTTAACATGATAAAATGTTACATTATAACATGTTTCATTTTAACATGATAAAATGTTACATTTTAACATGTTTCATTTTAAAATGTTACATTTTAAAATGTTACATTTTAACATGTTGCATTTTAACATGATAAAATGTTACATTTTAACATGTTGCATTTTAACATGATAAAATGTTACATTTTAACATGTTGCATTTTAACATGATAAAATGTTACATTTTAACTTAATCCATTTTAACATGATAAAATGTTACATTTTAACATGTTTCATTTTAAAATGTTACATTTTAAAATGTTACATTTTAACATGTTTCATTTTAACATGATAAAATGTTACATTTTAACATGTTTCATTTTAACATGATAAAATGTTACATTTTAACATGTTGCATTTTAACATGATAAAATGTTACATTTTAACATGTTTCATTTTAAATTGTTACATTTTAACATGTTTCATTTTAAATTGTTACATTTTAAAATGTAACATTTTAACATGTTACATTTTAATATCTTACATTTTAACATGTTTCATTTTAACATGATAAAATGTTACATTTTAACATGTTGCATTTTAACATAATAAAATGTTACATTTTAACATGTTGCATTTTAACATGATAAAATGTTACATTTTAACATGTTGCATTTTAACATGATAAAATGTTACATTTTAAATTGTTACATTTTAACATGTTTCATTTTAAAATGTTACATTTTAAAATGTTACATTTTAACATGTTACATTTTAATATGTTACATTTTACCATGTTGCATTTTAACATGATAAAATGTTACATTTTAACATGTTGAATTTTAACATGATAAAATGTTACATTTTAACATGTTGCATTTTAACATGATAAAATGTTACATTATAACATGTTTCATTTTAACATGATAAAATGTTACATTTTAACATGTTTCATTTTAAAATGTTACATTTTAAAATGTTACATTTTAACATGTTGCATTTTAACATGATAAAATGTTACATTTTAACATGTTGCATTTTAACATGATAAAATGTTACATTTTAACATGTTGCATTTTAACATTATAAAATGTTACATTTAAACATAATCCATTTTAACATGATAAAATGTTACATTTTAACATGTTTCATTTTAACATGATAAAATGTTACATTTTAACATGTTGCATTTTAACATGATAAAATGTTACATTTTAACATGTTTCATTTTAAATTGTTACATTTTAACATGTTTAATTTTAAATTGTTACATTTTAAAATGTAACATTTTAACATGTTACATTTTAATATGTTACATTTTAACATGTTTCATTTTAACATAATAAAATGTTACATTTTAACATGTTTCATTTTAACATGATAAAATGTTACATTTTAACATAATAAAATGTTACATTTTAACATGTTGCATTTTAACATGATAAAATGTTACATTTTAACATGTTGCATTTTAACATGATAAAATGTTACATTTTAAAATGTTACATTTTAAATTGTTACATTTTAAAATGTTACATTTTAAATTGTAACATTTTAAAATGTTACATTTTAACATGTTACATTTTAATACGTTACATTTTAACATGTTGCATTTTAACATGATAAAATGTTACATTTTAACGTGTTGCATTTTAACATGATAAAATGCTACATTTTAACATGTTTCATTTTAACATGATAAAATGTTACATTTTAACATGTTTCATTTTAACATGATAAAATGTTACATTTTAACATGTTGCATTTTAACATGATAAAATGTTACATTTTTACATGTTGCATTTTAACATGATAAAAATGTTACATTTTAACATGTTGCATTTTAACATGATAAAATGTTACATTTTAAAATGTTACATTTGAACATGTTACATTTTAATATGTTACATTTTAACATTTTGCATTTTAACATGATAAAATGTTACATTTTAACATGTTGCATTTTACATGATAAAATGTTACATTTTAACATGTTACATTTTAATATGTTACATTTTAACATGTTGCATTTTAACATGATAAAATGTTACATTTTAACATGTTGCATTTTAACATGATAAAATGTTACATTTTAACATGTTGCATTTTAACATGATAAAATGTTACATTTTAACATGTTTCATTTTAACATGATAAAATGTTACATTTTAACATGTTTCATTTAAAAATTTTACAATTTAAAATGTTACATTTTAACATGTTACATTTTAATATGTTACATTTTAACATGCTGCATTTTAACATGATAAAATGTTGCATTTTAACATGTTGCATTTTAACATGATAAATGTTACATTTTAACATGTTTCATTTTAACATGATATAATGTTACATTTTAACATGTTTCATTTTAAAATGATAAAATGTTACATTTTAACATGTTTCATTTTAACATGATAAAATGTTACATTTTAACATGTTTCATTTTAACATAATAAAATGTTACATTTTAACATGTTGCATTTTAACATGATAATTAACATGTTGCATTTTAACATGATAAAATGTTACATTTTAACATGTTGCATTTAACATGATAAAATGTTACATTTTAACATGTTGCATTTAACATGATAAAATGTTACATTTTAACATGTTGCATTTTAACATGATAAAATGTTACATTTTAACATGTTTTATTTTAACATGATAAAATGTTACATTTAAAAATGTTACATATTTACATGTTGCATTTTAACATGATAAAATGTTACATTTTAACATGTTTCATTGTAACATGATATAATGTTACATTTTAACATGTTTCATTTTAACATGATAAAATGTTACATTATAACATGTTTCATTTTAACATGATAAAATGTTACATTTTAACATGTTTCATTTTAACATGATAAAATGTTACATTTTAACATGTTTCATTTTAACATGATAAAATGTTACATTTTAACATGTTTCATTTTAACATGATAAAATGTTACATTTTAACATGTTTCATTTTAACATGATAAAATGTAACATTTTAACATGTTGCATTTTAACATGATAAAATGTTACATTTTAACATGTTTCATTTTAAATTGTTACATTTTAAAATGTAACATTTTAACGTTGCATTTTAATATGTTACATTTTAACATGTGTCATTTTAACATAATAAAATGTTACATTTTAACATGTTTCATTTTAACATGATAAAATGTTACATTTTAACGTTTCATTTTAACATGATAAAATGTTACATTATAACATGTTGCATTTTAACATGATAAAATGTTACATTTTAACATGTTTCATTTTAACATGATATAATGTTACATTTTAACATGTTTCATTTTAACATGATAAAATGTTACATTATAACATGTTTCATTTTAACATGATAAAATGTTACATTTTAACATGTTTCATTTTAACATGATAAAATGTTACATTTTAACATGTTTCATTTTAACATGATAAAATGTTACATTTTAACATGATAAAATGTTACATTTTAACATGTTTCATTTTAACATGATAAAATGTAACATTTTAACATGTTGCATTTTAACATGATAAAATGTTACATTTTAACATGTTTCATTTTAAATTGTTACATTTTAAAATGTAACATTTTAACGTTGCATTTTAATATGTTACATTTTAACATGTGTCATTTTAACATAATAAAATGTTACATTTTAACATGTTTCATTTTAACATGATAAAATGTTACATTTTAACGTTTCATTTTAATATGATAAAATGTTACATTTTAACATGTTGCATTTTAACATGATAAAATGTTACATTTTAACATGTTTCATTTTAACATGATAAAATGTTACATTTTAACGTTTCATTTTAACATGATAAAATGTTACATTTTAACATGATAAAATGTTACATTTTAACATGTTTCATTTTAAGATGATAAAATGTAACTATTAACATGTTGCATTTTAACATGATAAAATGTTACATTTTAACATGTTTCATTTTAAAATGTAACATTTTAAAATGTAACATTTTAACATGTTACATTTTAATATGTTACATTTAACATGTTTCATTTTAACATGATAAAATGTTACATTTTAACATGTTTCATTTTAACATGATAAAATGTTACATTTTAACATGTTGCATTTTAACATGATAAAATGTTTCATTTTAACATGTTGCATTTTAACACGATAAAATGTTACATTTTAACATGTTTCATTTTAAAATGTTACATTTTAAAATGTTACATTTTAACATGTTGCATTTTAACATGATAAAATGTTACATTTTAATACGTTACATTTTAACATGTTGCATTTTAACATGATAAAATGTTACATTTTAACGTGTTGCATTTTAACATGATAAAATGCTACATTTTAACATGTTTCATTTTAACATGATAAAATGTTACATTTTAACATGTTTCATTTTAACATGATAAAATGTTACATTTTAACATGTTGCATTTTAACATGATAAAATGTTACATTTTTACATGTTGCATTTTAACATGATAAAAATGTTACATTTTAACATGTTGCATTTTAACATGATAAAATGTTACATTTTAAAATGTTACATTTGAACATGTTACATTTTAATATGTTACATTTTAACATTTTGCATTTTAACATGATAAAATGTTACATTTTAACATGTTGCATTTTACATGATAAAATGTTACATTTTAACATGTTACATTTTAATATGTTACATTTTAACATGTTGCATTTTAACATGATAAAATGTTACATTTTAACATGTTGCATTTTAACATGATAAAATGTTACATTTTAACATGTTGCATTTTAACATGATAAAATGTTACATTTTAACATGTTTCATTTTAACATGATAAAATGTTACATTTTAACATGTTTCATTTAAAAATTTTACAATTTAAAATGTTACATTTTAACATGTTACATTTTAATATGTTACATTTTAACATGCTGCATTTTAACATGATAAAATGTTACATTTTAACATGTTGCATTTTAACATGATAAATGTTACATTTTAACATGTTTCATTTTAACATGATATAATGTTACATTTTAACATGTTTCATTTTAAAATGATAAAATGTTACATTTTAACATGTTTCATTTTAACATGATAAAATGTTACATTTTAACATGTTTCATTTTAACATAATAAAATGTTACATTTTAACATGTTGCATTTTAACATGATAATTAACATGTTGCATTTTAACATGATAAAATGTTACATTTTAACATGTTGCATTTAACATGATAAAATGTTACATTTTAACATGTTGCATTTAACATGATAAAATGTTACATTTTAACATGTTGCATTTTAACATGATAAAATGTTACATTTTAACATGTTTTATTTTAACATGATAAAATGTTACATTTAAAAATGTTACATATTTACATGTTGCATTTTAACATGATAAAATGTTACATTTTAACATGTTTCATTGTAACATGATATAATGTTACATTTTAACATGTTTCATTTTAACATGATAAAATGTTACATTATAACATGTTTCATTTTAACATGATAAAATGTTACATTTTAACATGTTTCATTTTAACATGATAAAATGTTACATTTTAACATGTTTCATTTTAACATGATAAAATGTTACATTTTAACATGTTTCATTTTAACATGATAAAATGTTACATTTTAACATGTTTCATTTTAACATGATAAAATGTAACATTTTAACATGTTGCATTTTAACATGATAAAATGTTACATTTTAACATGTTTCATTTTAAATTGTTACATTTTAAAATGTAACATTTTAACGTTGCATTTTAATATGTTACATTTTAACATGTGTCATTTTAACATAATAAAATGTTACATTTTAACATGTTTCATTTTAACATGATAAAATGTTACATTTTAACGTTTCATTTTAACATGATAAAATGTTACATTATAACATGTTGCATTTTAACATGATAAAATGTTACATTTTAACATGTTTCATTTTAACATGATATAATGTTACATTTTAACATGTTTCATTTTAACATGATAAAATGTTACATTATAACATGTTTCATTTTAACATGATAAAATGTTACATTTTAACATGTTTCATTTTAACATGATAAAATGTTACATTTTAACATGTTTCATTTTAACATGATAAAATGTTACATTTTAACATGATAAAATGTTACATTTTAACATGTTTCATTTTAACATGATAAAATGTAACATTTTAACATGTTGCATTTTAACATGATAAAATGTTACATTTTAACATGTTTCATTTTAAATTGTTACATTTTAAAATGTAACATTTTAACGTTGCATTTTAATATGTTACATTTTAACATGTGTCATTTTAACATAATAAAATGTTACATTTTAACATGTTTCATTTTAACATGATAAAATGTTACATTTTAACGTTTCATTTTAATATGATAAAATGTTACATTTTAACATGTTGCATTTTAACATGATAAAATGTTACATTTTAACATGTTTCATTTTAACATGATAAAATGTTACATTTTAACGTTTCATTTTAACATGATAAAATGTTACATTTTAACATGATAAAATGTTACATTTTAACATGTTTCATTTTAAGATGATAAAATGTAACTATTAACATGTTGCATTTTAACATGATAAAATGTTACATTTTAACATGTTTCATTTTAAAATGTAACATTTTAAAATGTAACATTTTAACATGTTACATTTTAATATGTTACATTTAACATGTTTCATTTTAACATGATAAAATGTTACATTTTAACATGTTTCATTTTAACATGATAAAATGTTACATTTTAACATGTTGCATTTTAACATGATAAAATGTTTCATTTTAACATGTTGCATTTTAACACGATAAAATGTTACATTTTAACATGTTTCATTTTAAAATGTTACATTTTAAAATGTTACATTTTAACATGTTGCATTTTAACATGATAAAATGTTACATTTTAACATGTTGCATTTTAACATGATAAAATGTTACATTTTAACATGTTTCATTTTAACATGAAAAAATGTTACATTTTAATATGTTACATTTAAACATGTTGCATTTTAACATGATAAAATGTTACATTTTAACATGTTGCATTTTAACATGATAAAATGTTACATTTTAACATGTTTCATTTTAACATGATAAAATCTTACATTTTAACATGTTTCATTTTAACATGATAAAATGTTACATTTTAACATGTTTCATTTTAACATGATAAAATGTTACATTTTAACATGTTTCATTTTAAAATGTTACATTTTAAAATGTTACATTTTAACATGTTACATTTTAATATGTTACATTTTAACATGTTGCATTTTAACATGATAAAATGTTACATTTAAACATGTTGCATTTTAACATGATAAAATGTTACATTTTAACATGTTGCATTTTAACATGATAAAATGTTACATTATAACATGTTTCATTTTAACATGATAAAATGTTACATTTTAACATGTTTCATTTTAAAATGTTACATTTTAAAATGTTACATTTTAACATGTTGCATTTTAACATGATAAAATGTTACATTTTAACATGTTGCATTTTAACATGATAAAATGTTACATTTTAACATGTTGCATTTTAACATGATAAAATGTTACATTTTAACTTAATCCATTTTAACATGATAAAATGTTACATTTTAACATGTTTCATTTTAAAATGTTACATTTTAAAATGTTACATTTTAACATGTTTCATTTTAACATGATAAAATGTTACATTTTAACATGTTTCATTTTAACATGATAAAATGTTACATTTTAACATGTTGCATTTTAACATGATAAAATGTTACATTTTAACATGTTTCATTTTAAATTGTTACATTTTAACATGTTTCATTTTAAATTGTTACATTTTAAAATGTAACATTTTAACATGTTACATTTTAATATCTTACATTTTAACATGTTTCATTTTAACATGATAAAATGTTACATTTTAACATGTTGCATTTTAACATAATAAAATGTTACATTTTAACATGTTGCATTTTAACATGATAAAATGTTACATTTTAACATGTTGCATTTTAACATGATAAAATGTTACATTTTAAATTGTTACATTTTAACATGTTTCATTTTAAAATGTTACATTTTAAAATGTTACATTTTAACATGTTACATTTTAATATGTTACATTTTACCATGTTGCATTTTAACATGATAAAATGTTACATTTTAACATGTTGAATTTTAACATGATAAAATGTTACATTTTAACATGTTGCATTTTAACATGATAAAATGTTACATTATAACATGTTTCATTTTAACATGATAAAATGTTACATTTTAACATGTTTCATTTTAAAATGTTACATTTTAAAATGTTACATTTTAACATGTTGCATTTTAACATGATAAAATGTTACATTTTAACATGTTGCATTTTAACATGATAAAATGTTACATTTTAACATGTTGCATTTTAACATTATAAAATGTTACATTTAAACATAATCC
This sequence comes from Macrosteles quadrilineatus, assembly GCF_028750875.1. NCBI lineage: Eukaryota > Metazoa > Arthropoda > Insecta > Hemiptera > Cicadellidae > Macrosteles > Macrosteles quadrilineatus. The sequence goes on along the minus strand of NW_026542631.1, from coordinate 270,651 downwards.
ATTTTAACATGATAAAATGTTACATTTTAACATGTTTCATTTTAACATGATAAAATGTTACATTTTAACATGTTGCATTTTAACATGATAAAATGTTACATTTTAACATGTTTCATTTTAAATTGTTACATTTTAACATGTTTAATTTTAAATTGTTACATTTTAAAATGTAACATTTTAACATGTTACATTTTAATATGTTACATTTTAACATGTTTCATTTTAACATAATAAAATGTTACATTTTAACATGTTTCATTTTAACATGATAAAATGTTACATTTTAACATAATAAAATGTTACATTTTAACATGTTGCATTTTAACATGATAAAATGTTACATTTTAACATGTTGCATTTTAACATGATAAAATGTTACATTTTAAAATGTTACATTTTAAATTGTTACATTTTAAAATGTTACATTTTAAATTGTAACATTTTAAAATGTTACATTTTAACATGTTACATTTTAATACGTTACATTTTAACATGTTGCATTTTAACATGATAAAATGTTACATTTTAACGTGTTGCATTTTAACATGATAAAATGCTACATTTTAACATGTTTCATTTTAACATGATAAAATGTTACATTTTAACATGTTTCATTTTAACATGATAAAATGTTACATTTTAACATGTTGCATTTTAACATGATAAAATGTTACATTTTTACATGTTGCATTTTAACATGATAAAAATGTTACATTTTAACATGTTGCATTTTAACATGATAAAATGTTACATTTTAAAATGTTACATTTGAACATGTTACATTTTAATATGTTACATTTTAACATTTTGCATTTTAACATGATAAAATGTTACATTTTAACATGTTGCATTTTACATGATAAAATGTTACATTTTAACATGTTACATTTTAATATGTTACATTTTAACATGTTGCATTTTAACATGATAAAATGTTACATTTTAACATGTTGCATTTTAACATGATAAAATGTTACATTTTAACATGTTGCATTTTAACATGATAAAATGTTACATTTTAACATGTTTCATTTTAACATGATAAAATGTTACATTTTAACATGTTTCATTTAAAAATGTTACAATTTAAAATGTTACATTTTAACATGTTACATTTTAATATGTTACATTTTAACATGCTGCATTTTAACATGATAAAATGTTACATTTTAACATGTTGCATTTTAACATGATAAATGTTACATTTTAACATGTTTCATTTTAACATGATATAATGTTACATTTTAACATGTTTCATTTTAAAATGATAAAATGTTACATTTTAACATGTTTCATTTTAACATGATAAAATGTTACATTTTAACATGTTTCATTTTAACATAATAAAATGTTACATTTTAACATGTTGCATTTTAACATGATAATTAACATGTTGCATTTTAACATGATAAAATGTTACATTTTAACATGTTGCATTTAACATGATAAAATGTTACATTTTAACATGTTGCATTTAACATGATAAAATGTTACATTTTAACATGTTGCATTTTAACATGATAAAATGTTACATTTTAACATGTTTTATTTTAACATGATAAAATGTTACATTTAAAAATGTTACATATTTACATGTTGCATTTTAACATGATAAAATGTTACATTTTAACATGTTTCATTGTAACATGATATAATGTTACATTTTAACATGTTTCATTTTAACATGATAAAATGTTACATTATAACATGTTTCATTTTAACATGATAAAATGTTACATTTTAACATGTTTCATTTTAACATGATAAAATGTTACATTTTAACATGTTTCATTTTAACATGATAAAATGTTACATTTTAACATGTTTCATTTTAACATGATAAAATGTTACATTTTAACATGTTTCATTTTAACATGATAAAATGTAACATTTTAACATGTTGCATTTTAACATGATAAAATGTTACATTTTAACATGTTTCATTTTAAATTGTTACATTTTAAAATGTAACATTTTAACGTTGCATTTTAATATGTTACATTTTAACATGTGTCATTTTAACATAATAAAATGTTACATTTTAACATGTTTCATTTTAACATGATAAAATGTTACATTTTAACGTTTCATTTTAACATGATAAAATGTTACATTATAACATGTTGCATTTTAACATGATAAAATGTTACATTTTAACATGTTTCATTTTAACATGATATAATGTTACATTTTAACATGTTTCATTTTAACATGATAAAATGTTACATTATAACATGTTTCATTTTAACATGATAAAATGTTACATTTTAACATGTTTCATTTTAACATGATAAAATGTTACATTTTAACATGTTTCATTTTAACATGATAAAATGTTACATTTTAACATGATAAAATGTTACATTTTAACATGTTTCATTTTAACATGATAAAATGTAACATTTTAACATGTTGCATTTTAACATGATAAAATGTTACATTTTAACATGTTTCATTTTAAATTGTTACATTTTAAAATGTAACATTTTAACGTTGCATTTTAATATGTTACATTTTAACATGTGTCATTTTAACATAATAAAATGTTACATTTTAACATGTTTCATTTTAACATGATAAAATGTTACATTTTAACGTTTCATTTTAATATGATAAAATGTTACATTTTAACATGTTGCATTTTAACATGATAAAATGTTACATTTTAACATGTTTCATTTTAACATGATAAAATGTTACATTTTAACGTTTCATTTTAACATGATAAAATGTTACATTTTAACATGATAAAATGTTACATTTTAACATGTTTCATTTTAAGATGATAAAATGTAACTATTAACATGTTGCATTTTAACATGATAAAATGTTACATTTTAACATGTTTCATTTTAAAATGTAACATTTTAAAATGTAACATTTTAACATGTTACATTTTAATATGTTACATTTAACATGTTTCATTTTAACATGATAAAATGTTACATTTTAACGTTTCATTTTAACATGATAAAATGTTACATTTTAACATGTTGCATTTTAACATGATAAAATGTTTCATTTTAACATGTTGCATTTTAACATGATAAAATGTTACATTTTAACATGATAAAATGTTACATTTAAAAATGTTACATTTTTACATGTTTCATTTAAACATGATATAATGTTACATTTTAACATTTTTCATTTTAACATGATAAAATGTTACATTTTAACATGTTGCATTTTAACATGATAAAATGTTACATTTTAACATGTTGCATTTTAACATGATAAAATGTTACATTTTAACATGTTGCATTTTAACATGATAAAATGTTACATTTTAACATGTTTCATTTTAACATGATAAAATGTTACATTTTAACATGTTTCATTTTAACATGATAAAATGTTACATTTTAACATGTTTCATTTTAACATGATAAAATGTTACATTTTAACATGTTTCATTTTAACATGATAAAATGTTACATTTTAACATGTTTCATTTTAACATGATAAAATGTAACATTTTAACATGTTGCATTTTAACATGATAAAATGTTACATTTTAACATGTTTCATTTTAAATTGTTACATTTTAAAATGTAACATTTTAACGTTGCATTTTAATATGTTACATTTTAACATGTGTCATTTTAACATAATAAAATGTTACATTTTAACATGTTTCATTTTAACGTGATAAAATGTTACATTTTAACGTTTCATTTTAACATGATAAAATGTTACATTTTAACATGTTGCATTTTAACATGATAAAATGTTACATTTTTACATGTTGCATTTTAATACGTTACATTTTAACATGTTGCATTTTAACATGATAAAATGTTACATTTTAACATGTTGCATTTTAACATGATAAAATGTTACATTTTAACATGTTTCATTTTAAAATGTTACATTTTAAAATGTTACATTTAAAAATGTTAAATTTTAAAATGTTACATTTTAACATGTTACATTTTAATACGTTACATTTAAACATGTTGCATTTTAACATGATAAAATGTTACATTTTAACATGTTGCATTTTAACATGATAAAATGTTACATTTTAACATGTTGCTTTTCAACATGATAAAATGTTACATTTTAACATGTTGCATTTTAACATGATAAAATGTTACATTTTAACATGTTTCATTTTAACATGATAAAATGTTACATTTTAACATGTTTCATTTAAAAATGTTACAATTTAAAATGTTACATTTTAACATGTTACATTTTAATATGTTACATTTTAACATGTTGCATTTTAACATGATAAAATGTTACATTTTAACATGTTGCATTTTAACATGATAAAATGTTACATTTTAACATATTGCGATTTAACATGATAAAATGTTACATTTTAAAATGTTACATTTGAACATGTTACATTTTAATATGTTACATTTAAACATGTTGCATTTTAACATGATAAAATGTTACATTTTAACATGTTGCATTTTAACATGATAAAATGTTACATTTTAACATGTTGCATTTTAACATGATAAAATGTTACATTTTAACATGTTTCATTTTAATATGATAAAATGTTACATTTTAACATGTTTCATTATAACATGATAAAATGTTACATTTTAACATGTTTCATTTTAACATGTTACATTTTAACATGTTGCATTTTAACATGATAAAATGTTACATTTTAACATGTTGCATTTTAACATGATAAAATGTTACATTTTAACATGTTGCATTTTAACATGATAAAATGTTACATTTTAACATGTTTCATTTTAACATGATAAAATGTTACATTTTAACATGTTTCATTTTAACATGTTACATTTTAACATGTTGCATTTTAACATGATAAAATGTTACATTTTAACATGTTGCATTTTAACATGATAAAATGTTACATTTTAACATGTTGCATTTTAACATGATAAAATGTTACATTTTAACATGTTTCATTTTAACATGATAAAATGTTACATTTTAACATGTTGCATTTTAACATGATAAAATGTTACATTTTAACATGATAAAATGTTACATTTTAACATGTTGCATTTTAACATGATAAAATGTTACATTTAAACATAATCCATTTTAACATGATAAAATGTTACATTTTAACATGTTGCATTTTAACATGATAAAATGTTACATTTTAACATGTTTCATTTTAAATTGTTACATTTTAACATGTTTAATTTTAAATTGTTACATTTTAAAATGTAACATTTTAACATGTTACATTTTAATATGTTACATTTTAACATGTTTCATTTTAACATAATAAAATGTTACATTTTAACATGTTTCATTTTAACATGATAAAATGTTACATTTTAACATAATAAAATGTTACATTTTAACATGTTGCATTTTAACATGATAAAATGTTACATTTTAACATGTTGCATTTTAACATGATAAAATGTTACATTTTAAAATGTTACATTTTAAATTGTTACATTTTAAAATGTTACATTTTAAATTGTAACATTTTAAAATGTTACATTTTAACATGTTACATTTTAATACGTTACATTTTAACATGTTGCATTTTAACATGATAAAATGTTACATTTTAACGTGTTGCATTTTAACATGATAAAATGCTACATTTTAACATGTTTCATTTTAACATGATAAAATGTTACATTTTAACATGTTTCATTTTAACATGATAAAATGTTACATTTTAACATGTTGCATTTTAACATGATAAAATGTTACATTTTTACATGTTGCATTTTAACATGATAAAAATGTTACATTTTAACATGTTGCATTTTAACATGATAAAATGTTACATTTTAAAATGTTACATTTGAACATGTTACATTTTAATATGTTACATTTTAACATTTTGCATTTTAACATGATAAAATGTTACATTTTAACATGTTGCATTTTACATGATAAAATGTTACATTTGAACATGTTACATTTTAATATGTTACATTTTAACATGTTGCATTTTAACATGATAAAATGTTACATTTTAACATGTTGCATTTTAACATGATAAAATGTTACATTTTAACATGTTGCATTTTAACATGATAAAATGTTACATTTTAACATGTTTCATTTTAACATGATAAAATGTTACATTTTAACATGTTTCATTTAAAAATGTTACAATTTAAAATGTTACATTTTAACATGTTACATTTTAATATGTTACATTTTAACATGCTGCATTTTAACATGATAAAATGTTACATTTTAACATGTTGCATTTTAACATGATAAATGTTACATTTTAACATGTTTCATTTTAACATGATATAATGTTACATTTTAACATGTTTCATTTTAAAATGATAAAATGTTACATTTTAACATGTTTCATTTTAACATGATAAAATGTTACATTTTAACATGTTTCATTTTAACATAATAAAATGTTTCATTTTAACATGTTGCATTTTAACATGATAATTAACATGTTGCATTTTAACATGATAAAATGTTACATTTTAACATGTTGCATTTAACATGATAAAATGTTACATTTTAACATGTTGCATTTAACATGATAAAATGTTACATTTTAACATGTTGCATTTTAACATGATAAATTGTTACATTTTAACATGTTTTATTTTAACATGATAAAATGTTACATTTAAAAATGTTACATATTTACATGTTGCATTTTAACATGATAAAATGTTACATTTTAACATGTTTCATTTTAACATGATATAATGTTACATTTTAACATGTTTCATTTTAACATGATAAAATGTTACATTATAACATGTTTCATTTTAACATGATAAAATGTTACATTTTAACATGTTTCATTTTAACATGATAAAATGTTACATTTTAACATGTTTCATTTTAACATGATAAAATGTTACATTTTAACATGTTTCATTTTAACATGATAAAATGTTACATTTTAACATGTTTCATTTTAACATGATAAAATGTAACATTTTAACATGTTGCATTTTAACATGATAAAATGTTACATTTTAACATGTTTCATTTTAAATTGTTACATTTTAAAATGTAACATTTTAACGTTGCATTTTAATATGTTACATTTTAACATGTGTCATTTTAACATAATAAAATGTTACATTTTAACATGTTTCATTTTAACATGATAAAATGTTACATTTTAACGTTTCATTTTAACATGATAAAATGTTACATTATAACATGTTGCATTTTAACATGATAAAATGTTACATTTTAACATGTTTCATTTTAACATGATATAATGTTACATTTTAACATGTTTCATTTTAACATGATAAAATGTTACATTATAACATGTTTCATTTTAACATGATAAAATGTTACATTTTAACATGTTTCATTTTAACATGATAAAATGTTACATTTTAACATGTTTCATTTTAACATGATAAAATGTTACATTTTAACATGATAAAATGTTACATTTTAACATGTTTCATTTTAACATGATAAAATGTAACATTTTAACATGTTGCATTTTAACATGATAAAATGTTACATTTTAACATGTTTCATTTTAACATGATAAAATGTTACATTTTAACGTTTCATTTTAATATGATAAAATGTTACATTTTAACATGTTGCATTTTAACATGATAAAATGTTACATTTTAACATGTTTCATTTTAACATGATAAAATGTTACATTTTAACGTTTCATTTTAACATGATAAAATGTTACATTTTAACATGATAAAATGTTACATTTTAACATGTTTCATTTTAAGATGATAAAATGTAACTATTAACATGTTGCATTTTAACATGATAAAATGTTACATTTTAACATGTTTCATTTTAAAATGTAACATTTTAAAATGTAACATTTTAACATGTTACATTTTAATATGTTACATTTAACATGTTTCATTTTAACATGATAAAATGTTACATTTTAACGTTTCATTTTAACATGATAAAATGTTACATTTTAACATGTTGCATTTTAACATGATAAAATGTTTCATTTTAACATGTTGCATTTTAACATGATAAAATGTTACATTTTAACATGTTTCATTTTAACATGATAAAATGTTACATTTAAAAATGTTACATTTTTACATGTTTCATTTAAACATGATATAATGTTACATTTTAACATTTTTCATTTTAACATGATAAAATGTTACATTTTAACATGTTGCATTTTAACATGATAAAATGTTACATTTTAACATGTTGCATTTTAACATGATAAAATGTTACATTTTAACATGTTGCATTTTAACATGATAAAATGTTACATTTAAACATGTTTCATTTTAACATGATAAAATTTTACATTTTAACATGTTTCACTTTAACATGATAAAATGTTACATTTTAACATGTTTCATTTTAACATGATAAAATGTTACATTTTAACATGTTTCATTTTAACATGATAAAATGTTACATTGTAACATGTTGCATTTTAACATGATAAAATGTTACATTTTAACTTGTTTCATTTTAACATGATAAAATGTTACATTTTTACATGTTTCATTTAAAAATGTTACATTAAAAAATGTTGCATTTTAACATGATAAAATGTTACATTTTAACATGTTGCATTTTAACATGATAAAATGTTACATTTTAACATGTTGCATTTTAACATGATAAAATGTTACATTTTAACATGTTGCATTTTAACATGATAAAATGTTACATTTTAACATGTTGCATTTTAACATGATAAAATGTTACATTTTAACATGTTTCATTTTAACATGATTAAATGCTACATTTAAAAATGTTACATTTTTACATGTTTCATTTAAACATGATAAAATGTTACATTTTAACATTTTTCATTTTAACATCATAAAATGTTACATTTTAACATGTTACATTTTAATATGTTACATTTAAACATGTTGCATTTTAACATGATAAAATGTTACATTTTAACATGTTGCATTTTAACATGATAAAATGTTACATTTTAACATGTTTCATTTTAACATGATAAAATGTTACATTTTAACATGCTTTATTTTAACATCATAAAATGTTACATTTTAACGTTTCATTTTAACATGATAAAATGTTACATTTTAACATGTTTCATTTTAACATGTTAAAATCTTACATTTTAACATGTTTTATTTTAACATGATAAAATGTTACATTTAAAAATGTTACATTTTATACATGTTGCATTTTAACATGATAAAATGTTACATTTTAACATGTTTCATTTTAAAATGTTACATTTTAAAATGTTACATTTTAACATGTTACATTTTAATATGTTACATTTTAACATGTTGCATTTTAACATGATAAAATGTTACATTTTAACATGTTGCATTTTAACATGATAAAATGTTACATTTTAACATGTTGCATTTTAACATGATAAAATGTTACATTATAACATGTTTCATTTTAACACGATAAAATGTTACATTTTAACATGTTTCATTTTAAAATGTTACATTTTAAAATGTTACATTTTAACATGTTGCATTTTAACATGATAAAATGTTACATTTTAACATGTTGCATTTTAACATGATAAAATGTTACATTTTAACATGTTTCATTTTAACATGAAAAAATGTTACATTTTAATATGTTACATTTAAACATGTTGCATTTTAACATGATAAAATGTTACATTTTAACATGTTGCATTTTAACATGATAAAATGTTACATTTTAACATGTTTCATTTTAACATGATAAAATCTTACATTTTAACATGTTTCATTTTAACATGATAAAATGTTACATTTTAACATGTTTCATTTTAACATGATAAAATGTTACATTTTAACATGTTTCATTTTAAAATGTTACATTTTAAAATGTTACATTTTAACATGTTACATTTTAATATGTTACATTTTAACATGTTGCATTTTAACATGATAAAATGTTACATTTAAACATGTTGCATTTTAACATGATAAAATGTTACATTTTAACATGTTGCATTTTAACATGATAAAATGTTACATTATAACATGTTTCATTTTAACATGATAAAATGTTACATTTTAACATGTTTCATTTTAAAATGTTACATTTTAAAATGTTACATTTTAACATGTTGCATTTTAACATGATAAAATGTTACATTTTAACATGTTGCATTTTAACATGATAAAATGTTACATTTTAACATGTTGCATTTTAACATGATAAAATGTTACATTTTAACTTAATCCATTTTAACATGATAAAATGTTACATTTTAACATGTTTCATTTTAAAATGTTACATTTTAAAATGTTACATTTTAACATGTTTCATTTTAACATGATAAAATGTTACATTTTAACATGTTTCATTTTAACATGATAAAATGTTACATTTTAACATGTTGCATTTTAACATGATAAAATGTTACATTTTAACATGTTTCATTTTAAATTGTTACATTTTAACATGTTTCATTTTAAATTGTTACATTTTAAAATGTAACATTTTAACATGTTACATTTTAATATCTTACATTTTAACATGTTTCATTTTAACATGATAAAATGTTACATTTTAACATGTTGCATTTTAACATAATAAAATGTTACATTTTAACATGTTGCATTTTAACATGATAAAATGTTACATTTTAACATGTTGCATTTTAACATGATAAAATGTTACATTTTAAATTGTTACATTTTAACATGTTTCATTTTAAAATGTTACATTTTAAAATGTTACATTTTAACATGTTACATTTTAATATGTTACATTTTACCATGTTGCATTTTAACATGATAAAATGTTACATTTTAACATGTTGAATTTTAACATGATAAAATGTTACATTTTAACATGTTGCATTTTAACATGATAAAATGTTACATTATAACATGTTTCATTTTAACATGATAAAATGTTACATTTTAACATGTTTCATTTTAAAATGTTACATTTTAAAATGTTACATTTTAACATGTTGCATTTTAACATGATAAAATGTTACATTTTAACATGTTGCATTTTAACATGATAAAATGTTACATTTTAACATGTTGCATTTTAACATTATAAAATGTTACATTTAAACATAATCCATTTTAACATGATAAAATGTTACATTTTAACATGTTTCATTTTAACATGATAAAATGTTACATTTTAACATGTTGCATTTTAACATGATAAAATGTTACATTTTAACATGTTTCATTTTAAATTGTTACATTTTAACATGTTTAATTTTAAATTGTTACATTTTAAAATGTAACATTTTAACATGTTACATTTTAATATGTTACATTTTAACATGTTTCATTTTAACATAATAAAATGTTACATTTTAACATGTTTCATTTTAACATGATAAAATGTTACATTTTAACATAATAAAATGTTACATTTTAACATGTTGCATTTTAACATGATAAAATGTTACATTTTAACATGTTGCATTTTAACATGATAAAATGTTACATTTTAAAATGTTACATTTTAAATTGTTACATTTTAAAATGTTACATTTTAAATTGTAACATTTTAAAATGTTACATTTTAACATGTTACATTTTAATACGTTACATTTTAACATGTTGCATTTTAACATGATAAAATGTTACATTTTAACGTGTTGCATTTTAACATGATAAAATGCTACATTTTAACATGTTTCATTTTAACATGATAAAATGTTACATTTTAACATGTTTCATTTTAACATGATAAAATGTTACATTTTAACATGTTGCATTTTAACATGATAAAATGTTACATTTTTACATGTTGCATTTTAACATGATAAAAATGTTACATTTTAACATGTTGCATTTTAACATGATAAAATGTTACATTTTAAAATGTTACATTTGAACATGTTACATTTTAATATGTTACATTTTAACATTTTGCATTTTAACATGATAAAATGTTACATTTTAACATGTTGCATTTTACATGATAAAATGTTACATTTTAACATGTTACATTTTAATATGTTACATTTTAACATGTTGCATTTTAACATGATAAAATGTTACATTTTAACATGTTGCATTTTAACATGATAAAATGTTACATTTTAACATGTTGCATTTTAACATGATAAAATGTTACATTTTAACATGTTTCATTTTAACATGATAAAATGTTACATTTTAACATGTTTCATTTAAAAATTTTACAATTTAAAATGTTACATTTTAACATGTTACATTTTAATATGTTACATTTTAACATGCTGCATTTTAACATGATAAAATGTTACATTTTAACATGTTGCATTTTAACATGATAAATGTTACATTTTAACATGTTTCATTTTAACATGATATAATGTTACATTTTAACATGTTTCATTTTAAAATGATAAAATGTTACATTTTAACATGTTTCATTTTAACATGATAAAATGTTACATTTTAACATGTTTCATTTTAACATAATAAAATGTTACATTTTAACATGTTGCATTTTAACATGATAATTAACATGTTGCATTTTAACATGATAAAATGTTACATTTTAACATGTTGCATTTAACATGATAAAATGTTACATTTTAACATGTTGCATTTAACATGATAAAATGTTACATTTTAACATGTTGCATTTTAACATGATAAAATGTTACATTTTAACATGTTTTATTTTAACATGATAAAATGTTACATTTAAAAATGTTACATATTTACATGTTGCATTTTAACATGATAAAATGTTACATTTTAACATGTTTCATTGTAACATGATATAATGTTACATTTTAACATGTTTCATTTTAACATGATAAAATGTTACATTATAACATGTTTCATTTTAACATGATAAAATGTTACATTTTAACATGTTTCATTTTAACATGATAAAATGTTACATTTTAACATGTTTCATTTTAACATGATAAAATGTTACATTTTAACATGTTTCATTTTAACATGATAAAATGTTACATTTTAACATGTTTCATTTTAACATGATAAAATGTAACATTTTAACATGTTGCATTTTAACATGATAAAATGTTACATTTTAACATGTTTCATTTTAAATTGTTACATTTTAAAATGTAACATTTTAACGTTGCATTTTAATATGTTACATTTTAACATGTGTCATTTTAACATAATAAAATGTTACATTTTAACATGTTTCATTTTAACATGATAAAATGTTACATTTTAACGTTTCATTTTAACATGATAAAATGTTACATTATAACATGTTGCATTTTAACATGATAAAATGTTACATTTTAACATGTTTCATTTTAACATGATATAATGTTACATTTTAACATGTTTCATTTTAACATGATAAAATGTTACATTATAACATGTTTCATTTTAACATGATAAAATGTTACATTTTAACATGTTTCATTTTAACATGATAAAATGTTACATTTTAACATGTTTCATTTTAACATGATAAAATGTTACATTTTAACATGATAAAATGTTACATTTTAACATGTTTCATTTTAACATGATAAAATGTAACATTTTAACATGTTGCATTTTAACATGATAAAATGTTACATTTTAACATGTTTCATTTTAAATTGTTACATTTTAAAATGTAACATTTTAACGTTGCATTTTAATATGTTACATTTTAACATGTGTCATTTTAACATAATAAAATGTTACATTTTAACATGTTTCATTTTAACATGATAAAATGTTACATTTTAACGTTTCATTTTAATATGATAAAATGTTACATTTTAACATGTTGCATTTTAACATGATAAAATGTTACATTTTAACATGTTTCATTTTAACATGATAAAATGTTACATTTTAACGTTTCATTTTAACATGATAAAATGTTACATTTTAACATGATAAAATGTTACATTTTAACATGTTTCATTTTAAGATGATAAAATGTAACTATTAACATGTTGCATTTTAACATGATAAAATGTTACATTTTAACATGTTTCATTTTAAAATGTAACATTTTAAAATGTAACATTTTAACATGTTACATTTTAATATGTTACATTTAACATGTTTCATTTTAACATGATAAAATGTTACATTTTAACATGTTTCATTTTAACATGATAAAATGTTACATTTTAACATGTTGCATTTTAACATGATAAAATGTTTCATTTTAACATGTTGCATTTTAACACGATAAAATGTTACATTTTAACATGTTTCATTTTAAAATGTTACATTTTAAAATGTTACATTTTAACATGTTGCATTTTAACATGATAAAATGTTACATTTTAACATGTTGCATTTTAACATGATAAAATGTTACATTTTAACATGTTTCATTTTAACATGAAAAAATGTTACATTTTAATATGTTACATTTAAACATGTTGCATTTTAACATGATAAAATGTTACATTTTAACATGTTGCATTTTAACATGATAAAATGTTACATTTTAACATGTTTCATTTTAACATGATAAAATCTTACATTTTAACATGTTTCATTTTAACATGATAAAATGTTACATTTTAACATGTTTCATTTTAACATGATAAAATGTTACATTTTAACATGTTTCATTTTAAAATGTTACATTTTAAAATGTTACATTTTAACATGTTACATTTTAATATGTTACATTTTAACATGTTGCATTTTAACATGATAAAATGTTACATTTAAACATGTTGCATTTTAACATGATAAAATGTTACATTTTAACATGTTGCATTTTAACATGATAAAATGTTACATTATAACATGTTTCATTTTAACATGATAAAATGTTACATTTTAACATGTTTCATTTTAAAATGTTACATTTTAAAATGTTACATTTTAACATGTTGCATTTTAACATGATAAAATGTTACATTTTAACATGTTGCATTTTAACATGATAAAATGTTACATTTTAACATGTTGCATTTTAACATGATAAAATGTTACATTTTAACTTAATCCATTTTAACATGATAAAATGTTACATTTTAACATGTTTCATTTTAAAATGTTACATTTTAAAATGTTACATTTTAACATGTTTCATTTTAACATGATAAAATGTTACATTTTAACATGTTTCATTTTAACATGATAAAATGTTACATTTTAACATGTTGCATTTTAACATGATAAAATGTTACATTTTAACATGTTTCATTTTAAATTGTTACATTTTAACATGTTTCATTTTAAATTGTTACATTTTAAAATGTAACATTTTAACATGTTACATTTTAATATCTTACATTTTAACATGTTTCATTTTAACATGATAAAATGTTACATTTTAACATGTTGCATTTTAACATAATAAAATGTTACATTTTAACATGTTGCATTTTAACATGATAAAATGTTACATTTTAACATGTTGCATTTTAACATGATAAAATGTTACATTTTAAATTGTTACATTTTAACATGTTTCATTTTAAAATGTTACATTTTAAAATGTTACATTTTAACATGTTACATTTTAATATGTTACATTTTACCATGTTGCATTTTAACATGATAAAATGTTACATTTTAACATGTTGAATTTTAACATGATAAAATGTTACATTTTAACATGTTGCATTTTAACATGATAAAATGTTACATTATAACATGTTTCATTTTAACATGATAAAATGTTACATTTTAACATGTTTCATTTTAAAATGTTACATTTTAAAATGTTACATTTTAACATGTTGCATTTTAACATGATAAAATGTTACATTTTAACATGTTGCATTTTAACATGATAAAATGTTACATTTTAACATGTTGCATTTTAACATTATAAAATGTTACATTTAAACATAATCCATTTTAACATGATAAAATGTTACATTTTAACATGTTTCATTTTAACATGATAAAATGTTACATTTTAACATGTTGCATTTTAACATGATAAAATGTTACATTTTAACATGTTTCATTTTAAATTGTTACATTTTAACATGTTTAATTTTAAATTGTTACATTTTAAAATGTAACATTTTAACATGTTACATTTTAATATGTTACATTTTAACATGTTTCATTTTAACATAATAAAATGTTACATTTTAACATGTTTCATTTTAACATGATAAAATGTTACATTTTAACATAATAAAATGTTACATTTTAACATGTTGCATTTTAACATGATAAAATGTTACATTTTAACATGTTGCATTTTAACATGATAAAATGTTACATTTTAAAATGTTACATTTTAAATTGTTACATTTTAAAATGTTACATTTTAAATTGTAACATTTTAAAATGTTACATTTTAACATGTTACATTTTAATACGTTACATTTTAACATGTTGCATTTTAACATGATAAAATGTTACATTTTAACGTGTTGCATTTTAACATGATAAAATGCTACATTTTAACATGTTTCATTTTAACATGATAAAATGTTACATTTTAACATGTTTCATTTTAACATGATAAAATGTTACATTTTAACATGTTGCATTTTAACATGATAAAATGTTACATTTTTACATGTTGCATTTTAACATGATAAAAATGTTACATTTTAACATGTTGCATTTTAACATGATAAAATGTTACATTTTAAAATGTTACATTTGAACATGTTACATTTTAATATGTTACATTTTAACATTTTGCATTTTAACATGATAAAATGTTACATTTTAACATGTTGCATTTTACATGATAAAATGTTACATTTTAACATGTTACATTTTAATATGTTACATTTTAACATGTTGCATTTTAACATGATAAAATGTTACATTTTAACATGTTGCATTTTAACATGATAAAATGTTACATTTTAACATGTTGCATTTTAACATGATAAAATGTTACATTTTAACATGTTTCATTTTAACATGATAAAATGTTACATTTTAACATGTTTCATTTAAAAATGTTACAATTTAAAATGTTACATTTTAACATGTTACATTTTAATATGTTACATTTTAACATGCTGCATTTTAACATGATAAAATGTTACATTTTAACATGTTGCATTTTAACATGATAAATGTTACATTTTAACATGTTTCATTTTAACATGATATAATGTTACATTTTAACATGTTTCATTTTAAAATGATAAAATGTTACATTTTAACATGTTTCATTTTAACATGATAAAATGTTACATTTTAACATGTTTCATTTTAACATAATAAAATGTTACATTTTAACATGTTGCATTTTAACATGATAATTAACATGTTGCATTTTAACATGATAAAATGTTACATTTTAACATGTTGCATTTAACATGATAAAATGTTACATTTTAACATGTTGCATTTAACATGATAAAATGTTACATTTTAACATGTTGCATTTTAACATGATAAAATGTTACATTTTAACATGTTTTATTTTAACATGATAAAATGTTACATTTAAAAATGTTACATATTTACATGTTGCATTTTAACATGATAAAATGTTACATTTTAACATGTTTCATTGTAACATGATATAATGTTACATTTTAACATGTTTCATTTTAACATGATAAAATGTTACATTATAACATGTTTCATTTTAACATGATAAAATGTTACATTTTAACATGTTTCATTTTAACATGATAAAATGTTACATTTTAACATGTTTCATTTTAACATGATAAAATGTTACATTTTAACATGTTTCATTTTAACATGATAAAATGTTACATTTTAACATGTTTCATTTTAACATGATAAAATGTAACATTTTAACATGTTGCATTTTAACATGATAAAATGTTACATTTTAACATGTTTCATTTTAAATTGTTACATTTTAAAATGTAACATTTTAACGTTGCATTTTAATATGTTACATTTTAACATGTGTCATTTTAACATAATAAAATGTTACATTTTAACATGTTTCATTTTAACATGATAAAATGTTACATTTTAACGTTTCATTTTAACATGATAAAATGTTACATTATAACATGTTGCATTTTAACATGATAAAATGTTACATTTTAACATGTTTCATTTTAACATGATATAATGTTACATTTTAACATGTTTCATTTTAACATGATAAAATGTTACATTATAACATGTTTCATTTTAACATGATAAAATGTTACATTTTAACATGTTTCATTTTAACATGATAAAATGTTACATTTTAACATGTTTCATTTTAACATGATAAAATGTTACATTTTAACATGATAAAATGTTACATTTTAACATGTTTCATTTTAACATGATAAAATGTAACATTTTAACATGTTGCATTTTAACATGATAAAATGTTACATTTTAACATGTTTCATTTTAAATTGTTACATTTTAAAATGTAACATTTTAACGTTGCATTTTAATATGTTACATTTTAACATGTGTCATTTTAACATAATAAAATGTTACATTTTAACATGTTTCATTTTAACATGATAAAATGTTACATTTTAACGTTTCATTTTAATATGATAAAATGTTACATTTTAACATGTTGCATTTTAACATGATAAAATGTTACATTTTAACATGTTTCATTTTAACATGATAAAATGTTACATTTTAACGTTTCATTTTAACATGATAAAATGTTACATTTTAACATGTTTCATTTTAAAATGTAACATTTTAAAATGTAACATTTTAACATGTTACATTTTAATATGTTACATTTAACATGTTTCATTTTAACATGATAAAATGTTACATTTTAACGTTTCATTTTAACATGATAAAATGTTACATTTTAACATGTTGCATTTTAACATGATAAAATGTTTCATTTTAACATGTTGCATTTTAACATGATAAAATGTTACATTTTAACATGATAAAATGTTACATTTAAAAATGTTACATTTTTACATGTTTCATTTTAAGATGATAAAATGTAACTATTAACATGTTGCATTTTAACATGATAAAATGTTACATTTTAACATGTTTCATTTTAAGATGATAAAATGTAACTATTAACATGTTGCATTTTAACATGATAAAATGTTACATTTTAACATGTTTCATTTTAAAATGTAACATTTTAAAATGTAACATTTTAACATGTTACATTTTAATATGTTACATTTAACATGTTTCATTTTAACATGATAAAATGTTACATTTTAACGTTTCATTTTAACATGATAAAATGTTACATTTTAACATGTTGCATTTTAACATGATAAAATGTTTCATTTTAACATGTTGCATTTTAACATGATAAAATGTTACATTTTAACATGATAAAATGTTACATTTAAAAATGTTACATTTTTACATGTTTCATTTAAACATGATATAATGTTACATTTTAACATTTTTCATTTTAACATGATAAAATGTTACATTTTAACATGTTGCATTTTAACATGATAAAATGTTACATTTTAACATGTTGCATTTTAACATGATAAAATGTTACATTTTAACATGTTGCATTTTAACATGATAAAATGTTACATTTTAACATGTTTCATTTTAACATGATAAAATGTTACATTTTAACATGTTTCATTTTAACATGATAAAATGTTACATTTTAACATGTTTCATTTTAACATGATAAAATGTTACATTTTAACATGTTTCATTTTAACATGATAAAATGTTACATTTTAACATGTTTCATTTTAACATGATAAAATGTAACATTTTAACATGTTGCATTTTAACATGATAAAATGTTACATTTTAACATGTTTCATTTTAAATTGTTACATTTTAAAATGTAACATTTTAACGTTGCATTTTAATATGTTACATTTTAACATGTGTCATTTTAACATAATAAAATGTTACATTTTAACATGTTTCATTTTAACGTGATAAAATGTTACATTTTAACGTTTCATTTTAACATGATAAAATGTTACATTTTAACATGTTGCATTTTAACATGATAAAATGTAACATTTTAACATGTTGCATTTTAACATGATAAAATGTTACATTTTAACATGTTTCATTTTAAATTGTTACATTTTAAAATGTAACATTTTAACGTTGCATTTTAATATGTTACATTTTAACATGTGTCATTTTAACATAATAAAATGTTACATTTTAACATGTTTCATTTTAACATGATAAAATGTTACATTTTAACGTTTCATTTTAATATGATAAAATGTTACATTTTAACATGTTGCATTTTAACATGATAAAATGTTACATTTTAACATGTTTCATTTTAACATGATAAAATGTTACATTTTAACGTTTCATTTTAACATGATAAAATGTTACATTTTAACATGATAAAATGTTACATTTTAACATGTTTCATTTTAAGATGATAAAATGTAACTATTAACATGTTGCATTTTAACATGATAAAATGTTACATTTTAACATGTTTCATTTTAAAATGTAACATTTTAAAATGTAACATTTTAACATGTTACATTTTAATATGTTACATTTAACATGTTTCATTTTAACATGATAAAATGTTACATTTTAACGTTTCATTTTAACATGATAAAATGTTACATTTTAACATGTTGCATTTTAACATGATAAAATGTTTCATTTTAACATGTTGCATTTTAACATGATAAAATGTTACATTTTAACATGATAAAATGTTACATTTAAAAATGTTACATTTTTACATGTTTCATTTAAACATGATATAATGTTACATTTTAACATTTTTCATTTTAACATGATAAAATGTTACATTTTAACATGTTGCATTTTAACATGATAAAATGTTACATTTTAACATGTTGCATTTTAACATGATAAAATGTTACATTTTAACATGTTGCATTTTAACATGATAAAATGTTACATTTTAACATGTTTCATTTTAACATGATAAAATGTTACATTTTAACATGTTTCATTTTAACATGATAAAATGTTACATTTTAACATGTTTCATTTTAACATGATAAAATGTTACATTTTAACATGTTTCATTTTAACATGATAAAATGTTACATTTTAACATGTTTCATTTTAACATGATAAAATGTAACATTTTAACATGTTGCATTTTAACATGATAAAATGTTACATTTTAACATGTTTCATTTTAAATTGTTACATTTTAAAATGTAACATTTTAACGTTGCATTTTAATATGTTACATTTTAACATGTGTCATTTTAACATAATAAAATGTTACATTTTAACATGTTTCATTTTAACGTGATAAAATGTTACATTTTAACGTTTCATTTTAACATGATAAAATGTTACATTTTAACATGTTGCATTTTAACATGATAAAATGTTACATTTTTACATGTTGCATTTTAATACGTTACATTTTAACATGTTGCATTTTAACATGATAAAATGTTACATTTTAACATGTTGCATTTTAACATGATAAAATGTTACATTTTAACATGTTTCATTTTAAAATGTTACATTTTAAAATGTTACATTTAAAAATGTTAAATTTTAAAATGTTACATTTTAACATGTTACATTTTAATACGTTACATTTAAACATGTTGCATTTTAACATGATAAAATGTTACATTTTAACATGTTGCATTTTAACATGATAAAATGTTACATTTTAACATGTTGCTTTTCAACATGATAAAATGTTACATTTTAACATGTTGCATTTTAACATGATAAAATGTTACATTTTAACATGTTTCATTTTAACATGATAAAATGTTACATTTTAACATGTTTCATTTAAAAATGTTACAATTTAAAATGTTACATTTTAACATGTTACATTTTAATATGTTACATTTTAACATGTTGCATTTTAACATGATAAAATGTTACATTTTAACATGTTGCATTTTAACATGATAAAATGTTACATTTTAACATATTGCGATTTAACATGATAAAATGTTACATTTTAAAATGTTACATTTGAACATGTTACATTTTAATATGTTACATTTAAACATGTTGCATTTTAACATGATAAAATGTTACATTTTAACATGTTGCATTTTAACATGATAAAATGTTACATTTTAACATGTTGCATTTTAACATGATAAAATGTTACATTTTAACATGTTTCATTTTAATATGATAAAATGTTACATTTTAACATGTTTCATTATAACATGATAAAATGTTACATTTTAACATGTTTCATTTTAACATGTTACATTTTAACATGTTGCATTTTAACATGATAAAATGTTACATTTTAACATGTTGCATTTTAACATGATAAAATGTTACATTTTAACATGTTGCATTTTAACATGATAAAATGTTACATTTTAACATGTTTCATTTTAACATGATAAAATGTTACATTTTAACATGTTTCATTTTAACATGTTACATTTTAACATGTTGCATTTTAACATGATAAAATGTTACATTTTAACATGTTGCATTTTAACATGATAAAATGTTACATTTTAACATGTTGCATTTTAACATGATAAAATGTTACATTTTAACATGTTTCATTTTAACATGATAAAATGTTACATTTTAACATGTTGCATTTTAACATGATAAAATGTTACATTTTAACATGATAAAATGTTACATTTTAACATGTTGCATTTTAACATGATAAAATGTTACATTTAAACATAATCCATTTTAACATGATAAAATGTTACATTTTAACATGTTGCATTTTAACATGATAAAATGTTACATTTTAACATGTTTCATTTTAAATTGTTACATTTTAACATGTTTAATTTTAAATTGTTACATTTTAAAATGTAACATTTTAACATGTTACATTTTAATATGTTACATTTTAACATGTTTCATTTTAACATAATAAAATGTTACATTTTAACATGTTTCATTTTAACATGATAAAATGTTACATTTTAACATAATAAAATGTTACATTTTAACATGTTGCATTTTAACATGATAAAATGTTACATTTTAACATGTTGCATTTTAACATGATAAAATGTTACATTTTAAAATGTTACATTTTAAATTGTTACATTTTAAAATGTTACATTTTAAATTGTAACATTTTAAAATGTTACATTTTAACATGTTACATTTTAATACGTTACATTTTAACATGTTGCATTTTAACATGATAAAATGTTACATTTTAACGTGTTGCATTTTAACATGATAAAATGCTACATTTTAACATGTTTCATTTTAACATGATAAAATGTTACATTTTAACATGTTTCATTTTAACATGATAAAATGTTACATTTTAACATGTTGCATTTTAACATGATAAAATGTTACATTTTTACATGTTGCATTTTAACATGATAAAAATGTTACATTTTAACATGTTGCATTTTAACATGATAAAATGTTACATTTTAAAATGTTACATTTGAACATGTTACATTTTAATATGTTACATTTTAACATTTTGCATTTTAACATGATAAAATGTTACATTTTAACATGTTGCATTTTACATGATAAAATGTTACATTTGAACATGTTACATTTTAATATGTTACATTTTAACATGTTGCATTTTAACATGATAAAATGTTACATTTTAACATGTTGCATTTTAACATGATAAAATGTTACATTTTAACATGTTGCATTTTAACATGATAAAATGTTACATTTTAACATGTTTCATTTTAACATGATAAAATGTTACATTTTAACATGTTTCATTTAAAAATGTTACAATTTAAAATGTTACATTTTAACATGTTACATTTTAATATGTTACATTTTAACATGCTGCATTTTAACATGATAAAATGTTACATTTTAACATGTTGCATTTTAACATGATAAATGTTACATTTTAACATGTTTCATTTTAACATGATATAATGTTACATTTTAACATGTTTCATTTTAAAATGATAAAATGTTACATTTTAACATGTTTCATTTTAACATGATAAAATGTTACATTTTAACATGTTTCATTTTAACATAATAAAATGTTTCATTTTAACATGTTGCATTTTAACATGATAATTAACATGTTGCATTTTAACATGATAAAATGTTACATTTTAACATGTTGCATTTAACATGATAAAATGTTACATTTTAACATGTTGCATTTAACATGATAAAATGTTACATTTTAACATGTTGCATTTTAACATGATAAATTGTTACATTTTAACATGTTTTATTTTAACATGATAAAATGTTACATTTAAAAATGTTACATATTTACATGTTGCATTTTAACATGATAAAATGTTACATTTTAACATGTTTCATTTTAACATGATATAATGTTACATTTTAACATGTTTCATTTTAACATGATAAAATGTTACATTATAACATGTTTCATTTTAACATGATAAAATGTTACATTTTAACATGTTTCATTTTAACATGATAAAATGTTACATTTTAACATGTTTCATTTTAACATGATAAAATGTTACATTTTAACATGTTTCATTTTAACATGATAAAATGTTACATTTTAACATGTTTCATTTTAACATGATAAAATGTAACATTTTAACATGTTGCATTTTAACATGATAAAATGTTACATTTTAACATGTTTCATTTTAAATTGTTACATTTTAAAATGTAACATTTTAACGTTGCATTTTAATATGTTACATTTTAACATGTGTCATTTTAACATAATAAAATGTTACATTTTAACATGTTTCATTTTAACATGATAAAATGTTACATTTTAACGTTTCATTTTAACATGATAAAATGTTACATTATAACATGTTGCATTTTAACATGATAAAATGTTACATTTTAACATGTTTCATTTTAACATGATATAATGTTACATTTTAACATGTTTCATTTTAACATGATAAAATGTTACATTATAACATGTTTCATTTTAACATGATAAAATGTTACATTTTAACATGTTTCATTTTAACATGATAAAATGTTACATTTTAACATGTTTCATTTTAACATGATAAAATGTTACATTTTAACATGATAAAATGTTACATTTTAACATGTTTCATTTTAACATGATAAAATGTAACATTTTAACATGTTGCATTTTAACATGATAAAATGTTACATTTTAACATGTTTCATTTTAACATGATAAAATGTTACATTTTAACGTTTCATTTTAATATGATAAAATGTTACATTTTAACATGTTGCATTTTAACATGATAAAATGTTACATTTTAACATGTTTCATTTTAACATGATAAAATGTTACATTTTAACGTTTCATTTTAACATGATAAAATGTTACATTTTAACATGATAAAATGTTACATTTTAACATGTTTCATTTTAAGATGATAAAATGTAACTATTAACATGTTGCATTTTAACATGATAAAATGTTACATTTTAACATGTTTCATTTTAAAATGTAACATTTTAAAATGTAACATTTTAACATGTTACATTTTAATATGTTACATTTAACATGTTTCATTTTAACATGATAAAATGTTACATTTTAACGTTTCATTTTAACATGATAAAATGTTACATTTTAACATGTTGCATTTTAACATGATAAAATGTTTCATTTTAACATGTTGCATTTTAACATGATAAAATGTTACATTTTAACATGTTTCATTTTAACATGATAAAATGTTACATTTAAAAATGTTACATTTTTACATGTTTCATTTAAACATGATATAATGTTACATTTTAACATTTTTCATTTTAACATGATAAAATGTTACATTTTAACATGTTGCATTTTAACATGATAAAATGTTACATTTTAACATGTTGCATTTTAACATGATAAAATGTTACATTTTAACATGTTGCATTTTAACATGATAAAATGTTACATTTTAACATGTTTCATTTTAACATGATAAAATGTTACATTTTAACATGTTTCATTTTAACATGATAAAATGTTACATTTTAACATGTTTCATTTTAACATGATAAAATGTTACATTTTAACATGTTTCATTTTAACATGATAAAATGTTACATTTTAACATGTTTCATTTTAACATGATAAAATGTAACATTTTAACATGTTGCATTTTAACATGATAAAATGTTACATTTTAACATGTTTCATTTTAAATTGTTACATTTTAAAATGTAACATTTTAACGTTGCATTTTAATATGTTACATTTTAACATGTGTCATTTTAACATAATAAAATGTTACATTTTAACATGTTTCATTTTAACGTGATAAAATGTTACATTTTAACGTTTCATTTTAACATGATAAAATGTTACATTTTAACATGTTGCATTTTAACATGATAAAATGTTACATTTTTACATGTTGCATTTTAATACGTTACATTTTAACATGTTGCATTTTAACATGATAAAATGTTACATTTTAACATGTTGCATTTTAACATGATAAAATGTTACATTTTAACATGTTTCATTTTAAAATGTTACATTTTAAAATGTTACATTTAAAAATGTTAAATTTTAAAATGTTACATTTTAACATGTTACATTTTAATACGTTACATTTAAACATGTTGCATTTTAACATGATAAAATGTTACATTTTAACATGTTGCATTTTAACATGATAAAATGTTACATTTTAACATGTTGCTTTTCAACATGATAAAATGTTACATTTTAACATGTTGCATTTTAACATGATAAAATGTTACATTTTAACATGTTTCATTTTAACATGATAAAATGTTACATTTTAACATGTTTCATTTAAAAATGTTACAATTTAAAATGTTACATTTTAACATGTTACATTTTAATATGTTACATTTTAACATGTTGCATTTTAACATGATAAAATGTTACATTTTAACATGTTGCATTTTAACATGATAAAATGTTACATTTTAACATATTGCGATTTAACATGATAAAATGTTACATTTTAAAATGTTACATTTGAACATGTTACATTTTAATATGTTACATTTAAACATGTTGCATTTTAACATGATAAAATGTTACATTTTAACATGTTGCATTTTAACATGATAAAATGTTACATTTTAACATGTTGCATTTTAACATGATAAAATGTTACATTTTAACATGTTTCATTTTAACATGATAAAATGTTACATTTTAACATGTTTCATTTTAACATGATAAAATGTTACATTTTAACATGTTTCATTTTAACATGTTACATTTTAACATGTTGCATTTTAACATGATAAAATGTTACATTTTAACATGTTGCATTTTAACATGATAAAATGTTACATTTTAACATGTTGCATTTTAACATGATAAAATGTTACATTTTAACATGTTTCATTTTAACATGATAAAATGTTACATTTTAACATGTTGCATTTTAACATGATATAATGTTACATTTTAACATGATAAAATGTTACATTTTAACATGATAAAATGTTACATTTTAACATGATAAAATGTTACATTTTAACATGTTTCATTTTAACATGATAAAATGTTACATTTTAACATGTTTCATTTTAACATGATAAAATGTTACATTTTAACATGTTTCATTTTAACATGATAAAATGTTACATTTTAACATGTTTCATTTTAACATGATAAAATCTTACATTTTAACATGTTTCATTTTAACATGATAAAATGTTACTTTTTAACAAGTTGCATTTTAACATGATAAAATGTTACATTTTAACATGTTGCATTTTAACATGATAAAATGTTACATTTTAACTTGTTTCATTTTAACATGATAAAATGTTACATTTTAACATGTTTCATTTAAAAATGTTACATTAAAAAATGTTACATTTTAACATGTTATATTTTAATATGTTACATTTTAACATGTTGCATTTTAACATGATAAAATGTTACATTTTAACATGTTGCATTTTAACATGATAAAATGTTACATTTTAACATGTTGCATTTTAACATGATAAAATGTTACATTTTAACGTTTCATTTTTACAAAATAAAATGTTAAATTTAAAAATGTTACATTTTTACATGTTTCATTTAAACATGATAAAATGTTACATTTTAACATTTTTCATTTTAACATCATAAAATGTTACATTTTAACATGTTTCATTTTAACATGATAAAATCTTACATGTTAACATGTTTCATTTTAACATGATAAAATGTTACATTTTAACATGTTGCATTTTAACATGATAAAATGTTACATTTTAACATGATAAAATGTTACATTTTAACATGTTGCATTTTAACATGATAAAATGTAACATTTTAACATGTTTCATTTAAAAATGTTACATTTTAAAATGTTACATTTTAACATGTTACATTTTAATATGTTACATTTTAACATGTTGCATTTTAACATAGTAAAATGTTACATCTTAACATGTTGCATTTTAACATGATAAAATGTTACATTTTAACATATTGCGATTTAACATGATAAAATGTTACATTTTAAAATGTTACATTTGAACATGTTACATTTTAATATGTTACATTTTAACATGATAAAATGTTACATTTTAACATGTTTCATTTAAAAATGTTACTTTAAAAAATGTTACATTTTAACATGTTACATTTTAATATGTTACATTTTAACATGTTGCATTTTAACATGGTAAAATGTTACAGTTTAACATGTTGCATTTTAACATGATAAAATGTTATATTTTAACATGTTGCATTTTAACATGATAAAATGTTACATTTTAAAATGTTGCATTTTAACATGATAAAATGTTACATTTTAACATGTTTTATTTTAACATGATAAAATGTTAAATTTAAAAATGTTACATTTTTACATGTATCATTTAAACATTATAAAATGTTACATTTTAACATTTTTCATTTTAACATCATAAAATGTTACATTTTAACATGTTACATTTTAATATGTCACATTTAAACATGTTGCATTTTAACATGATAAAATGTTACATTTTAACATGTTGTATTTTAACATGATAAAATGTAACATTTTAACATGTTGCATTTTAACATGTTGCATTTTAACATAATAAAATGTTACATTTTACATTTTTCATTTTAACATGATAAAATGTTACATTTTAACATGTTTCATTTTAAAATGTTACATTTTAATATGTTACATTTTAACATGTTGCATTTTAACATGATAAAATGTTACATTTTAACATGTTTTATTTTAACATGATAAAATGTTACATTTTAACATGTTTTATTTTAACATATTAAAATGTTACATTTTAACATGTTTCATTTTAACATCATAAAATGTTACATTTTAACATGTTTCATTTTAACATGATAAAATGTTACATTTTTACATGTTTCATTTTAACATGATAAAATGTTACATTTTTACGTTTCATTTTAACATGATAAAATCTTACATTTTAACATGTTTCATTTTAACATGATAAAATGTTACATTTTAACATGTTGCATTTTAAATTGTTACATTTTAAAATGTAACATTTTAACGTTGCATTTTAATATGTTACATTTTAACATGTGTCATTTTAACATAATAAAATGTTACATTTTAACATGTTTCATTTTAACATGATAAAATGTTACATTTTAACGTTTCATTTTAATATGATAAAATGTTACATTTTAACATGTTGCATTTTAACATGATAAAATGTTACATTTTAACATGTTTCATTTTAACATGATAAAATGTTACATTTTAACGTTTTATTTTAACATGATAAAATGTTACATTTTAACATGATAAAATGTTACATTTTAACATGTTTCATTTTAAGATGATAAAATGTAACTATTAACATGTTGCATTTTAACATGATAAAATGTTACATTTTAACATGTTTCATTTTAAAATGTAACATTTTAAAATGTAACATTTTAACATGTTACATTTTAATATGTTACATTTAACATGTTTCATTTTAACATGATAAAATGTTACATTTTAACGTTTCATTTTAACATGATAAAATGTTACATTTTAACATGTTGCATTTTAACATGATAAAATGTTTCATTTTAACATGTTGCATTTTAACATGATAAAATGTTACATTTTAACATGTTTCATTTTAACATGATAAAATGTTACATTTAAAAATGTTACATTTTTACATGTTTCATTTAAACATGATATAATGTTACATTTTAACATTTTTCATTTTAACATGATAAAATGTTACATTTTAACATGTTGCATTTTAACATGATAAAATGTTACATTTTAACATGTTGCATTTTAACATGATAAAATGTTACATTTTAACATGTTGCATTTTAACATGATAAAATGTTACATTTTAACATGTTTCATTTTAACATGATAAAATGTTACATTTTAACATGTTTCATTTTAACATGATAAAATGTTACATTTTAACATGTTTCATTTTAACATGATAAAATGTTACATTTTAACATGTTTCATTTTAACATGATAAAATGTTACATTTTAACATGTTTCATTTTAACATGATAAAATGTAACATTTTAACATGTTGCATTTTAACATGATAAAATGTTACATTTTAACATGTTTCATTTTAAATTGTTACATTTTAAAATGTAACATTTTAACGTTGCATTTTAATATGTTACATTTTAACATGTGTCATTTTAACATAATAAAATGTTACATTTTAACATGTTTCATTTTAACGTGATAAAATGTTACATTTTAACGTTTCATTTTAACATGATAAAATGTTACATTTTAACATGTTGCATTTTAACATGATAAAATGTTACATTTTTACATGTTGCATTTTAATACGTTACATTTTAACATGTTGCATTTTAACATGATAAAATGTTACATTTTAACATGATGCATTTTAACATGATAAAATGTTACATTTTAACATGTTTCATTTTAAAATGTTACATTTTAAAATGTTACATTTAAAAATGTTAAATTTTAAAATGTTACATTTTAACATGTTACATTTTAATACGTTACATTTAAACATGTTGCATTTTAACATGATAAAATGTTACATTTTAACATGTTGCATTTTAACATGATAAAATGTTACATTTTAACATGTTGCATTTTAACATGATAAAATGTTACATTTTAACATGTTTCATTTTAACATGATAAAATGTTACATTTTAACATGTTTCATTTTAACATGATAAAATGTTACATTTTAACATGTTACATTTTAACATGTTTCATTTTAACATGTTACATTTTAACATGTTGCATTTTAACATGATAAAATGTTACATTTTAACATGTTGCATTTTAACATGATAAAATGTTACATTTTAACATGTTGCATTTTAACATGATAAAATGTTACATTTTAACATGTTTCATTTTAACATGATAAAATGTTACATTTTAACATGTTGCATTTTAACATGATAAAATGTTACATTTTAACATGATAAAATGTTACATTTTAACATGATAAAATGTTACATTTTAACATGTTTCATTTTAACATGATAAAATGTTACATTTTAACATGTTTCATTTTAACATGATAAAATGTTACATTTTAACATGTTTCATTTTAACATGATAAAATCTTACATTTTAACATGTTTCATTTTAACATGATAAAATGTTACTTTTTAACAAGTTGCATTTTAACATGATAAAATGTTACATTTTAACATGTTGCATTTTAACATGATAAAATGTTACATTTTAACTTGTTTCATTTTAACATGATAAAATGTTACATTTTAACATGTTTCATTTAAAAATGTTACATTAAAAAATGTTACATTTTAACATGTTATATTTTAATATGTTACATTTTAACATGTTGCATTTTAACATGATAAAATGTTACATTTTAACATGTTGCATTTTAACATGATAAAATGTTACATTTTAACATGTTGCATTTTAACATGATAAAATGTTACATTTTAACGTTTCATTTTTACAAGATAAAATGTTAAATTTAAAAATGTTACATTTTTACATGTTTCATTTAAACATGATAAAATGTTACATTTTAACATTTTTCATTTTAACATCATAAAATGTTACATTTTAACATGTTTCATTTTAACATGATAAAATCTTACATGTTAACATGTTTCATTTTAACATGATAAAATGTTACATTTTAACATGTTGCATTTTAACATGATAAAATGTTACATTTTAACATTATAAAATGTTACATTTTAACATGTTGCATTTTAACATGATAAAATGTTACATTTTAACATGTTGCATTTTAACATGATAAAATGTTACATTTTAACATGTTTCATTTTAACATGATAAAATGTAACATTTTAACATGTTTCATTTAAAAATGTTACATTTTAAAATGTTACATTTTAACATGTTACATTTTAATATGTTACATTTTAACATGTTGCATTTTAACATAGTAAAATGTTACATCTTAACATGTTGCATTTTAACATGATAAAATGTTACATTTTAACATATTGCGATTTAACATGATAAAATGTTACATTTTAAAATGTTACATTTGAACATGTTACATTTTAATATGTTACATTTTAACATGATAAAATGTTACATTTTAACATGTTTCATTTAAAAATGTTACTTTAAAAAATGTTACATTTTAACATGTTACATTTTAATATGTTACATTTTAACATGTTGCATTTTAACATGGTAAAATGTTACAGTTTAACATGTTGCATTTTAACATGATAAAATGTTATATTTTAACATGTTGCATTTTAACATGATAAAATTTTACATTTTAAAATGTTGCATTTTAACATGATAAAATGTTACATTTTAACATGTTTTATTTTAACATGATAAAATGTTAAATTTAAAAATGTTACATTTTTACATGTATCATTTAAACATTATAAAATGTTACATTTTAACATTTTTCATTTTAACATCATAAAATGTTACATTTTAACATGTTACATTTTAATATGTCACATTTAAACATGTTGCATTTTAACATGATAAAATGTTACATTTTAACATGTTGTATTTTAACATGATAAAATGTAACATTTTAACATGTTGCATTT
The DNA here is from genome assembly GCF_028750875.1 of Macrosteles quadrilineatus. Classification (NCBI taxonomy): domain Eukaryota; kingdom Metazoa; phylum Arthropoda; class Insecta; order Hemiptera; family Cicadellidae; genus Macrosteles; species Macrosteles quadrilineatus. Next base: position 238,083 of record NW_026542631.1, on the reverse strand, counting down.
TAACATGTTGCATTTTAACATAATAAAATGTTACATTTTACATTTTTCATTTTAACATGATAAAATGTTACATTTTAACATGTTTCATTTTAAAATGTTACATTTTAATATGTTACATTTTAACATGTTGCATTTTAACATGATAAAATGTTACATTTTAACATGTTTTATTTTAACATTATAAAATGTTACATTTTAACATGTTTTATTTTAACATATTAAAATGTTACATTTTAACATGTTTCATTTTAACATCATAAAATGTTACATTTTAACATGTTTCATTTTAACATGATAAAATGTTACATTTTTACATGTTTCATTTTAACATGATAAAATGTTACATTTTTACGTTTCATTTTAACATGATAAAATCTTACATTTTAACATGTTTCATTTTAACATGATAAAATGTTACATTTTAACATGTTGCATTTTAACATGATAAAATGTTACATTTTAACATGTTGCATTTTAACATGATAAAATGTTACATTTTAACATGTTTCATTTTAACATGATAAAATGTTACATTTTAACATGTTTCATTTTAAAATGTTACATTTTAAAATGTTACATTTTAATATGTTACATTTTAATATGTTACATTTTAACATGTTGCATTTTAACATGATAAAATGTTACATTTTAACATGTTTCATTTTATAATGATAAAATGTTACATTAAAAAATGTTACATTTTTACATGTTTCATTTAAACATGATAAAATGTTACATTTTAACATTTTTCATTTTAACATCATAAAATGTTACATTTTAACATGTTACATTTTAATATGTTACATTTTAACATGTTGCATTTTAACATGATAAAATGTTACATTTTAACATGTTGCATTTTAACATGTTGCATTTTAACATGATAAAATGTTACATTTTAACATGTTGCATTTTTACATGATAAAATGTTACATTTTAACATGTTGCATTTTAACATGATAAAATGTTACATATTAACATGTTGCATTTTAACATGATAAAATGTTACATTTTAACATGTTGCATTTTAACATGATAAAATGTTACATTATAACATGTTTCAATTTAACATGATAAAATGTTACATTTTAACATGTTACATTTTTATATGTTACATTTTAACATGTTGCATTTTAACATGATAAAATGTTACATTTTAACATGTTGCATTTTAACATGATAAAATGTTACATTTTAACATGTTGCATTTTAACATGATAAAATGTTACATTTTAACATGTTTCATTTTAACATGATAAAATGTTACATTTTAACATGTTGCATTTTAACATGATAAAATGTTACATTTTAACTTGTTTCATTTTAACATGATAAATTGTTACATTTTAACATGTTTCATTTTAACATAATAAAATGTTACATTTAAACATGTTTCATTTTAACATGATAAAATTTTACATTTTAACATGATAAAATTTTACATTTTAACATGTTTCATTTTAACATGATAAAATGTTACATTTTAACATGTTTCATTTTAACATGATAAAATGTTACATTTTAACATGTTTCATTTTAACATGATAAAATGTTACATTTTAACATGTTGCATTTTAACATGATAAAATGTTACATTTTAACTTGTTTCATTTTAACATGATAAAATGTTACATTTTAACATGTTGCATTTTAACATGATAAAATGTTACATTTTAACATGTTGCATTTTAACATGATAAAATGTTACATTTTAACATGTTGCATTTTAACATGATAAAATGTTACATTTTAACATGTTTCATTTTAACATGATAAAATTTTACATTTAAAAATGTTACATTTTTACATGTTTCATTTAAACATGATAAAATGTTACATTTTAACATTTTTCATTTTAACATCATAAAATGTTACATTTTAACATGTTACATTTTAATATGTTACATTTAAACATGTTGCATTTTAACATGATAAAATGTTACATTTTAACATGTTGCATTTTAACATGATAAAATGTTACATTTTAACATGTTTCATTTTAACATGATAAAATGTTACATTTTAACATGTTTCATTTTAAAATGTTACATTTTAAAATGTTACATTTTAATATGTTACATTTTAATATGTTACATTTTAACATGTTGCATTTTAACATGATAAAATGTTACATTTTAACATGTTTCATTTTATAATGATAAAATGTTACATTAAAAAATGTTACATTTTTACATGTTTCATTTAAACATGATAAAATGTTACAGTTTAACATTTTTCATTTTAACATCATAAAATGTTACATTTTAACATGTTACATTTTAATATGTTACATTTTAACATGTTGCATTTTAACATGATAAAATGTTACATTTTAACATGTTGCATTTTAACATGTTGCATTTTAACATGATAAAATGTTACATTTTAACATGTTGCATTTTTACATGATAAAATGTTACATTTTAACATGTTGCATTTTAACATGATAAAATGTTACATATTAACATGTTGCATTTTAACATGATAAAATGTTACATTTTAACATGTTGCATTTTAACATGATAAAATGTTACATTATAACATGTTTCAATTTAACATGATAAAATGTTACATTTTAACATGTTACATTTTTATATGTTACATTTTAACATGTTGCATTTTAACATGATAAAATGTTACATTTTAACATGTTGCATTTTAACATGACAAAATGTTACATTTTAACATGTTGCATTTTAACATGATAAAATGTTACATTTTAACATGTTTCATTTTAACATGATAAAATGTTACATTTTAACATGTTTCATTTAAAAATGTTACATTTTAAAATGTTACATTTTAACATGTTACATTTTAATATGTTACATTTTAACATGTTGCATTTTAACATAGTAAAATGTTACATTTTAACATGTTGCATTTTAACATTATACGCTACCCAGTACCCCTGTATGGCCAATCACCGGAGAGTAGGTAGGCTAGATTTAATTTGGACTTATTATTCTTCAACACCAAGCTAACAGCTAAGATGAGGTTTGCTGTGATAACCTATCATTAGGTGATTTCCCTCGGATGTTAGGATGCTGCACAAATTACTCCAATGCATGGTAATAACAAATTATAATTTAATTCTTCTAAATAAACGAAAATCCTTTATAATCTTCCTTATAAATGATATCTAATATTACTATATCAGTAATTAAATGGCAACAGTCTTACTTGGTAAAATTCCTACGATTTGACTGGCTTAAATAGGCTGTGATTCCCAGTTCCTACGGACTATGACTGTTTCAAGTACAGTAGGCCTAATGCTTGAACTCGTCTGTAACAATTTCAAAAGAAATAATAACAGGTAAACTAAAGTTATACTAGTTTCACATAATTGAGGCAAACATAATTAATTTAAGGTGATTTTACAATTTATAAAATATTCTCAGAACATGTGCTTTTTCAATCCAAATGTAACATGAAAGTTGAGTATTTAATATTTGACATTTACAAAGTTATTAACTGACAGACAATCAAAAGAATATATATAATCATAGGTAAAAACATGGCAAACAAGATTATTAACAATACAATGCCACATAAATCAATTTTCTTATATTTAAAATGTTTTCTACTTACATTTTCACGAGTTTGTACAATTTTTAAGGGAATCAGCCAACTAAGAAAGATTTGAAGAAACAGCTCATTACAAAAATGACTTTAGTTAATTAACAGCTGTTCTCCAGTTCTGCCAACAAGGTGAAGTGTAATAACAGTCAAACTAGCTAGCCAATGATCATGATATTATATGTACATTATATATTCTGTGAATTAAAATAATTTAAATTTAATTAACATTTCCCTTACATCAGTATAACATGATAAAATGTTACATTTTAACATATTGCGATTTAACATGATAAAATGTTACATTTTAAAATGTTACATTTGAACATAGTACATTTTAATATGTTACATTTTAACATGTTGCATTTTAACATGATAAAATGTTACATTTTAACATGTTGCATTTTAACATGATAAAATGTTACATTTTAACTTGTTTCATTTTAACATGATAAATTGTTACATTTTAACATGTTTCATTTTAACATAATAAAATGTTACATTTAAACATGTTTCATTTTAACATGATAAAATTTTACATTTTAACATGTTTCATTTTAACATGATAAAATGTTACATTTTAACATGTTTCATTTTAACATGATAAAATGTTACATTTTAACATGTTTCATTTTAACATGATAAAATGTTACATTTTAACATGTTGCATTTTAACATGATAAAATGTTACATTTTAACTTGTTTCATTTTAACATGATAAAATGTTACATTTTTACATGTTTCATTTAAAAATGTTACATTAAAAAATGTTACATTTTAACATGTTACATTTTAATATGTTGCATTTTAACATGTTGCATTTTAACATGATAAAATGTTACATTTTAACATGTTGCATTTTAACATGATAAAATGTTACATTTTAACATGTTGCATTTTAACATGATAAAATGTTACATTTTAACATGTTTCATTTTAACATGATAAAATGTTACATTTTAACATGTTGCATTTTAACATGATAAAATGTTACATTTTAACTTGTTTCATTTTAACATGATAAAATGTTACATTTTTACATGTTTCATTTAAAAATGTTACATTAAAAAATGTTGCATTTTAACATGATAAAATGTTACATTTTAACATGTTGCATTTTAACATGATAAAATGTTACATTTTAACATGTTGCATTTTAACATGATAAAATGTTACATTTTAACATGTTTCATTTTAACATAATAAAATGTTACATTTAAACATGTTTCATTTTAACATGATAAAATTTTACATTTTAACATGTTTCATTTTAACATGATAAAATGTTACATTTTAACATGTTTCATTTTAACTTGATAAAATGTTACATTTTAACATGTTTCATTTTAACATGATAAAATGTTACATTTTAACATGTTGCATTTTAACATGATAAAATGTTACATTTTAACTTGTTTCATTTTAACATGATAAAATGTTACATTTTTACATGTTTCATTTAAAAATGTTACATTAAAAAATGTTACATTTTAACATGTTACATTTTAATATGTTGCATTTTAACATGTTGCATTTTAACATGATAAAATGTTACATTTTAACATGTTGCATTTTAACATGATAAAATGTTACATTTTAACATGTTGCATTTTAACATGATAAAATGTTACATTTTAACATGTTTCATTTTAACATGATAAAATGTTACATTTTAACATGTTGCATTTTAACATGATAAAATGTTACATTTTAACTTGTTTCATTTTAACATGATAAAATGTTACATTTTTACATGTTTCATTTAAAAATGTTACATTAAAAAATGTTGCATTTTAACATGATAAAATGTTACATTTTAACATGTTGCATTTTAACATGATAAAATGTTACATTTTAACATGTTGCATTTTAACATGATAAAATGTTACATTTTAACATGTTGCATTTTAACATGATAAAATGTTACATTTTAACATGTTGCATTTTAACATGATAAAATGTTACATTTTAACATGTTTCATTTTAACATGATAAAATTTTACATTTAAAAATGTTACATTTTTACATGTTTCATTTAAACATGATAAAATGTTACATTTTAACATTTTTCATTTTAACATCATAAAATGTTACATTTTAACATGTTACATTTTAATATGTTACATTTAAACATGTTGCATTTTAACATGATAAAATGTTACATTTTAACATGTTGCATTTTAACATGATAAAATGTTACATTTTAACATGTTTCATTTTAACATGATAAAATGTTACATTTTAACATGCTTTATTTTAACATCATAAAATGTTACATTTTAACGTTTCATTTTAACATGATAAAATGTTACATTTTAACATGTTTCATTTTAACATGATAAAATCTTACATTTTAACATGTTTTATTTTAACATGTTTCATTTTAACATGATAAAATGTTACATTTTAACATGTTGCATTTTAACATAATAAAATGTTACATTTTAACATGTTTCATTTTAACATGATATAATGTTACATTTTAACATGTTTCATTTTAAAATGTTACATTTTAAAATGTTACATTTTAACATGTTACATTTTAATATGTTACATTTTAACATGTTGCATTTTAACATGATAAAATGTTACATTTTAACATGTTGCATTTTAACATGATAAAATGTTACATTTTAACATGTTGCATTTTAACATGATAAAATGTTACATTATAACATGTTTCATTTTAACATGATAAAATGTTACATTTTAACATGTTTCATTTTAAAATGTTACATTTTAAAATGTTACATTTTAACATGTTGCATTTTAACATGATAAAATGTTACATTTTAACATGTTGCATTTTAACATGATAAAATGTTACATTTTAACATGTTTCATTTTAACATGAAAAAATGTTAAATTTAAAAATGTTACATTTATACATGTTTCATTTTAACATGATAAAATCTTACATTTTAACATGTTTCATTTTAACATGATAAAATGTTACATTTTAACATGTTGCATTTTAACATGATAAAATGTTACATTTCAACATGTTTCATTTTAACATGATAAAATGTTACATTTTAACATGTTTCATTTTAAAATGTTACATTTTAAAATGTTACATTTTAACATGTTACATTTTAATATGTTACATTTTAACATGTTGCATTTTAACATTATAAAATGTTACATTTAAACATGTTGCATTTTAACATGATAAAATGTTACATTTTAACATGTTGCATTTTAACATGATAAAATGTTACAATATAACATGTTTCATTTTAACATGATAAAATGTTACATTTTAACATGTTTCATTTTAAAATGTTACATTTTAAAATGTTACATTTTAACATGTTACATTTTAATATGTTACATTTTAACATGTTGCATTTTAACATGATAAAATGTTAGTTTTGATGTTTATTTGTTTTCACGTCCAGTGCCTTTGGATGACTGAAATCTGTCATCGCATGCTGATTGGTTCCTGGAATCTGGAACCCAATTTCAGCTGTCTCTAGTAGACATTTCTGAATTTCGATATGACTAATCAAAGTCATTTTAAACTTAATTGAGGTATAATTAATAATATACATAGTCTCTGTGAAATCTTGAAAAGTAGGGCACTCTTGACATTGTGGATTGCTAAATTCTTCCACTGTCACACAGAGTTTGTAAAAGCGAGTCGAACGCTCGTACTGCCCAGTGAATGCTGGAATCTCGTAATGAACACGTTCCACGCAAATCACATTTACTGTTGTCTCATGGTGGTCTTCGGACCTATCCATGACTGAAGAGACTAAAATAAAGTCGAAACAACAGAGCACACTTCTAATCCTGAAAGATGGATTAGTCGTATTGGACATAGCGCAGGCTCAATCAAATTTCGAATCTACAAACCACACACGAACATGGATCGTACACACCCGAGACGGTACGTGTGACAATCTCAATGCTCGGAGAGGTTGAGATTTTGGTTTTGTAATTTGAAAGAACATTCAAAAGAATGTAATTGGAAATTGGCAAGGGATTCGTCCCATTTACCTTCAAAAAGATTAACCTGTAATGAAGCGCTTGTCTTATCCCCTCACAATAACGCGTAACCGGGTTTTAGACGTAGGGCAGATGCTGATCTTAATTGCAGCTATCAACCACGAAAGCTATATGCTGTGGGAACCCTCACGATCGCCGGACAGGCAGATGCCGCCCACACGAATTGTGTAGAAGAGCCTAAACGTGCTACTGTTTGATGATATCAGTGATTCTAAAATCGCAGTCTGATTGATAAGACTGACCAGCTCCGCTGGATTTGCAACTACATCACCTGTCACAATCACTTTAACCAATTAATAATTTTGAGTGACTTGTAACATTAGGTGCAAGTGTTTGGCTTCGCAACCTTCTAAAATTCTAAATTAATTTTGCAGGTTAGATGTATTGGTCACGAAACTCGTTCTTGGGGTTATACGTGCGAAAAGACGCCCTAGTGGCGGAATCACTCTTGCAACGTAAAAGGTGCGATTATACGCATAACGATATCATCTGTTTCGGTCTCAGGGCTAGATAGCCCATACCTCATCAGGTGCACACTTTAGTGCACGACAGATTGAATTATAATGTGTTGAGGACGGATTAAATTTTTCATCGTCCAACTGAAATTTTGAATTTTGATGTTTCTAAATTTTGAAAAGATGAAATTGTCAACTTAGAGTTGACCAGGCACACCTGAGTATTTACTCATTGTTCTTAATTATTGTGGACGGACTCATCAGTTTTGATGTTTATTTGTTTTCACGTCCAGTGCCTTTGGATGACTGAAATCTGTCATCGCATGCTGATTGGTTCCTGGAATCTGGAACCCAATTTCAGCTGTCTCTAGTAGACATTTCTGAATTTCGATATGACTAATCAAAGTCATTTTAAACTTAATTGAGGTATAATTAATAATATACATAGTCTCTGTGAAATCTTGAAAAGTAGGGCACTCTTGACATTGTGGATTGCTAAATTCTTCCACTGTCACACAGAGTTTGTAAAAGCGAGTCGAACGCTCGTACTGCCCAGTGAATGCTGGAATCTCGTAATGAACACGTTCCACGCAAATCACATTTACTGTTGTCTCATGGTGGTCTTCGGACCTATCCATGACTGAAGAGACTAAAATAAAGTCGAAACAACAGAGCACACTTCTAATCCTGAAAGATGGATTAGTCGTATTGGACATAGCGCAGGCTCAATCAAATTTCGAATCTACAAACCACACACGAACATGGATCGTACACACCCGAGACGGTACGTGTGACAATCTCAATGCTCGGAGAGGTTGAGATTTTGGTTTTGTAATTTGAAAGAACATTCAAAAGAATGTAATTGGAAATTGGCAAGGGATTCGTCCCATTTACCTTCAAAAAGATTAACCTGTAATGAAGCGCTTGTCTTATCCCCTCACAATAACGCGTAACCGGGTTTTAGACGTAGGGCAGATGCTGATCTTAATTGCAGCTATCAACCACGAAAGCTATATGCTGTGGGAACCCTCACGATCGCCGGACAGGCAGATGCCGCCCACACGAATTGTGTAGAAGAGCCTAAACGTGCTACTGTTTGATGATATCAGTGATTCTAAAATCGCAGTCTGATTGATAAGACTGACCAGCTCCGCTGGATTTGCAACTACATCACCTGTCACAATCACTTTAACCAATTAATAATTTTGAGTGACTTGTAACATTAGGTGCAAGTGTTTGGCTTCGCAACCTTCTAAAATTCTAAATTAATTTTGCAGGTTAGATGTATTGGTCACGAAACTCGTTCTTGGGGTTATACGTGCGAAAAGACGCCCTAGTGGCGGAATCACTCTTGCAACGTAAAAGGTGCGATTATACGCATAACGATATCATCTGTTTCGGTCTCAGGGCTAGATAGCCCATACCTCATCAGGTGCACACCTGATGAGGTATGGGCTATCTAGCCCTGAGACCGAAACAGATGATATCGTTATGCGTATAATCGCACCTTTTACGTTGCAAGAGTGATTCCGCCACTAGGGCGTCTTTTCGCACGTATAACCCCAAGAACGAGTTTCGTGACCAATACATCTAACCTGCAAAATTAATTTAGAATTTTAGAAGGTTGCGAAGCCAAACACTTGCACCTAATGTTACAAGTCACTCAAAATTATTAATTGGTTAAAGTGATTGTGACAGGTGATGTAGTTGCAAATCCAGCGGAGCTGGTCAGTCTTATCAATCAGACTGCGATTTTAGAATCACTGATATCATCAAACAGTAGCACGTTTAGGCTCTTCTACACAATTCGTGTGGGCGGCATCTGCCTGTCCGGCGATCGTGAGGGTTCCCACAGCATATAGCTTTCGTGGTTGATAGCTGCAATTAAGATCAGCATCTGCCCTACGTCTAAAACCCGGTTACGCGTTATTGTGAGGGGATAAGACAAGCGCTTCATTACAGGTTAATCTTTTTGAAGGTAAATGGGACGAATCCCTTGCCAATTTCCAATTACATTCTTTTGAATGTTCTTTCAAATTACAAAACCAAAATCTCAACCTCTCCGAGCATTGAGATTGTCACACGTACCGTCTCGGGTGTGTACGATCCATGTTCGTGTGTGGTTTGTAGATTCGAAATTTGATTGAGCCTGCGCTATGTCCAATACGACTAATCCATCTTTCAGGATTAGAAGTGTGCTCTGTTGTTTCGACTTTATTTTAGTCTCTTCAGTCATGGATAGGTCCGAAGACCACCATGAGACAACAGTAAATGTGATTTGCGTGGAACGTGTTCATTACGAGATTCCAGCATTCACTGGGCAGTACGAGCGTTCGACTCGCTTTTACAAACTCTGTGTGACAGTGGAAGAATTTAGCAATCCACAATGTCAAGAGTGCCCTACTTTTCAAGATTTCACAGAGACTATGTATATTATTAATTATACCTCAATTAAGTTTAAAATGACTTTGATTAGTCATATCGAAATTCAGAAATGTCTACTAGAGACAGCTGAAATTGGGTTCCAGATTCCAGGAACCAATCAGCATGCGATGACAGATTTCAGTCATCCAAAGGCACTGGACGTGAAAACAAATAAACATCAAAACTGATGAGTCCGTCCACAATAATTAAGAACAATGAGTAAATACTCAGGTGTGCCTGGTCAACTCTAAGTTGACAATTTCATCTTTTCAAAATTTAGAAACATCAAAATTCAAAATTTCAGTTGGACGATGAAAAATTTAATCCGTCCTCAACACATTATAATTCAATCTGTCGTGCACTAAAGTGTGCACCTGATGAGGTATGGGCTATCTAGCCCTGAGACCGAAACAGATGATATCGTTATGCGTATAATCGCACCTTTTACGTTGCAAGAGTGATTCCGCCACTAGGGCGTCTTTTCGCACGTATAACCCCAAGAACGAGTTTCGTGACCAATACATCTAACCTGCAAAATTAATTTAGAATTTTAGAAGGTTGCGAAGCCAAACACTTGCACCTAATGTTACAAGTCACTCAAAATTATTAATTGGTTAAAGTGATTGTGACAGGTGATGTAGTTGCAAATCCAGCGGAGCTGGTCAGTCTTATCAATCAGACTGCGATTTTAGAATCACTGATATCATCAAACAGTAGCACGTTTAGGCTCTTCTACACAATTCGTGTGGGCGGCATCTGCCTGTCCGGCGATCGTGAGGGTTCCCACAGCATATAGCTTTCGTGGTTGATAGCTGCAATTAAGATCAGCATCTGCCCTACGTCTAAAACCCGGTTACGCGTTATTGTGAGGGGATAAGACAAGCGCTTCATTACAGGTTAATCTTTTTGAAGGTAAATGGGACGAATCCCTTGCCAATTTCCAATTACATTCTTTTGAATGTTCTTTCAAATTACAAAACCAAAATCTCAACCTCTCCGAGCATTGAGATTGTCACACGTACCGTCTCGGGTGTGTACGATCCATGTTCGTGTGTGGTTTGTAGATTCGAAATTTGATTGAGCCTGCGCTATGTCCAATACGACTAATCCATCTTTCAGGATTAGAAGTGTGCTCTGTTGTTTCGACTTTATTTTAGTCTCTTCAGTCATGGATAGGTCCGAAGACCACCATGAGACAACAGTAAATGTGATTTGCGTGGAACGTGTTCATTACGAGATTCCAGCATTCACTGGGCAGTACGAGCGTTCGACTCGCTTTTACAAACTCTGTGTGACAGTGGAAGAATTTAGCAATCCACAATGTCAAGAGTGCCCTACTTTTCAAGATTTCACAGAGACTATGTATATTATTAATTATACCTCAATTAAGTTTAAAATGACTTTGATTAGTCATATCGAAATTCAGAAATGTCTACTAGAGACAGCTGAAATTGGGTTCCAGATTCCAGGAACCAATCAGCATGCGATGACAGATTTCAGTCATCCAAAGGCACTGGACGTGAAAACAAATAAACATCAAAACTGATGAGTCCGTCCACAATAATTAAGAACAATGAATAAAATGTTACATTTTAAATTGTTACATTTAAACATGTTTCATTTTAAAATGTTACATTTTAAAATGTTACATTTTAACATGTTACATTTTAATATGTTACATTTTACCATGTTGCATTTTAACATGATAAAATGTTACATTTTAACATGTTGCATTTTAACATGATAAAATGTTACATTTTAACATGTTTCATTTTAACATGATAAAATGTTACATTTTAACATGTTTCATTTTAAAATGTTACATTTTAAAATGTTACATTTTAACATGTTACATTTTAATATGTTACATTTTAACATGTTGCATTTTAACATGATAAAATGTTACATTTAAACATGTTGCATTTTAACATGATAAAATGTTACATTTTAACATGTTGCATTTTAACATGATAAAATGTTACAATATAACATGTTTCATTTTAACATGATAAAATGTTACATTTTAACATGTTTCATTTTAAAATGTTACATTTTAAAATGTTACATTTTAACATGTTACATTTTAATATGTTACATTTTAACATGTTGCATTTTAACATGATAAAATGTTACATTTTAAATTGTTACATTTAAACATGTTTCATTTTAAAATGTTACATTTTAAAATGTTACATTTTAACATGTTACATTTTAATATGTTACATTTTACCATGTTGCATTTTAACATGATAAAATGTTACATTTTAACATGTTGCATTTTAACATGATAAAATGTTACATTTTAACATGTTGCATTTTAACATGATAAAATGTTACATTATAACATGTTTCATTTTAACATGATAAAATGTTACATTTTAACATGTTGCATTTTAACATGATAAAATGTTACATTTTAACATGTTGCATTTTAACATGATAAAATGTTACATTTAAACATAATCCATTTTAACATGATAAAATGTTACATTTTAACATGTTTCATTTTAACATGATAAAATGTTACATTATAACATGTTTCAATTTAACATGATAAAATGTTACATTTTAACATGTTACATTTTTATATGTTACATTTTAACATGTTGCATTTTAACATGATAAAATGTTACATTTTAACATGTTGCATTTTAACATGACAAAATGTTACATTTTAACATGTTGCATTTTAACATGATAAAATGTTACATTTTAACATGTTTCATTTTAACATGATAAAATGTTACATTTTAACATGTTTCATTTAAAAATGTTACATTTTAAAATGTTACATTTTAACATGTTACATTTTAATATGTTACATTTTAACATGTTGCATTTTAACATAGTAAAATGTTACATTTTAACATGTTGCATTTTAACATTATACGCTACCCAGTACCCCTGTATGGCCAATCACCGGAGAGTAGGTAGGCTAGATTTAATTTGGACTTATTATTCTTCAACACCAAGCTAACAGCTAAGATGAGGTTTGCTGTGATAACCTATCATTAGGTGATTTCCCTCGGATGTTAGGATGCTGCACAAATTACTCCAATGCATGGTAATAACAAATTATAATTTAATTCTTCTAAATAAACGAAAATCCTTTATAATCTTCCTTATAAATGATATCTAATATTACTATATCAGTAATTAAATGGCAACAGTCTTACTTGGTAAAATTCCTACGATTTGACTGGCTTAAATAGGCTGTGATTCCCAGTTCCTACGGACTATGACTGTTTCAAGTACAGTAGGCCTAATGCTTGAACTCGTCTGTAACAATTTCAAAAGAAATAATAACAGGTAAACTAAAGTTATACTAGTTTCACATAATTGAGGCAAACATAATTAATTTAAGGTGATTTTACAATTTATAAAATATTCTCAGAACATGTGCTTTTTCAATCCAAATGTAACATGAAAGTTGAGTATTTAATATTTGACATTTACAAAGTTATTAACTGACAGACAATCAAAAGAATATATATAATCATAGGTAAAAACATGGCAAACAAGATTATTAACAATACAATGCCACATAAATCAATTTTCTTATATTTAAAATGTTTTCTACTTACATTTTCACGAGTTTGTACAATTTTTAAGGGAATCAGCCAACTAAGAAAGATTTGAAGAAACAGCTCATTACAAAAATGACTTTAGTTAATTAACAGCTGTTCTCCAGTTCTGCCAACAAGGTGAAGTGTAATAACAGTCAAACTAGCTAGCCAATGATCATGATATTATATGTACATTATATATTCTGTGAATTAAAATAATTTAAATTTAATTAACATTTCCCTTACATCAGTATAACATGATAAAATGTTACATTTTAACATATTGCGATTTAACATGATAAAATGTTACATTTTAAAATGTTACATTTGAACATAGTACATTTTAATATCTTACATTTTAACATGTTGCATTTTAACATGATAAAATGTTACATTTTAACATGTTGCATTTTAACATGATAAAATGTTACATTTTAACTTGTTTCATTTTAACATGATAAATTGTTACATTTTAACATGTTTCATTTTAACATAATAAAATGTTACATTTAAACATGTTTCATTTTAACATGATAAAATTTTACATTTTAACATGTTTCATTTTAACATGATAAAATGTTACATTTTAACATGTTTCATTTTAACATGATAAAATGTTACATTTTAACATGTTTCATTTTAACATGATAAAATGTTACATTTTAACATGTTGCATTTTAACATGATAAAATGTTACATTTTAACTTGTTTCATTTTAACATGATAAAATGTTACATTTTTACATGTTTCATTTAAAAATGTTACATTAAAAAATGTTACATTTTAACATGTTACATTTTAATATGTTGCATTTTAACATGTTGCATTTTAACATGATAAAATGTTACATTTTAACATGTTGCATTTTAACATGATAAAATGTTACATTTTAACATGTTGCATTTTAACATGATAAAATGTTACATTTTAACATGTTTCATTTTAACATGATAAAATGTTACATTTTAACATGTTGCATTTTAACATGATAAAATGTTACATTTTAACTTGTTTCATTTTAACATGATAAAATGTTACATTTTTACATGTTTCATTTAAAAATGTTACATTAAAAAATGTTGCATTTTAACATGATAAAATGTTACATTTTAACATGTTGCATTTTAACATGATAAAATGTTACATTTTAACATGTTGCATTTTAACATGATAAAATGTTACATTTTAACATGTTTCATTTTAACATAATAAAATGTTACATTTAAACATGTTTCATTTTAACATGATAAAATTTTACATTTTAACATGTTTCATTTTAACATGATAAAATGTTACATTTTAACATGTTTCATTTTAACTTGATAAAATGTTACATTTTAACATGTTTCATTTTAACATGATAAAATGTTACATTTTAACATGTTGCATTTTAACATGATAAAATGTTACATTTTAACTTGTTTCATTTTAACATGATAAAATGTTACATTTTTACATGTTTCATTTAAAAATGTTACATTAAAAAATGTTACATTTTAACATGTTACATTTTAATATGTTGCATTTTAACATGTTGCATTTTAACATGATAAAATGTTACATTTTAACATGTTGCATTTTAACATGATAAAATGTTACATTTTAACATGTTGCATTTTAACATGATAAAATGTTACATTTTAACATGTTTCATTTTAACATGATAAAATGTTACATTTTAACATGTTGCATTTTAACATGATAAAATGTTACATTTTAACTTGTTTCATTTTAACATGATACATTTTAAAATGTTACATTTTAACATGTTACATTTTAATATGTTACATTTTAACATGTTGCATTTTAACATGATAAAATGTTACATTTTAACATGTTGCATTTTAACATGATAAAATGTTACATTATAACATGTTTCATTTTAACATGATAAAATGTTACATTTTAACATGTTTCATTTTAAAATGTTACATTTTAAAATGTTACATTTTAACATGTTGCATTTTAACATGATAAAATGTTACATTTTAACATGTTGCATTTTAACATGATAAAATGTTACATTTTAACATGTTTCATTTTAACATGAAAAAATGTTAAATTTAAAAATGTTACATTTATACATGTTTTATGTTACATGTTACATTTTAATATGTTACATTTTAACATGTTGCATTTTAACATGATAAAATGTTACATTTAAACATGTTGCATTTTAACATGATAAAATGTTACATTTTAACATGTTGCATTTTAACATGATAAAATGTTACAATATAACATGTTTCATTTTAACATGATAAAATGTTACATTTTAACATGTTTCATTTTAAAATGTTACATTTTAAAATGTTACATTTTAACATGTTACATTTTAATATGTTACATTTT
Source organism: Macrosteles quadrilineatus (assembly GCF_028750875.1). NCBI lineage: Eukaryota > Metazoa > Arthropoda > Insecta > Hemiptera > Cicadellidae > Macrosteles > Macrosteles quadrilineatus. Next base: position 221,696 of record NW_026542631.1, on the reverse strand, counting down.
AACATGTTGCATTTTAACATGATAAAATGTTACATTTTAAATTGTTACATTTAAACATGTTTCATTTTAAAATGTTACATTTTAAAATGTTACATTTTAACATGTTACATTTTAATATGTTACATTTTACCATGTTGCATTTTAACATGATAAAATGTTACATTTTAACATGTTGCATTTTAACATGATAAAATGTTACATTTTAACATGTTGCATTTTAACATGATAAAATGTTACATTATAACATGTTTCATTTTAACATGATAAAATGTTACATTTTAACATGTTGCATTTTAACATGATAAAATGTTACATTTTAACATGTTGCATTTTAACATGATAAAATGTTACATTTAAACATAATCCATTTTAACATGATAAAATGTTACATTTTAACATGTTTCATTTTAACATGATAAAATGTTACATTTTAACATGTTGCATTTTAACATGATAAAATGTTACATTTTAACATGTTTCATTTTAAATTGTTACATTTTAACATGTTTAATTTTAAATTGTTACATTTTAAAATGTAACATTTTAACATGTTACATTTTAATATGTTACATTTTAACATGTTTCATTTTAACATAATAAAATGTTACATTTTAACATGTTTCATTTTAACATGATAAAATGTTACATTTTAACATGTTGCATTTTAACATAATAAAATGTTACATTTTAACATGTTGCATTTTAACATGATAAAATGTTACATTTTAACATGTTGCATTTTAACATGATAAAATGTTACATTTTAAAATGTTACATTTTAAATTGTTACATTTTAAAATGTTACATTTTAAATTGTAACATTTTAAAATGTTACATTTTAACATGTTACATTTTAATACGTTACATTTTAACATGTTGCATTTTAACATGATAAAATGTTACATTTTAACGTGTTGCATTTTAACATGATAAAATGTTACATTTTAACATGTTGCATTTTAACATGATAAAATGTTACATTTTAACATGTTGCATTTTAACATGATAAAATGTTACATTTTAACATGTTTCATTTTAACATGATAAAATGTTACATTTTAACATGTTTCATTTTAAATTGTTACATTTTAACATGTTTAATTTTAAATTGTTACATTTTAAAATGTAACATTTTAACATGTTACATTTTAATATGTTACATTTTAACATGTTTCATTTTAACATAATAAAATGTTACATTTTAACATGTTTCATTTTAACATGATAAAATGTTACATTTTAACATGTTGCATTTTAACATAATAAAATGTTACATTTTAACATGTTGCATTTTAACATGATAAAATGTTACATTTTAACATGTTTCATTTTAACATGATAAAATGTTACATTTTAACATGTTTTATTTTAACATGTTGCATTTTAACATGATAAAATGTTACATTTTTACATGTTGCATTTTAACATGATAAAAATGTTACATTATAACATGTTGCATTTTAACATGATAAAATGTTACATTTTAAAATGTTACATTTGAACATGTTACATTTTAATATGTTACATTTTAACATTTTGCATTTTAACATGATAAAATGTTACATTTTAACATGTTGCATTTTACATGATAAAATGTTACATTTTAACATGTTACATTTTAATATGTTACATTTTAACATGTTGCATTTTAACATGATAAAATGTTACATTTTAACATGTTGCATTTTAACATGATAAAATGTTACATTTTAACATGTTGCATTTTAACATGATAAAATGTTACATTTTAACATGTTTCATTTTAACATGATAAAATGTTACATTTTAACATGTTTCATTTAAAAATGTTACAATTTAAAATGTTACATTTTAACATGCTGCATTTTAACATGATAAAATGTTACATTTTAACATGTTGCATTTTAACATGATAAATGTTACATTTTAACATGTTTCATTTTAACATGATATAATGTTACATTTTAACATGTTTCATTTTAAAATGATAAAATGTTACATTTTAACATGTTTCATATTAACATGATAAAATGTTACATTTTAACATGTTTCATTTTAACATAATAAAATGTTACATTTTAACATGTTGCATTTTATCATGATAATTAACATGTTGCATTTTAACATGATAAAATGTTACATTTTAACATGTTGCATTTAACATGATAAAATGTTACATTTTAACATGTTGCATTTAACATGATAAAATGTTACATTTTAACATGTTTTATTTTAACATGATAAAATGTTACATTTAAAAATGTTACATTTTTACATGTTGCATTTTAACATGATAAAATGTTACATTTTAACATGTTTCATTTTAACATGATATAATGTTACATTTTAACATGTTTCATTTTAACATGATAAAATGTTACATTATAACATGTTTCATTTTAACATGATAAAATGTTACATTTTAACATGTTTCATTTTAACATGATAAAATGTTACATTTTAACATGTTTCATTTTAACATGATAAAATGTTACATTTTAACATGTTTCATTTTAACATGATAAAATGTTACATTTTAACATGTTTCATTTTAACATGATAAAATGTAACATTTTAACATGTTGCATTTTAACATGATAAAATGTTACATTTTAACATGTTTCATTTTAAATTGTTACATTTTAAAATGTAACATTTTAACGTTGCATTTTAATATGTTACATTTTAACATGTGTCATTTTAACATAATAAAATGTTACATTTTAACATGTTTCATTTTAACACGATAAAATGTTACATTTTAACGTTTCATTTTAACATGATAAAATGTTACATTTTAACATGTTGCATTTTAACATGATAAAATGTTACATTTTAACATGTTTCATTTTAACATGATATAATGTTACATTTTAACATGTTTCATTTTAACATGATAAAATGTTACATTATAACATGTTTCATTTTAACATGATAAAATGTTACATTTTAACATGTTTCATTTTAACATGATAAAATGTTACATTTTAACATGTTTCATTTTAACATGATAAAATGTTACATTTTAACATGTTTCATTTTAACATGATAAAATGTTACATTTTAACATGTTTCATTTTAACACGATAAAATGTAACATTTTAACATGTTGCATTTTAACATGATAAAATGTTACATTTTAACATGTTTCATTTTAAATTGTTACATTTTAAAATGTAACATTTTAACGTTGCATTTTAATATGTTACATTTTAACATGTGTCATTTTAACATAATAAAATGTTACATTTTAACATGTTTCATTTTAACATGATAAAATGTTACATTTTAACGTTTCATTTTAACATGATAAAATGTTACATTTTAACATGTTGCATTTTAACATGATAAAATGTTACATTTTAACATGTTTCATTTTAACATGATAAAATGTTACATTTTAACGTTTCATTTTAACATGATAAAATGTTACATTTTAACATGATAAAATGTTACATTTTAACATGTTTCATTTTAACATGATAAAATGTAACTATTAACATGTTGCATTTTAACATGATAAAATGTTACATTTTAACATGTTTCATTTTAAAATGTAACATTTTAAAATGTAACATTTTAAAATGTAACATTTTAACATGTTACATTTTAATATGTTACATTTAACATGTTTCATTTTAACATGATAAAATGTTACATTTTAACGTTTCATTTTAACATGATAAAATGTTACATTTTAACATGTTGCATTTTAACATGATAAAATGTTTCATTTTAACATGTTGCATTTTAACATGATAAAATGTTACATTTTAACATGTTTCATTTTAACATGATATAATGTTACATTTTAACATTTTTCATTTTAACATGATAAAATGTTACATTTTAACATGTTGCATTTTAACATGATAAAATGTTACATTTTAACATTTTGCATTTTAACATGATAAAATGTTACATTTTAACATGTTGCATTTTAACATGATAAAATGTTACATTTTAACATGTTTCATTTTAACATGATATAATGTTACATTTTAACATGTTTCATTTTAACATGATAAAATGTTACATTTTAACATGTTTCATTTTAACATGATAAAATGTTACATTTTAATGTTTCATTTTAACATGATAAAATGTTACATTTTAACATGTTGCATTTTAACATGATAAAATGTTACATTTTAACATGTTTCATTTTAAAATGTTACATTTTAAAATGTTACATTTAAAAATGTTAAATTTTAAAATGTTACATTTTAACATGTTACATTTTAATACGTTACATTTTAACATGTTGCATTTTAACATGATAAAATGTTACATTTTAACATGTTGCATTTTAACAATTTAAAATGTTATTTAAAATGCATTGTTACATTTTAAAATGTTACATTTGAACATGTTACATTTTAATATGTTACATTTTATCATGTTGCATTTTAACATGATAAAATGTTACATTTTAACATGTTGCATTTTAACATGATAAAATGTTACATTTTAACATGTTTCATTTTAACATGATAAAATGTTACATTTTAACATGTTTCATTTTAACATGATAAAATGTTACATTTTAACATGTTGCATTTTAACATGATAAAATGTTACATTTTTACATGTTGCATTTTAACATGATAAAAATGTTACATTTTAACATGTTGCATTTTAACATGATAAAATGTTACATTTTAAAATGTTACATTTGAACATGTTACATTTTAATATGTTACATTTTAACATTTTGCATTTTAACATGATAAAATGTTACATTTTAACATGTTGCATTTTAACATGATAAAATGTTACATTTTAACATGTTTCATTTTAACATGATAATATGTTACATTTTAACATGTTTCATTTTAAAATGTTACATTTTAACATGTTACATTTTAATATGTTACATTTTAACATGTTGCATTTTAACATGATAAAATGTTACATTTTAACATGTTTCATTTTAACATGATAAAATGTTACATTTTAACATGTTTCATTTAAAAATGTTACAATTTAAAATGTTACATTTTAACATGTTACATTTTAATATGTTACATTTTAACATGTTGCATTTTAACATGATAAAATGTTACATTTTAACATGTTGCATTTTAACATGATAAAATGTTACATTTTAACATATTGCGATTTAACATGATAAAATGTTACATTTTAAAATGTTACATTTGAACATGTTACATTTTAATATGTTACATTTAGACATGTTGCATTTTAACATGATAAAATGTTACATTTTAACATGTTGCATTTTAACATGATAAAATGTTACATTTTAACATGTTTCATTTTAACATGATAAAATGTTACATTTTAACATGTTGCATTTTAACATGATAAAATGTTACATTTTAAAATGTTACATTTGAACATGTTACATTTTAATATGTTACATTTTAACATTTTGCATTTTAACATGATAAAATGTTACATTTTAACATGTTGCATTTTAACATGATAAAATGTTACATTTTAACATGTTACATTTTAATATGTTACATTTTAACATGTTGCATTTTAACATGATAAAATGTTACATTTTAACATGTTGCATTTTAACATAATAAAATGTTACATTTTAACATGTTGCATTTTAACATGATAAAATGTTACATTTTAACATGTTTCATTTTAACATGATAAAATGTTACATTTTAACATGTTTCATTTAAAAATGTTACAATTTAAAATGTTACATTTTAACATGTTACATTTTAATATGTTACATTTTAACATGCTGCGTTTTAACATGATAAAATGTTACATTTTAACATGTTGCATTTTAACATGATAAATGTTACATTTTAACATGTTTCATTTTAACATGATATAATGTTACATTTTAACATGTTTCATTTTAAAATGATAAAATGTTACATTTTAACATGTTTCATTTTAACATGATAAAATGTTACATTTTAACATGTTTCATTTTAACATAATAAAATGTTACATTTTAACATGTTGCATTTTAACATGATAATTAACATGTTGCATTTTAACATGATAAAATGTTACATTTTAACATGTTGCATTTAACATGATAAAATGTTACATTTTAACATGTTGCATTTAACATGATAAAATGTTACATTTTAACATGTTGCATTTTAACATGATAAAATGTTACATTTTAACATGTTTTATTTTAACATGATAAAATGTTACATTTAAAAATGTTACATTTTTACATGTTGCATTTTAACATGATAAAATGTTACATTTTAACATGTTTCATTTTAACATGATATAATGTTACATTTTAACATGTTTCATTTTAACATGATAAAATGTTACATTATAACATGTTTCATTTTAACATGATAAAATGTTACATTTTAACATGTTTCATTTTAACATGATAAAATGTTACATTTTAACATGTTTCATTTTAACATGATAAAATGTTACATATTAACATGTTTCATTTTAACATGATAAAATGTTACATTTTAACATGTTTCATTTTAACATGATAAAATGTTACATTTTAACATGTTTCATTTTAACATGATAAAATGTTACATATTAACATGTTTCATTTTAACATGATAAAATGTTACATTTTAACATGTTTCATTTTAACATGATAAAATGTAACATTTTAACATGTTGCATTTTAACATGATAAAATGTTACATTTTAACATGTTTCATTTTAAATTGTTACATTTTAAAATGTAACATTTTAACGTTGCATTTTAATATGTTACATTTTAACATGTGTCATTTTAACATAATAAAATGTTACATTTTAACATGTTTCATTTTAACATGATAAAATGTTACATTTTAACGTTTCATTTTAACATGATAAAATGTTACATTTTAACATGTTGCATTTTAACATGATAAAATGTTACATTTTAACATGTTTCATTTTAACATGATATAATGTTACATTTTAACATGTTTCATTTTAACATGATAAAATGTTACATTATAACATGTTTCATTTTAACATGATAAAATGTTACATTTTAACATGTTTCATTTTAACATGATAAAATGTAACATTTTAACATGTTGCATTTTAACATGATAAAATGTTACATTTTAACATGTTTCATTTTAAATTGTTACATTTTAAAATGTAACATTTTAACGTTGCATTTTAATATGTTACATTTTAACATGTGTCATTTTAACATAATAAAATGTTACATTTTAACATGTTTCATTTTAACATGATAAAATGTTACATTTTAACGTTTCATTTTAACATGATAAAATGTTACATTTTAACATGTTGCATTTTAACATGATAAAATGTTACATTTTAACATGTTTCATTTTAACATGATAAAATGTTACATTTTAACGTTTCATTTTAACATGATAAAATGTTACATTTTAACATGATAAAATGTTACATTTTAACATGTTTCATTTTAACATGATAAAATGTAACTATTAACATGTTGCATTTTAACATGATAAAATGTTACATTTTAACATGTTTCATTTTAAAATGTAACATTTTAAAATGTAACATTTTAACATGTTACATTTTAATATGTTACATTTAACATGTTTCATTTTAACATGATAAAATGTTACATTTTAACGTTTCATTTTAACATGATAAAATGTTACATTTTAACATGTTGCATTTTAACATGATAAAATGTTTCATTTTAACATGTTGCATTTTAACATGATAAAATGTTACATTTTAACATGTTTCATTTTAACATGATAAAATGTTACATTTAAAAATGTTACATTTTTACATGTTTCATTTAAACATGATATAATGTTACATTTTAACATTTTTCATTTTAACATGATAAAATGTTACATTTTAACATGTTGCATTTTAACATGATAAAATGTTACATTTTAACATGTTGCATTTTAACATGATAAAATGTTACATTTTAACATGTTGCATTTTAACATGATAAAATGTTACATTTTAACATGTTTCATTTTAACATGATATAATGTTACATTTTAACATGTTTCATTTTAACATGATAAAATGTTACATTTTAACATGTTTCATTTTAACATGATAAAATGTTACATTTTAATGTTTCATTTTAACATGATAAAATGTTACATTTTAACATGTTGCATTTTAACATGATAAAATGTTACATTTTAACATGTTTCATTTTAAAATGTTACATTTTAAAATGTTACATTTAAAAATGTTAAATTTTAAAATGTTACATTTTAACATGTTACATTTTAATACGTTACATTTTACATGTTGCATTTTAACATGATAAAATGTTACATTTTAACATGTTGCATTTTAACATGATAAAATGTTACATTTTAAAATGTTAAATTTTAAAATGTTACATTTGAACATGTTACATTTTAATATGTTACATTTTATCATGTTGCATTTTAACATGATAAAATGTTACATTTTAACATGTTGCATTTTAACATGATAAAATGTTACATTTTAACATGTTTCATTTTAACATGATAAAATGTTACATTTTAACATGTTTCATTTTAACATGATAAAATGTTACATTTTAACATGTTGCATTTTAACATGATAAAATGTTACATTTTTACATGTTGCATTTTAACATGATAAAAATGTTACATTTTAACATGATAAAATGTTACATTTTAAAATGTTACATTTGAACATGTTACATTTTAATATGTTACATTTTAACATTTTGCATTTTAACATGATAAAATGTTACATTTTAACATGTTGCATTTTAACATGATAAAATGTTACATTTTAACATGTTTCATTTTAACATGATAATATGTTACATTTTAACATGTTTCATTTTAAAATGTTACATTTTAACATGTTACATTTTAATATGTTACATTTTAACATGTTGCATTTTAACATGATAAAATGTTACATTTTAACATGTTGTATTTCAACATGATAAAATGTTACATTTTAACATGTTGCATTTCAACATGATAAAATGTTACATTTTAACATGTTGCATTTTAACATGATAAAATGTTACATTTTAACATGTTTCATTTTAACATGATAAAATGTTACATTTTAACATGTTTCATTTAAAAATGTTACAATTTAAAATGTTACATTTTAACATGTTACATTTTAATATGTTACATTTTAACATGTTGCATTTTAACATGATAAAATGTTACATTTTAACATGTTGCATTTTAACATGATAAAATGTTACATTTTAACATATTGCGATTTAACATGATAAAATGTTACATTTTAAAATTTTACATTTGAACATGTTACATTTTAATATGTTACATTTAAACATGTTGCATTTTAACATGATAAAATGTTACATTTTAACATGTTGCATTTTAACATGATAAAATGTTACATTTTAACATGTTTCATTTTAACATGATAAAATGTTACATTTTAACATGTTTCATTTTAACATGATAAAATGTTACATTTTAACATGTTTCATTTTAACATGATAAAATGTTACATTTTAACATGTTTCATTTTAACATGATAAAATCTTACATTTTAACATGTTTCATTTTAACATGATAAAATGTTACTTTTTAACAAGTTGCATTTTAACATGATAAAATGTTACATTTTAACATGTTGCATTTTAACATGATAAAATGTTACATTTTAACTTGTTTCATTTTAACATGATAAAATGTTACATTTTAACATGTTTCATTTAAAAATGTTACATTAAAAAATGTTACATTTTAACATGTTACATTTTAATATGTTACATTTTAACATGTTGCATTTTAACATGATAAAATGTTACATTTTAACATGTTGCATTTTAACATGATAAAATGTTACATTTTAACATGTTGCATTTTAACATGATAAAATGTTACATTTTAACATGTTGCATTTTAACATGATAAAATGTTACATTTTAACATGTTTCATTTTAACATGATAAAATGTTACATTTTAACATGTTTCATTTAAAAATGTTACATTTTAAAATGTTACATTTTAACATGTTACATTTTAATATGTTAAATTTTAACATGTTGCATTTTAACATAGTAAAATGTTACATTTTAACATGTTGCATTTTAACATGATAAAATGTTACATTTTAACATATTGCGATTTAACATGATAAAATGTTACATTTTAAAATGTTACATTTGAACATGTTACATTTTAATATGTTACATTTTAACATGTTGCATTTTAACATGATAAAATGTTACATTTTAACATGTTTCATTTTAACATGATATAATGTTACATTTTAACATGTTTCATTTTAACATGATAAAATGTTACATTATAACATGTTTCATTTTAACATGATAAAATGTTACATTTTAACATGTTTCATTTTAACATGATAAAATGTTACATTTTAACATGTTTCATTTTAACATGATAAAATGTTACATTTTAACATGTTTCATTTTAACATGATAAAATGTTACATTTTAACATGTTTCATTTTAACACGATAAAATGTAACATTTTAACATGTTGCATTTTAACATGATAAAATGTTACATTTTAACATGTTTCATTTTAAATTGTTACATTTTAAAATGTAACATTTTAACGTTGCATTTTAATATGTTACATTTTAACATGTGTCATTTTAACATAATAAAATGTTACATTTTAACATGTTTCATTTTAACATGATAAAATGTTACATTTTAACGTTTCATTTTAACATGATAAAATGTTACATTTTAACATGTTGCATTTTAACATGATAAAATGTTACATTTTAACATGTTTCATTTTAACATGATAAAATGTTACATTTTAACGTTTCATTTTAACATGATAAAATGTTACATTTTAACATGATAAAATGTTACATTTTAACATGTTTCATTTTAACATGATAAAATGTAACTATTAACATGTTGCATTTTAACATGATAAAATGTTACATTTTAACATGTTTCATTTTAAAATGTAACATTTTAAAATGTAACATTTTAACATGTTACATTTTAATATGTTACATTTAACATGTTTCATTTTAACATGATAAAATGTTACATTTTAACGTTTCATTTTAACATGATAAAATGTTACATTTTAACATGTTGCATTTTAACATGATAAAATGTTTCATTTTAACATGTTGCATTTTAACATGATAAAATGTTACATTTTAACATGTTTCATTTTAACATGATAAAATGTTACATTTTTACATGTTTCATTTAAACATGATATAATGTTACATTTTAACATTTTTCATTTTAACATGATAAAATGTTACATTTTAACATGTTGCATTTTAACATGATAAAATGTTACATTTTAACATTTTGCATTTTAACATGATAAAATGTTACATTTTAACATGTTGCATTTTAACATGATAAAATGTTACATTTTAACATGTTTCATTTTAACATGATATAATGTTACATTTTAACATGTTTCATTTTAACATGATAAAATGTTACATTTTAACATGTTTCATTTTAACATGATAAAATGTTACATTTTAATGTTTCATTTTAACATGATAAAATGTTACATTTTAACATGTTGCATTTTAACATGATAAAATGTTACATTTTAACATGTTTCATTTTAAAATGTTACATTTTAAAATGTTACATTTAAAAATGTTAAATTTTAAAATGTTACATTTTAACATGTTACATTTTAATACGTTACATTTTAACATGTTGCATTTTAACATGATAAAATGTTACATTTTAACATGTTGCATTTTAACATGATAAAATGTTACATTTTAAAATGTTAAATTTTAAAATGTTACATTTTAAAATGTTACATTTGAACATGTTACATTTTAATATGTTACATTTTATCATGTTGCATTTTAACATGATAAAATGTTACATTTTAACATGTTGCATTTTAACATGATAAAATGTTACATTTTAACATGTTTCATTTTAACATGATAAAATGTTACATTTTAACATGTTTCATTTTAACATGATAAAATGTTACATTTTAACATGTTGCATTTTAACATGATAAAATGTTACATTTTTACATGTTGCATTTTAACATGATAAAAATGTTACATTTTAACATGTTGCATTTTAACATGATAAAATGTTACATTTTAAAATGTTACATTTGAACATGTTACATTTTAATATGTTACATTTTAACATTTTGCATTTTAACATGATAAAATGTTACATTTTAACATGTTGCATTTTAACATGATAAAATGTTACATTTTAACATGTTTCATTTTAACATGATAATATGTTACATTTTAACATGTTTCATTTTAAAATGTTACATTTTAACATGTTGCATTTTAACATGATAAAATGTTACATTTTAACATGTTGCATTTTAACATGATAAAATGTTACATTTTAACATATTGCGATTTAACATGATAAAATGTTACATTTTAAAATGTTACATTTGAACATGTTACATTTTAATATGTTACATTTAAACATGTTGCATTTTAACATGATAAAATGTTACATTTTAACATGTTGCATTTTAACATGATAAAATGTTACATTTTAACATGTTTCATTTTAACATGATAAAATGTTACATTTTAACATGTTGCATTTTAACATGATAAAATGTTACATTTTAAAATGTTACATTTGAACATGTTACATTTTAATATGTTACATTTTAACATTTTGCATTTTAACATGATAAAATGTTACATTTTAACATGTTGCATTTTAACATGATAAAATGTTACATTTTAACATGTTACATTTTAATATGTTACATTTTAACATGTTGCATTTTAACATGATAAAATGTTACATTTTAACATGTTGCATTTTAACATAATAAAATGTTACATTTTAACATGTTGCATTTTAACATGATAAAATGTTACATTTTAACATGTTTCATTTTAACATGATAAAATGTTACATTTTAACATGTTTCATTTAAAAATGTTACAATTTAAAATGTTACATTTTAACATGTTACATTTTAATATGTTACATTTTAACATGCTGCATTTTAACATGATAAAATGTTACATTTTAACATGTTGCATTTTAACATGATAAATGTTACATTTTAACATGTTTCATTTTAACATGATATAATGTTACATTTTAACATGTTTCATTTTAAAATGATAAAATGTTACATTTTAACATGTTTCATTTTAACATGATAAAATGTTACATTTTAACATGTTTCATTTTAACATAATAAAATGTTACATTTTAACATGTTGCATTTTAACATGATAATTAACATGTTGCATTTTAACATGATAAAATGTTACATTTTAACATGTTGCATTTAACATGATAAAATGTTACATTTTAACATGTTGCATTTAACATGATAAAATGTTACATTTTAACATGTTGCATTTTAACATGATAAAATGTTACATTTTAACATGTTTTATTTTAACATGATAAAATGTTACATTTAAAAATGTTACATTTTTACATGTTGCATTTTAACATGATAAAATGTTACATTTTAACATGTTTCATTTTAACATGATATAATGTTACATTTTAACATGTTTCATTTTAACATGATAAAATGTTACATTATAACATGTTTCATTTTAACATGATAAAATGTTACATTTTAACATGTTTCATTTTAACATGATAAAATGTTACATTTTAACATGTTTCATTTTAACATGATAAAATGTTACATATTAACATGTTTCATTTTAACATGATAAAATGTTACATTTTAACATGTTTCATTTTAACATGATAAAATGTAACATTTTAACATGTTGCATTTTAACATGATAAAATGTTACATTTTAACATGTTTCATTTTAACATGATATAATGTTACATTTTAACATGTTTCATTTTAACATGATAAAATGTTACATTATAACATGTTTCATTTTAACATGATAAAATGTTACATTTTAACATGTTTCATTTTAACATGATAAAATGTTACATTTTAACATGTTTCATTTTAACATGATAAAATGTTACATATTAACATGTTTCATTTTAACATGATAAAATGTTACATTTTAACATGTTTCATTTTAACATGATAAAATGTAACATTTTAACATGTTGCATTTTAACATGATAAAATGTTACATTTTAACATGTTTCATTTTAAATTGTTACATTTTAAAATGTAACATTTTAACGTTGCATTTTAATATGTTACATTTTAACATGTGTCATTTTAACATAATAAAATGTTACATTTTAACATGTTTCATTTTAACATGATAAAATGTTACATTTTAACGTTTCATTTTAACATGATAAAATGTTACATTTTAACATGTTGCATTTTAACATGATAAAATGTTACATTTTAACATGTTTCATTTTAACATGATATAATGTTACATTTTAACATGTTTCATTTTAACATGATAAAATGTTGCATTATAACATGTTTCATTTTAACATGATAAAATGTTACATTTTAACATGTTTCATTTTAACATGATAAAATGTAACATTTTAACATGTTGCATTTTAACATGATAAAATGTTACATTTTAACATGTTTCATTTTAAATTGTTACATTTTAAAATGTAACATTTTAACGTTGCATTTTAATATGTTACATTTTAACATGTGTCATTTTAACATAATAAAATGTTACATTTTAACATGTTTCATTTTAACATGATAAAATGTTACATTTTAATGTTTCATTTTAACATGATAAAATGTTACATTTTAACATGTTGCATTTTAACATGATAAAATGTTACATTTTAACATGTTTCATTTTAAAATGTTACATTTTAAAATGTTACATTTAAAAATGTTAAATTTTAAAATGTTACATTTTAACATGTTACATTTTAATACGTTACATTTTACATGTTGCATTTTAACATGATAAAATGTTACATTTTAACATGTTGCATTTTAACATGATAAAATGTTACATTTTAAAATGTTAAATTTTAAAATGTTACATTTGAACATGTTACATTTTAATATGTTACATTTTATCATGTTGCATTTTAACATGATAAAATGTTACATTTTAACATGTTGCATTTTAACATGATAAAATGTTACATTTTAACATGTTTCATTTTAACATGATAAAATGTTACATTTTAACATGTTTCATTTTAACATGATAAAATGTTACATTTTAACATGTTGCATTTTAACATGATAAAATGTTACATTTTTACATGTTGCATTTTAACATGATAAAAATGTTACATTTTAACATGTTGCATTTTAACATGATAAAATGTTACATTTTAAAATGTTACATTTGAACATGTTACATTTTAATATGTTACATTTTAACATTTTGCATTTTAACATGATAAAATGTTACATTTTAACATGATAAAATGTTACATTTTAACATGTTTCATTTTAACATGATAATATGTTACATTTTAACATGTTTCATTTTAAAATGTTACATTTTAACATGTTACATTTTAATATGTTACATTTTAACATGTTGCATTTTAACATGATAAAATGTTACATTTTAACATGTTGTATTTCAACATGATAAAATGTTACATTTTAACATGTTGCATTTCAACATGATAAAATGTTACATTTTAACATGTTGCATTTTAACATGATAAAATGTTACATTTTAACATGTTTCATTTTAACATGATAAAATGTTACATTTTAACATGTTTCATTTAAAAATGTTACAATTTAAAATGTTACATTTTAACATGTTACATTTTAATATGTTACATTTTAACATGTTGCATTTTAACATGATAAAATGTTACATTTTAACATGTTGCATTTTAACATGATAAAATGTTACATTTTAACATATTGCGATTTAACATGATAAAATGTTACATTTTAAAATTTTACATTTGAACATGTTACATTTTAATATGTTACATTTAAACATGTTGCATTTTAACATGATAAAATGTTACATTTTAACATGTTGCATTTTAACATGATAAAATGTTACATTTTAACATGTTTCATTTTAACATGATAAAATGTTACATTTTAACATGTTTCATTTTAACATGATAAAATGTTACATTTTAACATGTTTCATTTAAAAATGTTACAATTTAAAATGTTACATTTTAACATGTTACATTTTAATATGTTACATTTTAACATGTTGCATTTTAACATAGTAAAATGTTACATTTTAACATGTTTCATTTTAACATAATAAAATGTTACATTTTAACATGTTGCATTTTAACATGATAAAATGTTACATTTTAACATGTTGCATTTAACATGATAAAATGTTACATTTTAACATGTTGCATTTAACATGATAAAATGTTACATTTTAACATGTTGCATTTTAACATGATAAAATGTTACATTTTAACATGTTTTATTTTAACATGATAAAATGTTACATTTAAAAATGTTACATTTTTACATGTTGCATTTTAACATGATAAAATGTTACATTTTAACATGTTTCATTTTAACATGATATAATGTTACATTTTAACATGTTTCATTTTAACATGATAAAATGTTACATTATAACATGTTTCATTTTAACATGATAAAATGTAACATTTTAACATGTTGCATTTTAACATGATAAAATGTTACATTTTAACATGTTTCATTTTAACATGATATAATGTTACATTTTAACATGTTTCATTTTAACATGATAAAATGTTACATTATAACATGTTTCATTTTAACATGATAAAATGTTACATTTTAACATGTTTCATTTTAACATGATAAAATGTTACATTTTAACATGTTTCATTTTAACATGATAAAATGTTACATATTAACATGTTTCATTTTAACATGATAAAATGTTACATTTTAACATGTTTCATTTTAACATGATAAAATGTAACATTTTAACATGTTGCATTTTAACATGATAAAATGTTACATTTTAACATGTTTCATTTTAAATTGTTACATTTTAAAATGTAACATTTTAACGTTGCATTTTAATATGTTACATTTTAACATGTGTCATTTTAACATAATAAAATGTTACATTTTAACATGTTTCATTTTAACATGATAAAATGTTACATTTTAACGTTTCATTTTAACATGATAAAATGTTACATTTTAACATGTTGCATTTTAACATGATAAAATGTTACATTTTAACATGTTTCATTTTAACATGATATAATGTTACATTTTAACATGTTTCATTTTAACATGATAAAATGTTACATTATAACATGTTTCATTTTAACATGATAAAATGTTACATTTTAACATGTTTCATTTTAACATGATAAAATGTAACATTTTAACATGTTGCATTTTAACATGATAAAATGTTACATTTTAACATGTTTCATTTTAAATTGTTACATTTTAAAATGTAACATTTTAACGTTGCATTTTAATATGTTACATTTTAACATGTGTCATTTTAACATAATAAAATGTTACATTTTAACATGTTTCATTTTAACATGATAAAATGTTACATTTTAACGTTTCATTTTAACATGATAAAATGTTACATTTTAACATGTTGCATTTTAACATGATAAAATGTTACATTTTAACATGTTTCATTTTAACATGATAAAATGTTACATTTTAACGTTTCATTTTAACATGATAAAATGTTACATTTTAACATGATAAAATGTTACATTTTAACATGATAAAATGTTACATTTTAACATGTTTCATTTTAACATGATAAAATGTAACTATTAACATGTTGCATTTTAACATGATAAAATGTTACATTTTAACATGTTTCATTTTAAAATGTAACATTTTAAAATGTAACATTTTAACATGTTACATTTTAATATGTTACATTTAACATGTTTCATTTTAACATGATAAAATGTTACATTTTAACGTTTCATTTTAACATGATAAAATGTTACATTTTAACATGTTGCATTTTAACATGATAAAATGTTTCATTTTAACATGTTGCATTTTAACATGATAAAATGTTACATTTTAACATGTTTCATTTTAACATGATAAAATGTTACATTTAAAAATGTTACATTTTTACATGTTTCATTTAAACATGATATAATGTTACATTTTAACATTTTTCATTTTAACATGATAAAATGTTACATTTTAACATGTTGCATTTTAACATGATAAAATGTTACATTTTAACATGTTGCATTTTAACATGATAAAATGTTACATTTTAACATGTTTCATTTTAACATGATATAATGTTACATTTTAACATGTTTCATTTTAACATGATAAAATGTTACATTTTAACATGTTTCATTTTAACATGATAAAATGTTACATTTTAATGTTTCATTTTAACATGATAAAATGTTACATTTTAACATGTTGCATTTTAACATGATAAAATGTTACATTTTAACATGTTTCATTTTAAAATGTTACATTTTAACATGTTTCATTTTAAAATGTTACATTTTAAAATGTTACATTTAAAAATGTTAAATTTTAAAATGTTACATTTTAACATGTTACATTTTAATACGTTACATTTTACATGTTGCATTTTAACATGATAAAATGTTACATTTTAACATGTTGCATTTTAACATGATAAAATGTTACATTTTAAAATGTTAAATTTTAAAATGTTACATTTGAACATGTTACATTTTAATATGTTACATTTTATCATGTTGCATTTTAACATGATAAAATGTTACATTTTAACATGTTGCATTTTAACATGATAAAATGTTACATTTTAACATGTTTCATTTTAACATGATAAAATGTTACATTTTAACATGTTTCATTTTAACATGATAAAATGTTACATTTTAACATGTTGCATTTTAACATGATAAAATGTTACATTTTTACATGTTGCATTTTAACATGATAAAAATGTTACATTTTAACATGTTGCATTTTAACATGATAAAATGTTACATTTTAAAATGTTACATTTGAACATGTTACATTTTAATATGTTACATTTTAACATTTTGCATTTTAACATGATAAAATGTTACATTTTAACATGATAAAATGTTACATTTTAACATGTTTCATTTTAACATGATAATATGTTACATTTTAACATGTTTCATTTTAAAATGTTACATTTTAACATGTTACATTTTAATATGTTACATTTTAACATGTTGCATTTTAACATGATAAAATGTTACATTTTAACATGTTGTATTTCAACATGATAAAATGTTACATTTTAACATGTTGCATTTCAACATGATAAAATGTTACATTTTAACATGTTGCATTTTAACATGATAAAATGTTACATTTTAACATGTTTCATTTTAACATGATAAAATGTTACATTTTAACATGTTTCATTTAAAAATGTTACAATTTAAAATGTTACATTTTAACATGTTACATTTTAATATGTTACATTTTAACATGTTGCATTTTAACATGATAAAATGTTACATTTTAACATGTTGCATTTTAACATGATAAAATGTTACATTTTAACATATTGCGATTTAACATGATAAAATGTTACATTTTAAAATTTTACATTTGAACATGTTACATTTTAATATGTTACATTTAAACATGTTGCATTTTAACATGATAAAATGTTACATTTTAACATGTTGCATTTTAACATGATAAAATGTTACATTTTAACATGTTTCATTTTAACATGATAAAATGTTACATTTTAACATGTTTCATTTTAACATGATAAAATGTTACATTTTAACATGTTTCATTTTAACATGATAAAATCTTACATTTTAACATGTTTCATTTTAACATGATAAAATGTTACTTTTTAACAAGTTGCATTTTAACATGATAAAATGTTACATTTTAACATGTTGCATTTTAACATGATAAAATGTTACATTTTAACTTGTTTCATTTTAACATGATAAAATGTTACATTTTAACATGTTTCATTTAAAAATGTTACATTAAAAAATGTTACATTTTAACATGTTATATTTTAATATGTTACATTTTAACATGTTGCATTTTAACATGATAAAATGTTACATTTTAACATGTTGCATTTTAACATGATAAAATGTTACATTTTAACATGTTGCATTTTAACATGATAAAATGTTACATTTTAACATGTTGCATTTTAACATGATAAAATGTTACATTTTAACATGTTTCATTTTAACATGATAAAATGTTACATTTTAACATGTTTCATTTAAAAATGTTACATTTTAAAATGTTACATTTTAATATGTTACATTTTAACATGTTGCATTTTAACATAGTAAAATGTTACATTTTAACATGTTGCATTTTAACATGATAAAATGTTACATTTTAACATATTGCGATTTAACATGATAAAATGTTACATTTTAAAATGTTACATTTGAACATGTTACATTTTAATATGTTACATTTTAACATGTTGCATTTTAACATGATAAAATGTTACATTTTAACATGTTGCATTTTAACATGATAAAATGTTACATTTTAACATGTTTCATTTTAACATGATAAAATGTTACATTTTAACTTGTTTCATTTTAACATGATAAATTGTTACATTTTAACATGTTTCATTTTAACATAATAAAATGTTACATTTAAACATGTTTCATTTTAACATGATAAAATTTTACATTTTAACATGTTTCATTTTAACATGATAAAATGTTACATTTTAACATGTTTCATTTTAACATGATAAAATGTTACATTTTAACATGTTTCATTTTAACATGATAAAATGTTACATTTTAACATGTTGCATTTTAACATGATAAAATGTTACATTTTAACTTGTTTCATTTTAACATGATAAAATGTTACATTTTTACATGTTTCATTTAAAAATGTTACATTAAAAAATGTTACATTTTAACATGTTACATTTTAATATGTTGCATTTTAACATGTTGCATTTTAACATGATAAAATGTTACATTTTAACATGTTGCATTTTAACATGATAAAATGTTACATTTTAACATGTTGCATTTTAACATGATAAAATGTTACATTTTAACATGTTTCATTTTAACATGATAAAATGTTACATTTTAACATGTTGCATTTTAACATGATAAAATGTTACATTTAAAAATGTTACATTTTTACATGTTTCATTTAAACATGATAAAATGTTACATTTTAACATTTTTCATTTTAACATCATAAAATGTTACATTTTAACATGTTACATTTTAATATGTTACATTTAAACATGTTGCATTTTAACATGATAAAATGTTACATTTTAACATGTTGCATTTTAACATGATAAAATGTTACATTTAAACACGTTTCATTTTAACATGATAAAATTTTACATTTTAACATGTTTCATTTTAACATGATAAAATGTTACATTTTAACATGTTTCATTTTAACATGATAAAATGTTACATTTTAACATGTTTCATTTTAACATGATAAAATGTTACATTTTAACATGCTTCATTTTAACATCATAAAATGTTACATTTTAACATGTTTCATTTTAACATGATAAAATGTTACATTTTAACATGTTGCATTTTAACATGATAAAATGTTACATTTTAACATGTTTCATTTTAACATGATAAAATGTTACATTTTAACATGTTGCATTTTAACATGATAAAATGTTACATTTTAAAATGTTACATTTTAAATTGTTACATTTTAAAATGTTACATTTTAAATTGTAACATTTTAAAATGTTACATTTTAACATGTTACATTTTAATACGTTACATTTTAACATGTTGCATTTTAACATGATAAAATGTTACATTTTAACGTGTTGCATTTTAACATGATAAAATGCTACATTTTAACATGTTTCATTTTAACATGATAAAATGTTACATTTTAACATGTTTCATTTTAACATGATAAAATGTTACATTTTAACGTTTCATTTTAACATGATAAAATGTTACATTTTAACATGTTGCATTTTAACATGATAAAATGTTTCATTTTAACATGTTGCATTTTAACATGATAAAATGTTACATTTTAACATGTTTCATTTTAACATGATAAAATGTTACATTTTAACATGTTTCATTTTAACATGATAAAATGTTACATTTTAACATGTTTCATTTTAACATGATAAAATGTTACATTTTAACATGATAAAATGTTACATTTTTACATGTTGCATTTTAACATGATAAAAATGTTACATTTTAACATGTTGCATTTTAACATGATAAAATGTTACATTTTAAAATGTTACATTTGAACATGTTATATTTTAATATGTTACATTTTAACATTTTGCATTTTAACATGATAAAATGTTACATTTTAACATGTTGCATTTTAACATGATGTAAAGTTCTCTGGCCTCTACTCCTCTGTAGAGGTAAAAGAAACTTACGAAACCTTCACAAAACAAAAACTTACTTCAAAGGGGGAAAAATGTAGCTAGGGCAGAGTACTCTCTAAATGGAGGACCTCTAGGATCGTGGAATAAGTGAACACCAGTGCAGTATAATACTATGATTTAATAAGTCTAACTAAATGTGCACACATAAAATAAGTACATAAAATAAAGAGTTAATAAAGAGTAAATAATTGTTACACAGCGATATAACAATAATTGAGAATAGCAAAAACACAAATACAATTGAAATTATATGATTGAATATTTACACCCTATGTTTTGAGTTTATTATCTGTATAATGATATGAAATGAAATATTTCCCTTGACACTTAAATGTATTTAAAATATAAGTTGTAAACACTTGCAATGTCCTATCCTAAATCAAACCGATATTTACATACAAGTTAGTGCATCCTTCTAATAATATATACAAACTAAACAAACATTTAAAATACGTGTTTAACACCCTGATTTTTTTATTATTTATACATATTTGAAATTGTCTCTTTTATATTATACACGTCTATATATAGTCCAACTAATAGGTTTATTTAATTTGGATTCGATTTGAATCCTGTTTATTCAAACTTCAAATGGCTCTAGTTTAGGTTGACCCCTTTTAGTTTAATTAAGGGTTAATATTTATATGAACTTTAACGTAATTCTACTTAATTTACTCTGTTTATATATAATTACTTTAATTAACTTTTCTTTCTAATAGTTTATTTATTTCATTATATATATATATATATATTTTGTTATATTTTATGGAGTTTTTCCCTCACATTTACGTTGTGCACACTAGGACCAAATGAGTGAAGATATTTTGACATACCACAAGACGAGGCAGTTGGGCGACGATTGAAAGGTTTCCCCGGGGCGTTCCTTAGGTGCGGGCGTACACTCCGGGGTTGCTCGCTCGGGACACAAGGGTTGGTCGAAGCGCAGTCCTTCCTCTCGTCGTCGGTCGCTCGTCCTGGGCCGTCCTCTTCGGGTCGCTTTGGTCCTTGGTAGCGTGGTAGTGTCCTGGTGGCCTTGGGTCTTGAAGAACAGCCGTGGGGTTGTGGTGTCCTCGTGGTCTCGAGTCTGGTCGGGATCTTAACAGGCGCTTCAGACTAACCCGCTAAGTCACTGTCCCTACTCGATCCGGGACTCCCGACGGTTTCTTCTTTGAAGTGTTACTTCCTCAGACCTCTCCAAGACTGATTAACAATTTTCGTCCCCAAGACCTCCTTTCCCTCCTTCGATGTTTGGTTCTTCCCCCGATGTCTTCGGGAAACGCCTACCCTCCAATCATCCGTGGAATATCTCCGATCATCGTCCTCATTGGCTTCTCCCCTCATGTCCAGCCTCCAGAGGGCGTGGTGCTGACCGTAAGTAAAATAATTTCTCTATGCATGTATAATTTCTTGGAATCGATGGGAACAATATTGTTTCTCGTCGATTGTTCCCATCGGTTACAATTTCTTCTACGATGCATTCCAGATCGAAATTCAATCTATGCCTGGCTTGTTCTCAGCCAGGTCTTTGCCCATGAGAACGTGACTTGAACCTGAGATCTTGCGATCATCTTTACTTTTTATTTCCATGAGGGGTCAGCGAACGTTTTCTATTGTTCGTAAAGAGAAATAATTTAATAAATTAAATTTAAAATTTCCATATGTTTATACTCCCCCGCTGCCTTTTAACTTGGTCCCCAAGTTTCCTCTTCAAGTTTCGTTTTAAGTTATTAATTAATTTTTCTGTTAGTTTTGTTGTAGGAGGGTAGGTGGTTGTGTAGAACGCTGTGGCGCTGAGGTGGGACGGAGCTCTCCTTCCTCAACGCGCAGCTGTGGATTGTTGTGACGAGTCAGCTGTGCGCTATCGTAGTGTTTGTAAACAGACCTTGCTACTGTATGTCACTGTGTCGACTGTTATGTAGTTTCAAGTAGAGTAGAGATTATGGATTTCTTTATGATTATAATTCTATTAATTAATATATATTTATTGTATTTTGTAAGCATATAAAATATTTACAGATATTTACAGATATATACATGTACTTTAGAACAAAGTTTTTATCGTCCTTCTTTTGTGAATGATATTTTCTTAGTGGGTTTCTTGGCGCTGATTATAGTCTCTATTAGGTAATAGCATTTTTATTTGTATTGCTTGAAGGCTCAGACAATATATTAAAACGAGACATGTTATAGTTAGGACTGTGGACCATCCTAGCAAAATATAAAATAATAATTTAGTGTTTCCAAAAAGGTCAAAGTCGGTATTTGGTAAGACGAGGTGTTCCATTTTCTTTAATTTGGTGACTTCAAAGGTTGGATTATTGAAGGTCCAGTTTGAATCAAGTATCTCTGAAAGGTTGTCAAATTCATGTTTGATTCCTTTGCGTAGGGGAAATAGTTTGATTGTTTTTAATTTAGTCCAAGATGCTGGGATTAGGTTTATAATGTTTGTTGTGTTATCTTCTTTACCGCATGGTCTCACTGTAGTGATGAGGATTAAATTTTCCAATTTTAGTTGGCAGTCACATGGGATGTTGATTTGAATAGTTCCAATAGCTGTGGCTGGCAATAATTTCGAAGATGTGTCATCTGGGCAAACTAAATTTAGTTCTTGCTGTATGTTCGTAATAAGATATTTATTTGGTAATAGTTCTGTGATTATTGGATATTTTGGTTGGTTTTCACATATAAAATGGCAATTTTGTTGTAGTTTGTCAAAAGAAGCTGAAGAAAGAATCATGTGGAGACATAATTGCATGTTGTTTGCAGTTATTGTTATACGTGGAATTTTGCATAAAGGATATGAATGTTCATTGCAGTTCTTGTCTGAAGTGCTTATTACTTTAGTGTATTTTGAAGTTTTGAAAATTATGTTTTCTTCCATGTGTAGTGAACATATTTTGTTTTTCCAAATCAATGGGGTGTTTATAGTTCTGAAAACTTCTCCTTCGATATTGGAGTTAATTAAAGGAATGTGTACTTTAGCAACTAGTGTACTTCCAAATATAGTACAATGGGTAAGTTTAAGTTTGTAGTGTAGATGTAATTTCGATAGGGGAATGGCGAGTTTAAGCTGTTTGAGTTTTGCGTCTTCTTGGAGCTGTTTCAACGTTGTAGTTAAATTTTGTGGGTTGACAAGATTTTGTGATAGTAAATTTTGATTGCATTTTTCTATTATCTCCCGCTGCTTATCTTGAATGTAGTTGTATAAAATGTGGCTCCACGACTGTTGTATTGTAGCATAGATGTGCTGTAAAATGTTTTTATTGTGCTGAGATTTCATTTCGTTTAGGTTATTTTTAACAATTGTAAATCCTTTATGTACCTTGACGGCTAGGTTTTCAACATTTTTTGTAAAGTTGTTTAGGTTAGTTGTTGTTCTAACTAAATCTTGATACTGAGTTCCTACAGAATCGATAATTTTGTTAGTATGCTCTTCGATACCTTTTTGGTTTTCGTAAATGTTTGAGATTTGTTGTTTATTTGCGAGGTCGCAACACCATTCAAAGAAATTTTGTAGAAATAATAGTCCCCTCTTGCTTCTAGTTTCCGAGAAGGATTGGTTTGAAAGTTCAGTATTTAGGTAGTTTGAGTTTATCTGGTCTATGATTAGATTATGTAGTGTAGCAAGATTATTTTGAATTGTACACAAATCTTGAGTTTCGCTGCAGTCCGAAAAATTTGTTTCAGTAGTTGTCCAAGGGTCTACTTTAGGTTTAGTAAGGATAGTTGTAGTGAATATTGCCGGTATTATAGCTTCGTAAGGAATGTAGTCTGTTCTTTCTTGAAAGTGATGTCCTGAGAAAATTTGGAATCGTGTCGAGTTGTCTTGTGATTGAGCCGTCACCGTCTTGGCTGCACTTATTAACATCAATAACAGTAGTAGCTTTCGATACTTCATTTCTAGGCCGTTGGATTTCTGGACCGCAAAATTGTATTAGTAATATTCAATATTTTGACATTGTGATACTAAATTAGATTAGCTCATGTTATATTTAAGAATATGATTTCCTGGTTATAAGGATATTATTGTTTCTATCTAAATTGTAAATTTGATGATAATTTATTGGTGGGTTGTATTGTTTTTCGTAGTGACTATTACTGTGGGTTTATAGACATAACACGGGTGATCAGTCCGTAATATGGCTTTAAATGACAGTAATTGGTGGTTTTTATGTAAATGTTCTAGAAGTATTCTGAAGAGTTGAGATGAATATTCTAACTTTGTCCAGTTTCCATGGAAGTACTGTAGACTAGCGCGTGGGATCTGCTGAGTCTAGGCTGTAAAGCTGCGTTTCTCGGTGCTCTTATCTTATAAAATGTACAGATGTTGGTGGAATGCACGTATGTTCTTAGTATTCGGCCATCTTGTATTATACACCCACTCTTGTTCTAGTTTCTAACTGCTCAGTTTGTGAGTTTCGGTCCGTAGTTATGTATGTTATGTTTTGTGTCGGTTTGCGGTAGGGGCAGTGACGAATTTAGTGTTGGTTTCTAAAATTCTTGGAATACATTGGAATAACATTTTGAAGGTATTTTGAATCGTGAGGTCTTTAAATTTAGGGATATTCTATTCACAAGGTTTACAATCTTCTTTATTTGCGTAGGCGTGTAAAATATAGCGTTCCATTTAATATTAATTTTATTTCTTAAGTATTTAGATGAAATAATTTTTTTTTCTTTGTTGCCTCGTCCACCATATATGATACTTAATTATTAGTTGAGTAGGTAACTATTGACTGTCACAAAGATATAATGACTAGTATTTTATATTCTTGTAAGCATCAATAGTTACGTTGGTCCGTTCAAATTTCGTTGGGTGCGTCATTCTTGAAAATTCTTGAGTTATAATTTTACAAAGTATATTTTAATGCTAGATAAACTTGAGAAATTCTTGGGGGAGGTAGCATTGTTTAACAGTAGCGTAGAGCTGTAGAGTTCCTGTTCAATTCGGCAATATTTCCTTGTATCCGTGTTTTTAATTCCCAAGCTGTTTCTATCCATTTTAAATTGTATTTAATAAATTTATATGTTGGTAGTTTGTTTTAATATAAATAGTATTCTTGATTCTTGGTAAATTAGATGAACTTATACGTGACAAAGATATTTCTTCAGGTAAAGGCCTTACAAAACGTGTGAGTGGTATTTGTTATTAGTTATAATTATTTTTAAGTTAGGGATAAAAAGGTGGCTGCCCATCTTTTCCTCGCCAACCAACACTAGTTAAGCTGCTTTTTACGACTTTGGTCGTAATTTAACCGCTGGCGCAGGTTTCTATAGTTATGAATACTATAAGTCAAGGAATTCTATTCCGGCGTATTTATACGCTTTAATTTTTAAGGTGTGAGAAAGTGATGTGTGTGCGTGAGATCTGGAGGAATATTTTTACACGTATAAGAATTTTTAAACTATCTACGGTGAAATGGTTTCATTCTTGTAATATGTACAGGTTGATTCACCATTTTGCCTCTCCTTTCAAGTAACACCATATAAGTTGTGTCATTAATTTTATCCGTAATGAAGTATGGTCCTCTATAAATGTTGTTAAATTTGTTGTATTCGCCTTTAAAGTCTGGGGGATTTTGTACAAGTACTTCATCTCCGATTTGTAGTTGTAAATCTCGTTTTGTGGCGTCAAAATATTTTTTCTGGGTTTCTTGAGCCTTTTGAAGAATTTGTGGAATCTCCTTGCGTACCTTTTGAATATTTCTTATCTCTTTGACGATATCTGGGTCTTGATCTTTATGAATATACATGTAGTCTGATGGGAGATTTGCTTCACGGCCGTACATTAAATAAAACGGTGAATATCCAGTACTTTTGTTTACAGTAGTGTTGTAGCTAAATGTAGCGTAGCGCACATAATCTGACCATTTATTTGGTTCATTTTCAATATAGTGACTAATTGTTTTTTTGAAAATTAAGTTCATTCTCTCCGTCAACCCTTGTATTCTGTACATATATGGTGGGCTGGCGCGTTGAGCTATGCCTAAACTTAATAAAAGTTCCTTGAGTACATTTCCCATGAAATGGGTTCCTTGATCGTGCGTTATGACTTTAGGACAGCCGTATTGACAAAATAAATCGAGTAAAACGTTTGCAGTTGTTTTCGCATCGGCAGATCGGGTACATTTTGCAAAAACCATTCTCGTGGTTGGGCAAGTAATCATTAAAATATACTTGTAACCTCTACTTTGGGTGATTGGTCCCATATAATCAATTATTAGTCTTTCAAAAGGGGTGGTGGGGGGAACTTGTGGGGTTAGCTTGTCATATTGTTTATAAGTGGGTGTTCGTTTTAATTGGCACTGTACACATGTGTCTGTGTAATTTTGAATATCTTTTGTCATCTCCGGCCAGTGATAACGTTGCTTGATCTTTTTTGTAGTCTTGAAGCTTGAAAAATGTCCTCCTGAATAAACATTGTCATGGAAGATTTTTAAAATGTCATTCACCTTTTCACGTGGTATTGCAAGTAAATAGTCATTTGTCTTGCCGTTAAACTGTTTGTAGTATAATAAGCCATCTCTTTCTTCATATTTCCTACTTTGGCTTCTAATCTTTTTAGGAACTGCTTCAGGTGAAATTTTTGCTAATTTTACTTGTTTTAAATATGGGTCTTTAGATTGTAATTCTTCAAAGTTTTCTGTCTTGATTTCTTCTAAGTTTAGAATAATTTCAAAGGGATCTTCGTCAAGTATGTCTTGAGGTGGGTTTCTTGAGAGACTGTCGGCTAATGAGTTACTTGTGCCCGTTTTGTACTTTACATCAATGTCATAATCGACCAGTGATAACGCTAATCTGTTTAGTCGAGAAGACGTGTGTTTGAAATTTTTGTAGTGTACTAAGGCTTGACAGTCTGTGTAAATAGTAGTTTTCCGTCCTAATGTGAATTCTCTCCAATAATTTACTGCATAAACTAAACTCATCATTTCTCTTTCGGCGTTTGAATACCGTTGTTGTGTGTCCGTATACTTTTTTGATAAATAAGCGATCGGATGTTGCTTGCCCGTGTCCGGATTTGTTTGAGTAAGACAAGCACCAAGTGCGCTTAAACTTGAATCTACATAGATTGATGCTTCCCAATCATCATTCCAATGTTTTAATAGGGGTGGGTTTGTTAGAATCTCCTTAATTTTTGTGAATGCTTTTTCACAGTCCTCTGTCCACGTGAATGCTATGTTTTTGTTCGAGTCTTTAATTAAGTTTGTAAGAGGTAAGGTTATATCAGCATAATTTTTTATATGTTTTCGGAAAAATGATGATGAGCCTAAAAATTGCCTAACTTTTCTAATACAATTTGGCCTTCTAAAGTCTTGAATGGCTGTGACTGTAGATTTTTGAGGTAATATTCCCTGGTTTGTTACTGTGTATCCCAAGATGTCCACTTGTTCATATAAAAATTTACATTTTTGTGTATTTAATTTCAAGTTAGCTTCGTGTAGAATCTTTAAGATTGTTTCCAAATTTTGTAGATCTTGTTCAAACGATTTCCCATAAACAATAACATCGTCAATGTAGCAAACGACTTTATTGTATAGATGTTTGTTTAGTAAAGCTAGGATCGCTTTACTGAACAATGCTGAAGATACTTTTAATCCCATGGTAAGCCTTTTGTATCTAAGTAGTCTGTCCTGAGTTTTAATCGTTAATAATTGTCTATCTTGTTCTCGTACCAATAATTGGTGGTATGCTCCCTTTAAATCTAATTTAGTGAACGTGTTGGCATTATTTAAGCTGTTTAGTACCAAGTTTACGGATGGAGTGGGATAAATACATGGTTTTAAAATTTGGTTTACTTTCCTCATGTCGCCAACAAGACGTGGAGATTTGTCCTTATTTCGTGTTATAAATACTGGGCTTGCGTATTCACAGAAATCCGGGCATTCTTCTAAAATATCGGCTTCTAACAGCTCATCTAATAATTTATTTAGTTCATCTCGCTCTTGTTTATTTTGTTTATACGGAGGTGAATTTACTGGTTGGGCGTTGGGAATTGTTTCTAGCGATACTGGTGGTAAATTTGCAGGGGTTAGATCCTTGATATTTGTAGTGAACATATCGGAATATTTTTTTAGCATTTTAACGACCTGATTGTGTTGATCTGTTGTTAAGTGGGGAGAGATGTTGAAATTTACGTTATCTTTATCCTTAAGAATTTGTTTGTTTGGATTTCTTGGATGAATTATCTCCTGGGTATGTTTATTTGTGTGATGCACGCTAACAGTAATTTCATCTGTGCAGTAACCTAATGTTGTGTTGGCATTTATATGTTTGTGGGTATTTGAAGCATTGTAGATATTTAAATATTTATTTCCTTCTATGAGATAAATATGGCATTTCTTCTTTTCTTTTAAGGATTTTTCTTGCTCAAAAACTGCTTCCTTACTAACATTTGCCTTTAGTTCTACCCTTATGTGTTGATGTGGAGCAATAATCAGGTCCCTATCACATTTAATATCGATAATGTTTTGTTTGTCAGATTGAGTTGTGAAATGACAGTTTACATTTTCGATTTGAAATAACCACTTCTTGTTCATTTTAATTTTGTGTTTGTAGTCACCTAAATTGAAAATGATTTCTTTTGTGTTGTAATTTAGCTCAAGTTTGTTTTTGTTTAAGAATCGGTTGCCTAAAATGATGTCATTAATTATATCCGGTGACACGTAAAGTGTCTCTCTAATAATTATGTTATCTATTTCCAGCATGATTTCTGTTGTCCCTAAAATGTTTATTGGTGTGCTATTTGCTGATAACACATTAGGTGTTTGACTTTTAATAATGTTCCCTTCATTTACTAGTTTTGAATTTATTAAACTAATATTACATCCCGTATCTACTATGCACTGTATTACTTCGTTATGATGGTTTGTTAACTTAGCATTTAACGTCAAAACTGGAACCGTATTATTTTCCTGCTTTCCCATCTTGAATAGGGTTTCGTATATCTCCTTATCTTCTGATCTTCGATTCTTCCTTGCCTTGTGTATTCTGTCGGGAGCTATACGTTGCATCTCACAACCGTTAACAATGTGTTGTTCTTCCTGTTCTTCTAATTCTTTGCAGATTTTCTTCTTATCTTGTTCTCCTAAAATTTCATCTCGTTCTATATCAGTCTCCTTCACTTCCTCTTCATTCTTCTTCTTATCTTCTTCTGGTTTCTTCTTCTCTTCAGTCTTCCTCTTCTCATTTCTCTTCTTATCCTCGTAACATTCTTTATCCGTTTCTCTCCTCCAATGTGTCGTCCTAGTAAACAATGGTTCTACGGTCGAACGAGTTCTCCAATTTCTTTGGTCTATCTTCGATTCTCTACTTTCTCTAGAATTTTCTTCTGTTCTAGTGTAGTGTCTCGATCTATCCTCTTTCTTCTCATCCTCAATTTTTATCTGTCTTTTATGTTGTTTCATGTGTTTAGAAGTTTGTATGGTAGGGAATTCTTGTTCGTAATTTGTAATTTCAAAATATGTATTTTGGGTATTTTGTGGCCTAATACTGAATGGTTGAGGAGACCTTCCTGTGTTGTTAGTATGGAAAGGCCCCCTTCTAATTAGTTTTTTTGTTGGGTTCGGTCATTTTTGTACATTTTAGGTTTCAGTCGGAAGCATTCTTCTCTCGAGTGGTTGGTCATCTTGCAGTGGTCGCAGTATTTCCTAGTGTTGGTGGAGTGGTGGACTGGTGTGTAGGACCTGAATCTGCATTGGTGGGTGTGATGGTTGTTTCTCTTGCAGATTTGGCAGAACATGTTCCTACCCCTGTAGTGTGACTGCATGTTGGTGTTGTAGCTACGACCTTGCCAGGGTGCCGTGCTGCCAGCTGGGCCGCGATGCGTGGGTGGAGGTGCTGAGTGTGTGTAGTTCCGCATTCCCCTGTCGTTGTTGACCCTTTGTTGTTGGTAGCTAGTTGATGGCTGCCTTTGTTGTTGAGGGTTGTGGTGGATGGCCATGTTGTTGATTTGCTCCTTTAGGCTTTTAATTTCTTCTTGGAGAAGATGTATTTCTTCCGTCCTGTTACCTGTGCTAATATTGCTTTGGCTTGGGGCATGGGCATCTAATCTACTGTGCTTTTCCCTATTTGCAGCCTTAATTTCTAGTTGTAATTCGACCTTCTTTAGGCTTTTCTCGAGGTCTTCCAGCGTGTCACAGGGTTCGGTAACAATCTTGTCACAAAATTCCGGCTTTAATCCTTGGATTATGTATTGCGCGATACGTTTGTCTGTGATTTCGGGGTCGTACCGCCTACACAAGGTTAAAATTTCGAAATAATAGGCTATAACGGGTTGATCTTTCCCTTGAATTTTTTTATCTAAAATGTTTTGTAGATTTGTTGCCTGCGCTGCCGGGGTGAATGTAGATACAAATGTTTCTTTGAGATTGTTCCAATTTACCGGTGCGTTGTTTCTGATCTGATGTTTGTACCACGAAAGGGCTGTGCCGGTTAAATGAGCCGGAAATAGATTAAGTTTAGTTTCTTCCTGCCAATGATTCGACAGAGCCGCAAGTTCATATCGGTCTAAAAATTCGTTAGGATTTTCAGTTGGTAGCCCGTGATATGTTCCCGCGGATATTAGGGGAAGTTTTTCTTTCCTATCTGCCATTTTTGCTTGTTCCGGTCCTAATTGGAAGTGAATTTCCTCGTACTCTGCTTCTTCGGTTTGATCTTCAGCGGTGGCGCCTCCACCATGTAAAGTTCTCTGGCCTCTACTCCTCTGTAGAGGTAAAAGAAACTTACGAAACCTTCACAAAACAAAAACTTACTTCAAAGGGGGAAAAATGTAGCTAGGGCAGAGTACTCTCTAAATGGAGGACCTCTAGGATCGTGGAATAAGTGAACACCAGTGCAGTATAATACTATGATTTAATAAGTCTAACTAAATGTGCACACATAAAATAAGTACATAAAATAAAGAGTTAATAAAGAGTAAATAATTGTTACACAGCGATATAACAATAATTGAGAATAGCAAAAACACAAATACAATTGAAATTATATGATTGAATATTTACACCCTATGTTTTGAGTTTATTATCTGTATAATGATATGAAATGAAATATTTCCCTTGACACTTAAATGTATTTAAAATATAAGTTGTAAACACTTGCAATGTCCTATCCTAAATCAAACCGATATTTACATACAAGTTAGTGCATCCTTCTAATAATATATACAAACTAAACAAACATTTAAAATACGTGTTTAACACCCTGATTTTTTTATTATTTATACATATTTGAAATTGTCTCTTTTATATTATACACGTCTATATATAGTCCAACTAATAGGTTTATTTAATTTGGATTCGATTTGAATCCTGTTTATTCAAACTTCAAATGGCTCTAGTTTAGGTTGACCCCTTTTAGTTTAATTAAGGGTTAATATTTATATGAACTTTAACGTAATTCTACTTAATTTACTCTGTTTATATATAATTACTTTAATTAACTTTTCTTTCTAATAGTTTATTTATTTCATTATATATATATATATATATTTTGTTATATTTTATGGAGTTTTTCCCTCACATTTACGTTGTGCACACTAGGACCAAATGAGTGAAGATATTTTGACATACCACAAGACGAGGCAGTTGGGCGACGATTGAAAGGTTTCCCCGGGGCGTTCCTTAGGTGCGGGCGTACACTCCGGGGTTGCTCGCTCGGGACACAAGGGTTGGTCGAAGCGCAGTCCTTCCTCTCGTCGTCGGTCGCTCGTCCTGGGCCGTCCTCTTCGGGTCGCTTTGGTCCTTGGTAGCGTGGTAGTGTCCTGGTGGCCTTGGGTCTTGAAGAACAGCCGTGGGGTTGTGGTGTCCTCGTGGTCTCGAGTCTGGTCGGGATCTTAACAGGCGCTTCAGACTAACCCGCTAAGTCACTGTCCCTACTCGATCCGGGACTCCCGACGGTTTCTTCTTTGAAGTGTTACTTCCTCAGACCTCTCCAAGACTGATTAACAATTTTCGTCCCCAAGACCTCCTTTCCCTCCTTCGATGTTTGGTTCTTCCCCCGATGTCTTCGGGAAACGCCTACCCTCCAATCATCCGTGGAATATCTCCGATCATCGTCCTCATTGGCTTCTCCCCTCATGTCCAGCCTCCAGAGGGCGTGGTGCTGACCGTAAGTAAAATAATTTCTCTATGCATGTATAATTTCTTGGAATCGATGGGAACAATATTGTTTCTCGTCGATTGTTCCCATCGGTTACAATTTCTTCTACGATGCATTCCAGATCGAAATTCAATCTATGCCTGGCTTGTTCTCAGCCAGGTCTTTGCCCATGAGAACGTGACTTGAACCTGAGATCTTGCGATCATCTTTACTTTTTATTTCCATGAGGGGTCAGCGAACGTTTTCTATTGTTCGTAAAGAGAAATAATTTAATAAATTAAATTTAAAATTTCCATATGTTTTTTTCATCGTCCTCATTGGCTTCTCCCCTCATGAAGAAAAATGTTAAAATGTTACATTTTAACATGTTGCATTTTAACATGATAAAATGTTACATTTTAACATGTTTCATTTTAACATGTTAAAATGTAATATGTTAAAATGTAACATGTTAAAATGTAACATCCTAAAATGTAACACTTTAAAATGTAACATGGTAAAATGTAACATTTTATCATGTTAAAATGCAACATGTTAAAATGTAACATCCTAAAATGTAACATTTTAAAATGTAACATGTTAAATGTAACATTTTATCATGTTGAAATGCAACATGTTAAAATGTAACATTTTATCATGTTGAAATACAACATGTTAAAATGTAACATTTTATCATGTAAAAATATTACATTTTAACATGTTGTATTTCAACATGATAAAATGTTACATTTTAACATGTTGCATTTCAACATGATAAAATGTTACATTTTAACATGTTGCATTTTAACATGATAAAATGTTACATTTTAACATGTTTCATTTTAACATGATAAAATGTTACATTTTAACATGTTTCATTTAAAAATGTTACAATTTAAAATGTTACATTTTAACATGTTACATTTTAATATGTTACATTTTAACATGTTGCATTTTAACATGATAAAATGTTACATTTTAACATGTTGCATTTTAACATGTTGCATTTTAACATGATAAAATGTTACATTTTAACATATTGCGATTTAACATGATAAAATGTTACATTTTAAAATGTTACATTAGAACATGTTACATTTTAATATGTTACATTTAAACATGTTGCATTTTAACATGATAAAATGTTACATTTTAACATGTTTCATTTTAACATGATAAAATGTTACATTTTAACATGTTTCATTTTAACATGATAAAATGTTACATTTTAACATGTTTCATTTTAACATGATAAAATGTTACATTTTAACATGATAAAATGTTTTTTAAATGAAACATGTTAAAATGTAACATTTTATCATGTTAAAATGAAACATGTTAAAATGTAACATTTTATCATGTTAAAATGCAACATGTTAAAATGTAACATTTTATCATGTTAAAATGCAACATGTTTAAATGTAACATATTAAAATGTAACATGCTCAAATGTAACATTTTAAAATGTAACATTTTATCATGTTAAATCGCAATATGTTAAAATGTAACATTTTATCATGTTAAAATGCAACATGTTAAAATGTAACATTTTATCATGTTAAAATGCAACATGTTAAAATGTAACATATTAAAATGTAACATGTAACGTTTGATAAAATAAACATTAACATTACATTTACAATTACATTTTAACATGTTTCATTTTAACATGATAAAATCTTACATTTTAACATGTTTCATTTTAACATGATAAAATGTTACTTTTTAAGAAGTTGCATTTTAACATGATAAAATGTTACATTTTAACATGTTGCATTTTAACATGATAAAATGTTACATTTTAACTTGTTTCATTTTAACATGATAAAATGTTACATTTTAACATGTTTCATTTAAAATTGTTACATTAAAAAATGTTACATTTTAACATGTTATATTTTAATATGTTACATTTTAACATGTTGCATTTTAACATGATAAAATGTTACATTTTAACATGTTGCATTTTAACATTTTAACATGTTGCATTTTAACATGATAAAATGTTACATTTTAACATGTTGCATTTTAACATGATAAAATGTTACATTTTAACATGTTGCATTTTAACATGATAAAATGTTACATTTTAACGTTTCATTTTTACATGATAAAATGTTAAATTTAAAAATGTTACATTTTTACATGTTTCATTTAAACATGATAAAATGTTACATTTTAACATTTTTCATTTTAACATCATAAAATGTTACATTTTAACATGTTTCATTTTAACATGATAAAATCTTACATGTTAACATGTTTCATTTTAACATGATAAAATGTTACATTTTAACATGTTGCATTTTAACATGATAAAATGTTACATTTTAACATGTTGCATTTTAACATGATAAAATGTTACATTTTAACATGTTTCATTTTAACATGATAAAATGTAACATTTTAACATGTTTCATTTAAAAATGTTACATTTTAAAATGTTACATTTTAACATGTTACATTTTAATATGTTACATTTTAACATGTTGCATTTTAACATACTAAAATGTTACATCTTAACATGTTGCATTTTAACATGATAAAATGTTACATTTTAACATATTGCGATTTAACATGATAAAATGTTACA
Organism: Macrosteles quadrilineatus; assembly: GCF_028750875.1. NCBI lineage: Eukaryota > Metazoa > Arthropoda > Insecta > Hemiptera > Cicadellidae > Macrosteles > Macrosteles quadrilineatus. The sequence goes on along the minus strand of NW_026542631.1, from coordinate 184,878 downwards.
TTTTAAAATGTTACATTTGAACATGTTACATTTTAATATGTTGCATTTTAACATGATAAAATGTTATATTTTAACATGTTGCATTTTAACATGATAAAATGTTACATTTTAACATGTTGCATTTTAACATGATAAAATGTTACATTTTAACATGTTGCATTTTAACATGATAAAATGTTACATTTTAACATGTTTTATTTTAACATGATAAAATGTTAAATTTAAAAATGTTACATTTTTACATGTTTCATTTAAACATTATAAAATGTTACATTTTAACATTTTTCATTTTAACATCATAAAATGTTACATTTTAACATGTTACATTTTAATATGTCACATTTAAACATGTTGCATTTTAACATGATAAAATGTTACATTTTAACATGTTGTATTTTAACATGATAAAATGTAACATTTTAACATGTTGCATTTTAACATGTTGCATTTTAACATAATAAAATGTTACATTTTACATGTTTCATTTTAACATGATAAATGTTACATTTTAACATGTTTCATTTTAAAATGTTACATTTTAATATGTTACATTTTAACATGTTGCATTTTAACATGATAAAATGTTACATTTTAACATGTTTTATTTTAACATGATAAAATGTTACATTTTAACATGTTTCATTTTAACATCATAAAATGTTACATTTTAACATGTTTCATTTTAACATGATAAAATGTTACATTTTAACATGTTGCATTTTAACATGATAAAATGTTACATTTTAACATGTTGCATTTTAACATGATAAAATGTTACATTTTAACATGTTTCATTTTAACATGATAAAATGTTACATTTTAACATGTTTCATTTTAAAATGTTACATTTTAAAATGTTACATTTTAACATGTTACATTTTAATATGTTACATTTTAACATGTTGCATTTTAACATGATAAAATGTTACATTTTAACATGTTTCATTTTATAATGATAAAATGTTACATTAAAAAATGTTACATTTTTACATGTTTCATTTAAACATGATAAAATGTTACATTTTAACATTTTTCATTTTAACATCATAAAATGTTACATTTTAACATGTTACATTTTAATATGTTACATTTTAACATGTTGCATTTTAACATGATAAAATGTTACATTTTAACATGTTGCATTTTAACATGTTGCATTTTAACATGATAAAATGTTACATTTTAACATGTTGCATTTTTACATGATAAAATGTTACATTTTAAAATGTTGCATTTTAACATGATAAAATGTTACATTTTAACATGTTGCATTTTAACATGATAAAATGTTACATTTTAACATGTTGCATTTGAACATGATAAAATGTTACATTTTAACATGTTGCATTTTAACATGATAAAATGTTACATTTTAACGTTTCATTTTTACATGATAAAATGTTAAATTTAAAAATGTTACATTTTTACATGTTTCATTTAAACATGATAAAATGTTACATTTTAACATTTTTCATTTTAACATCATAAAATGTTACATTTTAACATGTTTCATTTTAACATGATAAAATCTTACATGTTAACATGTTTCATTTTAACATGATAAAATGTTACATTTTAACATGTTGCATTTTAACATGATAAAATGTTACATTTTAACATGTTTCATTTTAAAATGTTACATTTTAAAATGTTACATTTTAACATGTTTCATTTTAAAATGTTACATTTTAAAATGTTACATTTTAACATGTTGCATTTTAACATGATAAAATGTTACATTTTAACATGTTGCATTTTAACATGATAAAATGTTACATTTTAACATGTTGCATTTTAACATGATAAAATGTTACATTTTAACATGTTGTATTTTAACATGATAAAATGTTACATTTTAACATGTTTTATTTTAACATGATAAAATGTTAAATTTAAAAATGTTACATTTTTACATGTTTCATTTAAACATTATAAAATGTTACATTTTAACATTTTTCATTTTAACATCATAAAATGTTACATTTTAACATGTTACATTTTAATATGTCACATTTAAACATGTTGCATTTTAACATGATAAAATGTTACATTTTAACATGTTGTATTTTAACATGATAAAATGTAACATTTTAACATGTTGCATTTTAACATGTTGCATTTTAACATAATAAAATGTTACATTTTACATGTTTCATTTTAACATGATAAATGTTACATTTTAACATGTTTCATTTTAAAATGTTACATTTTAATATGTTACATTTTAACATGTTGCATTTTAACATGATAAAATGTTACATTTTAACATGTTTTATTTTAACATGATAAAATGTTACATTTTAACATGTTTCATTTTAACATCATAAAATGTTACATTTTAACATGTTTCATTTTAACATGATAAAATGTTACATTTTTACATGTTTCATTTTAACATGATAAAATGTTACATTTTTACGTTTCATTTTAACATGATAAAATCTTACATTTTAACATGTTTCATTTTAACATGATAAAATGTTACATTTTAACATGTTGCATTTTAACATGATAAAATGTTACATTTTAACATGTTGCATTTTAACATGATAAAATGTTACATTTTAACATGTTTCATTTTAACATGATAAAATGTTACATTTTAACATGTTTCATTTTAAAATGTTACATTTTAAAATGTTACATTTTAACATGTTACATTTTAATATGTTACATTTTAACATGTTGCATTTTAACATGATAAAATGTTACATTTTAACATGTTTCATTTTATAATGATAAAATGTTACATTAAAAAATGTTACATTTTTACATGTTTCATTTAAACATGATAAAATGTTACATTTTAACATTTTTCATTTTAACATCATAAAATGTTACATTTTAACATGTTACATTTTAATATGTTACATTTTAACATGTTGCATTTTAACATGATAAAATGTTACATTTTAACATGTTGCATTTTAACATGTTGCATTTTAACATGATAAAATGTTACATTTTAACATGTTGCATTTTTACATGATAAAATGTTACATTTTAAAATGTTGCATTTTAACATGATAAAATGTTACATTTTAACATGTTGCATTTTAACATGATAAAATGTTACATTTTAACATGTTGCATTTGAACATGATAAAATGTTACATTTTAACATGTTGCATTTTAACATGATAAAATGTTACATTTTAACGTTTCATTTTTACATGATAAAATGTTAAATTTAAAAATGTTACATTTTTACATGTTTCATTTAAACATGATAAAATGTTACATTTTAACATTTTTCATTTTAACATCATAAAATGTTACATTTTAACATGTTTCATTTTAACATGATAAAATCTTACATGTTAACATGTTTCATTTTAACATGATAAAATGTTACATTTTAACATGTTGCATTTTAACATGATAAAATGTTACATTTTAACATGTTTCATTTTAAAATGTTACATTTTAAAATGTTACATTTTAACATGTTTCATTTTAAAATGTTACATTTTAAAATGTTACATTTTAACATGTTGCATTTTAACATGATAAAATGTTACATTTTAACATGTTGCATTTTAACATGATAAAATGTTACATTTTAACATGTTGCATTTTAACATGATAAAATGTTACATTTTAACATGTTTCATTTTAACATGATAAAATGTAACATTTTAACATGTTTCATTTAAAAATGTTACATTTTAAAATGTTACATTTTAACATGTTACATTTTAATATGTTACATTTTAACATGTTGCATTTTAACATACTAAAATGTTACATCTTAACATGTTGCATTTTAACATGATAAAATGTTACATTTTAACATATTGCGATTTAACATGATAAAATGTTACATTTTAAAATGTTACATTTGAACATGTTACATTTTAATATGTTGCATTTTAACATGATAAAATGTTATATTTTAACATGTTGCATTTTAACATGATAAAATGTTACATTTTAACATGTTGCATTTTAACATGATAAAATGTTACATTTTAACATGTTGCATTTTAACATGATAAAATGTTACATTTTAACATGTTTTATTTTAACATGATAAAATGTTAAATTTAAAAATGTTACATTTTTACATGTTTCATTTAAACATTATAAAATGTTACATTTTAACATTTTTCATTTTAACATCATAAAATGTTACATTTTAACATGTTACATTTTAATATGTCACATTTAAACATGTTGCATTTTAACATGATAAAATGTTACATTTTAACATGTTGTATTTTAACATGATAAAATGTAACATTTTAACATGTTGCATTTTAACATGTTGCATTTTAACATAATAAAATGTTACATTTTACATGTTTCATTTTAACATGATAAAATGTTACATTTTAACATGTTTCATTTTAAAATGTTACATTTTAATATGTTACATTTTAACATGTTGCATTTTAACATGATAAAATGTTACATTTTAACATGTTTTATTTTAACATGATAAAATGTTACATTTTAACATGTTTCATTTTAACATCATAAAATGTTACATTTTAACATGTTTCATTTTAACATGATAAAATGTTACATTTTTACATGTTTCATTTTAACATGATAAAATGTTACATTTTTACGTTTCATTTTAACATGATAAAATCTTACATTTTAACATGTTTCATTTTAACATGATAAAATGTTACATTTTAACATGTTGCATTTTAACATGATAAAATGTTACATTTTAACATGTTGCATTTTAACATGATAAAATGTTACATTTTAACATGTTTCATTTTAACATGATAAAATGTTACATTTTAACATGTTTCATTTTAAAATGTTACATTTTAAAATGTTACATTTTAACATGTTACATTTTAATATGTTACATTTTAACATGTTGCATTTTAACATGATAAAATGTTACATTTTAACATGTTTCATTTTATAATGATAAAATGTTACATTAAAAAATGTTACATTTTTACATGTTTCATTTAAACATGATAAAATTTTACATTTTAACATTTTTCATTTTAACATCATAAAATGTTACATTTTAACATGTTACATTTTAATATGTTACATTTTAACATGTTGCATTTTAACATGATAAAATGTTACATTTTAACATGTTGCATTTTAACATGTTGCATTTTAACATGATAAAATGTTACATTTTAACATGTTGCATTTTTACATGATAAAATGTTACATTTTAAAATGTTGCATTTTAACATGATAAAATGTTACATTTTAACATGTTGCATTTTAACATGATAAAATGTTACATTTTAACATGTTGCATTTTAACATGTTACATTTTTATATGTTACATTTTAACATGTTGCATTTTAACATGATAAAATGTTACATTTTAACATGTTGAATTTTAACATGATAAAATGTTACATTTTAACATGTTGCATTTTAACATGATAAAATGTTACATTTTAACATGTTTCATTTTAACATGATAAAATGTTACATTTTAACATGTTTCATTTAAAAATGTTACATTTTAAAATGTTACATTTTAACATGTTACATTTTAATATGTTACATTTTAACATGTTGCATTTTAACATAGTAAAATGTTACATTTTAACATGTTGCATTTTAACATGATAAAATGTTACATTTTAACATATTGCGATTTATCATGATAAAATGTTACATTTTAAAATGTTACATTTGAACATGTTACATTTTAATATGTTACATTTTAACATGTTGCATTTTAACATGATAAAATGTTACATTTTAACATGTTGCATTTTAACATGATAAAATGTTACATTTTAACATGTTTCATTTTAACATGATAAAATGTTACATTTTAACTTGTTTCATTTTAACATGATAAATTGTTACATTTTAACATGTTTCATTTTAACATAGTAAAATGTTACATTTAAACATGTTTCATTTTAACATGATAAAATTTTACATTTTAACATGTTTCATTTTAACATGATAAAATGTTACATTTTAACATGTTTCATTTTAACATGATAAAATGTTACATTTTAACATGTTTCATTTTAACATGATAAAATGTTACATTTTAACATGTTGCATTTTAACATGATAAAATGTTACATTTTAACTTGTTTCATTTTAACATGATAAAATGTTACATTTTTACATGTTTCATTTAAAAATGTTACATTAAAAAATGTTACATTTTAACATGTTACATTTTAATATGTTGCATTTTAACATGTTGCATTTTAACATGATAAAATGTTGCATTTTAACATGATAAAATGTTACATTTTAACATGTTGCATTTTAACATGATAAAATGTTACATTTTAACATGTTGCATTTTAACATGATAAAATGTTACATTTTAACATGTTGCATTTTAACATGATAAAATGTTACATTTTAACATGTTTCATTTTAACATGATAAAATGTTACATTTTAAAATGTTACATTTTTACATGTTTCATTTAAACATGATAAAATGTTACATTTTAACATTTTTCATTTTAACATCCTAAAATGTTACATTTTAACATGTTACATTTTAATATGTTACATTTAAACATGTTGCATTTTAACATGATAAAATGTTACATTTTAACATGTTGCATTTTAACATGATAAAATGTTACATTTAAACACGTTTCATTTTAACATGATAAAATTTTACATTTTAACATGTTTCATTTTAACATGATAAAATGTTACAATTTAACATGTTTCATTTTAACATGATAAAATGTTACATTTTAACATGTTTCATTTTAACATGATTAAATGTTACATTTTAACATGCTTCATTTTAACATCATAAAATGTTACATTTTAACATGTTTCATTTTAACATGATAAAATGTTACATTTTAACATGTTGCATTTTAACATGATAAAATGTTACATTTTAACATGTTTCATTTTAACATGATAAAATGTTACATTTTAACATGTTTCATTTAAAAATGTTACATTTTAAAATGTTACATTTTAACATGTTACATTTTAATATGTTACATTTTAACATGTTGCATTTTAACATAGTAAAATGTTACATTTTAACATGTTGCATTTTAACATGATAAAATGTTACATTTTAACATATTGCGATTTAACATGATAAAATGTTACATTTTAAAATGTTACATTTGAACATGTTACATTTTAATATGTTACATTTTAACATGTTGCATTTTAACATGATAAAATGTTACATTTTAACATGTTGCATTTTAACATGATAAAATGTTACATTTTAACATGTTTCATTTTAACATGATAAAATGTTACATTTTAACATGTTTCATTTTAACATGATAAAATGTTACATTTTAACATGTTTCATTTTAACATGATAAAATGTTACATTTAAACATGTTTCATTTGAACATGATAAAATTTTACATTTTAACATGTTTCATTTTAACATGATAAAATGTTACATTTTAAAATGTTTCATTTTAACATGATAAAATGTTACATTTTAACATGTTTCATTTTAACATGATAAAATGTTACATTTTAACATGTTGCATTTTAACATGATAAAATGTTACATTTTAACTTGTTTCATTTTAACATGATAAAATGTTACATTTTTACGTTTCATTTATAAATGTTACATTAAAAAATGTTACATTTTAACATGTTACATTTTAATATGTTACATTTTAACATGTTGCATTTTAACATGATAAAATGTTACATTTTAACATGTTGCATTTTAACATGATAAAATGTTACATTTTAACATGTTGCATTTTAACATGATAAAATGTTACATTTTAACATGTTGCATTTTAACATGATAAAATGTTACATTTTAACATGTTTCATTTTAACATGATAAAATGTTACATTTAAAAATGTTACATTTTTACATGTTTCATTTAAACATGATAAAATGTTACATTTTAACATTTTTCATTTTAACATCATAAAATGTTACATTTTAACATGTTACATTTTAACATGTTACATTTTAATATGTTACATTTAAACATGTTGCATTTTAACATGATAAAATGTTACATTTTAACATGTTGCATTTTAACATGATAAAATGTTACATTTAAACATGTTTCATTTTAACATGATAAAATTTTACATTTTAACATGTTTCATTTTAACATGATAAAATTTTACATTTTAACATGTTTCATTTTAACATGATAAAATGTTACATTTTAACATGTTTCATTTTAACATGATAAAATGTTACATTTTAACATGCTTCATTTTAACATCATAAAATGTTACATTTTAACATGTTTCATTTTAACATGATAAAATGTTACATTTTAACATGTTTCATTTTAACATGATAAAATCTTACATTTTAACATGTTTCATTTTAACATGATAAAATGTTACATTTTAACATGTTTCATTTTAAAATGTTACATTTTAATATGTTACATTTTAACATGTTGCATTTTAACATGATAAAATGTTACATTTAAACATGTTTCATTTTAACATGATAAAATTTTACATTTTAACATGTTTCATTTTAACATGATAAAATGTTACATTTTAACATGTTTCATTTTAACATGATAAAATGTTACATTTTAACATGTTTCATTTTAACATGATAAAATGTTACATTTTAACATGCTTCATTTTAACATCATAAAATGTTACATTTTAACATGTTTCATTTTAACATGATAAAATGTTACATTTTAACATGTTTCATTTTAACATGATAAAATCTTACATTTTAACATGTTTCATTTAAACATGATAAAATGTTACATTTTAACATTTTTCATTTTAACATCATAAAATGTTACATTTTAACATGTTTCATTTTAACATGATAAAATCTTACATGTTAACATGTTTCATTTTAACATGATAAAATGTTACATTTTAACATGTTGCATTTTAACATGATAAAATGTTACATTTTAACATGTTTCATTTTAAAATGTTACATTTTAAAATGTTACATTTTAACATGTTTCATTTTAAAATGTTACATTTTAAAATGTTACATTTTAACATGTTGCATTTTAACATGATAAAATGTTACATTTTAACATGTTGCATTTTAACATGATAAAATGTTACATTTTAACATGTTGCATTTTAACATGATAAAATGTTACATTTTAACATGTTTCATTTTAACATGATAAAATGTAACATTTTAACATGTTTCATTTAAAAATGTTACATTTTAAAATGTTACATTTTAACATGTTACATTTTAATATGTTACATTTTAACATGTTGCATTTTAACATACTCAAATGTTACATCTTAACATGTTGCATTTTAACATGATAAAATGTTACATTTTAACATATTGCGATTTAACATGATAAAATGTTACATTTTAAAATGTTACATTTGAACATGTTACATTTTAATATGTTGCATTTTAACATGATAAAATGTTATATTTTAACATGTTGCATTTTAACATGATAAAATGTTACATTTTAACATGTTGCATTTTAACATGATAAAATGTTACATTTTAACATGTTGCATTTTAACATGATAAAATGTTACATTTTAACATGTTTTATTTTAACATGATAAAATGTTAAATTTAAAAATGTTACATTTTTACATGTTTCATTTAAACATTATAAAATGTTACATTTTAACATTTTTCATTTTAACATCATAAAATGTTACATTTTAACATGTTACATTTTAATATGTCACATTTAAACATGTTGCATTTTAACATGATAAAATGTTACATTTTAACATGTTGTATTTTAACATGATAAAATGTAACATTTTAACATGTTGCATTTTAACATGTTGCATTTTAACATAATAAAATGTTACATTTTACATGTTTCATTTTAACATGATAAAATGTTACATTTTAACATGTTTCATTTTAAAATGTTACATTTTAATATGTTACATTTTAACATGTTGCATTTTAACATGATAAAATGTTACATTTTAACATGTTTTATTTTAACATGATAAAATGTTACATTTTAACATGTTTCATTTTAACATCATAAAATGTTACATTTTAACATGTTTCATTTTAACATGATAAAATGTTACATTTTTACATGTTTCATTTTAACATGATAAAATGTTACATTTTTGCGTTTCATTTTAACATGATAAAATCTTACATTTTAACATGTTTCATTTTAACATGATAAAATGTTACATTTTAACATGTTGCATTTTAACATGATAAAATGTTACATTTTAACATGTTGCATTTTAACATGATAAAATGTTACATTTTAACATGTTTCATTTTAACATGATAAAATGTTACATTTTAACATGTTTCATTTTAAAATGTTACATTTTAAAATGTTACATTTTAACATGTTACATTTTAATATGTTACATTTTAACATGTTGCATTTTAACATGATAAAATGTTACATTTTAACATGTTTCATTTTATAATGATAAAATGTTACATTAAAAAATGTTACATTTTTACATGTTTCATTTAAACATGATAAAATGTTACATTTTAACATTTTTCATTTTAACATCATAAAATGTTACATTTTAACATGTTACATTTTAATATGTTACATTTTAACATGTTGCATTTTAACATGATAAAATGTTACATTTTAACATGTTGCATTTTAACATGTTGCATTTTAACATGATAAAATGTTACATTTTAACATGTTGCATTTTTACATGATAAAATGTTACATTTTAAAATGTTGCATTTTAACATGATAAAATGTTACATTTTAACATGTTGCATTTTAACATGATAAAATGTTACATTTTAACATGTTGCATTTTAACATGATAAAATGTTACATTATAAGATGTTTCAATTTAACATGATAAAATGTTACATTTTAACATGTTACATTTTTATATGTTACATTTAAACATGTTGCATTTTAACATGATAAAATGTTACATTTTAACATGTTGAATTTTAACATGATAAAATGTTACATTTTAACATGTTGCATTTTAACATGATAAAATGTTACATTTTAACATGTTTCATTTTAACATGATAAAATGTTACATTTTAACATGTTTCATTTAAAAATGTTACATTTTAAAATGTAACATTTTAACATGTTACATTTTAATATGTTACATTTTAACATGTTGCATTTTAACATAGTAAAATGTTACATTTTAACATGTTGCATTTAAACATAATAAAATGTTACATTTTAACATATTGCGATTTATCATGATAAAATGTTACATTTTAAAATGTTACATTTGAACATGTTACATTTTAATATGTTACATTTTAACATGTTGCATTTTAACATGATAAAATGTTACATTTTAACATGTTGCATTTTAACATGATAAAATGTTACATTTTAACATGTTTCATTTTAACATGATAAAATGTTACATTTTAACTTGTTTCATTTTAACATGATAAATTGTTACATTTTAACATGTTTCATTTTAACATAGTAAAATGTTACATTTAAACATGTTTCATTTTAACATGATAAAATTTTACATTTTAACATGTTTCATTTTAACATGATAAAATGTTACATTTTAACATGTTTCATTTTAACATGATAAAATGTTACATTTTAACATGTTTCATTTTAACATGATAAAATGTTACATTTTAACATGTTGCATTTTAACATGATAAAATGTTACATTTTAACTTGTTTCATTTTAACATGATAAAATGTTACATTTTTACATGTTTCATTTAAAAATGTTACATTAAAAAATGTTACATTTTAACATGTTACATTTTAATATGTTGCATTTTAACATGTTGCATTTTAACATGATAAAATGTTGCATTTTAACATGATAAAATGTTACATTTTAACATGTTGCATTTTAACATGATAAAATGTTACATTTTAACATGTTGCATTTTAACATGATAAAATGTTACATTTTAACATGTTGCATTTTAACATGATAAAATGTTACATTTTAACATGTTTCATTTTAACATGATAAAATGTTACATTTTAAAATGTTACATTTTTACATGTTTCATTTAAACATGATAAAATGTTACATTTTAACATTTTTCATTTTAACATCCTAAAATGTTACATTTTAACATGTTACATTTTAATATGTTACATTTAAACATGTTGCATTTTAACATGATAAAATGTTACATTTTAACATGTTGCATTTTAACATGATAAAATGTTACATTTAAACACGTTTCATTTTAACATGATAAAATTTTACATTTTAACATGTTTCATTTTAACATGATAAAATGTTACAATTTAACATGTTTCATTTTAACATGATAAAATGTTACATTTTAACATGTTTCATTTTAACATGATTAAATGTTACATTTTAACATGCTTCATTTTAACATCATAAAATGTTACATTTTAACATGTTTCATTTTAACATGATAAAATGTTACATTTTAACATGTTGCATTTTAACATGATAAAATGTTACATTTTAACATGTTTCATTTTAACATGATAAAATGTTACATTTTAACATGTTTCATTTAAAAATGTTACATTTTAAAATGTTACATTTTAACATGTTACATTTTAATATGTTACATTTTAACATGTTGCATTTTAACATAGTAAAATGTTACATTTTAACATGTTGCATTTTAACATGATAAAATGTTACATTTTAACATATTGCGATTTAACATGATAAAATGTTACATTTTAAAATGTTACATTTGAACATGTTACATTTTAATATGTTACATTTTAACATGTTGCATTTTAACATGATAAAATGTTACATTTTAACATGTTGCATTTTAACATGATAAAATGTTACATTTTAACATGTTTCATTTTAACATGATAAAATGTTACATTTTAACATGTTTCATTTTAACATGATAAAATGTTACATTTTAACATGTTTCATTTTAACATGATAAAATGTTACATTTAAACATGTTTCATTTGAACATGATAAAATTTTACATTTTAACATGTTTCATTTTAACATGATAAAATGTTACATTTTAACATGTTTCATTTTAACATGATAAAATGTTACATTTTAACATGTTTCATTTTAACATGATAAAATGTTACATTTTAACATGTTGCATTTTAACATGATAAAATGTTACATTTTAACTTGTTTCATTTTAACATGATAAAATGTTACATTTTTACGTTTCATTTATAAATGTTACATTAAAAAATGTTACATTTTAACATGTTACATTTTAATATGTTACATTTTAACATGTTGCATTTTAACATGATAAAATGTTACATTTTAACATGTTGCATTTTAACATGATAAAATGTTACATTTTAACATGTTGCATTTTAACATGATAAAATGTTACATTTTAACATGTTGCATTTTAACATGATAAAATGTTACATTTTAACATGTTTCATTTTAACATGATAAAATGTTACATTTAAAAATGTTACATTTTTACATGTTTCATTTAAACATGATAAAATGTTACATTTTAACATTTTTCATTTTAACATCATAAAATGTTACATTTTAACATGTTACATTTTAACATGTTACATTTTAATATGTTACATTTAAACATGTTGCATTTTAACATGATAAAATGTTACATTTTAACATGTTGCATTTTAACATGATAAAATGTTACATTTAAACATGTTTCATTTTAACATGATAAAATTTTACATTTTAACATGTTTCATTTTAACATGATAAAATGTTACATTTTAACATGTTTCATTTTAACATGATAAAATGTTACATTTTAACATGTTTCATTTTAACATGATAAAATGTTACATTTTAACATGCTTCATTTTAACATCATAAAATGTTACATTTTAACATGTTTCATTTTAACATGATAAAATGTTACATTTTAACATGTTTCATTTTAACATGATAAAATCTTACATTTTAACATGTTTCATTTTAACATGATAAAATGTTACATTTTAACATGTTTCATTTTAAAATGTTACATTTTAATATGTTACATTTTAACATGTTGCATTTTAACATGATAAAATGTTACATTTAAACATGTTTCATTTTAACATGATAAAATTTTACATTTTAACATGTTTCATTTTAACATGATAAAATGTTACATTTTAACATGTTTCATTTTAACATGATAAAATGTTACATTTTAACATGTTTCATTTTAACATGATAAAATGTTACATTTTAACATGCTTCATTTTAACATCATAAAATGTTACATTTTAACATGTTTCATTTTAACATGATAAAATGTTACATTTTAACATGTTTCATTTTAACATGATAAAATCTTACATTTTAACATGTTTCATTTAAACATGATAAAATGTTACATTTTAACATTTTTCATTTTAACATCATAAAATGTTACATTTTAACATGTTTCATTTTAACATGATAAAATCTTACATGTTAACATGTTTCATTTTAACATGATAAAATGTTACATTTTAACATGTTGCATTTTAACATGATAAAATGTTACATTTTAACATGTTTCATTTTAAAATGTTACATTTTAAAATGTTACATTTTAACATGTTTCATTTTAAAATGTTACATTTTAAAATGTTACATTTTAACATGTTGCATTTTAACATGATAAAATGTTACATTTTAACATGTTGCATTTTAACATGATAAAATGTTACATTTTAACATGTTGCATTTTAACATGATAAAATGTTACATTTTAACATGTTTCATTTTAACATGATAAAATGTAACATTTTAACATGTTTCATTTAAAAATGTTACATTTTAAAATGTTACATTTTAACATGTTACATTTTAATATGTTACATTTTAACATGTTGCATTTTAACATACTCAAATGTTACATCTTAACATGTTGCATTTTAACATGATAAAATGTTACATTTTAACATATTGCGATTTAACATGATAAAATGTTACATTTTAAAATGTTACATTTGAACATGTTACATTTTAATATGTTGCATTTTAACATGATAAAATGTTATATTTTAACATGTTGCATTTTAACATGATAAAATGTTACATTTTAACATGTTGCATTTTAACATGATAAAATGTTACATTTTAACATGTTGCATTTTAACATGATAAAATGTTACATTTTAACATGTTTTATTTTAACATGATAAAATGTTAAATTTAAAAATGTTACATTTTTACATGTTTCATTTAAACATTATAAAATGTTACATTTTAACATTTTTCATTTTAACATCATAAAATGTTACATTTTAACATGTTACATTTTAATATGTCACATTTAAACATGTTGCATTTTAACATGATAAAATGTTACATTTTAACATGTTGTATTTTAACATGATAAAATGAAACATTTTAACATGTTGCATTTTAACATGTTGCATTTTAACATAATAAAATGTTACATTTTACATGTTTCATTTTAACATGATAAAATGTTACATTTTAACATGTTTCATTTTAAAATGTTACATTTTAATATGTTACATTTTAACATGTTGCATTTTAACATGATAAAATGTTACATTTTAACATGTTTTATTTTAACATGATAAAATGTTACATTTTAACATGTTTCATTTTAACATCATAAAATGTTACATTTTAACATGTTTCATTTTAACATGATAAAATGTTACATTTTTACATGTTTCATTTTAACATGATAAAATGTTACATTTTTGCGTTTCATTTTAACATGATAAAATCTTACATTTTAACATGTTTCATTTTAACATGATAAAATGTTACATTTTAACATGTTGCATTTTAACATGATAAAATGTTACATTTTAACATGTTGCATTTTAACATGATAAAATGTTACATTTTAACATGTTTCATTTTAACATGATAAAATGTTACATTTTAACATGTTTCATTTTAAAATGTTACATTTTAAAATGTTACATTTTAACATGTTACATTTTAATATGTTACATTTTAACATGTTGCATTTTAACATGATAAAATGTTACATTTTAACATGTTTCATTTTATAATGATAAAATGTTACATTAAAAAATGTTACATTTTTACATGTTTCATTTAAACATGATAAAATGTTACATTTTAACATTTTTCATTTTAACATCATAAAATGTTACATTTTAACATGTTACATTTTAATATGTTACATTTTAACATGTTGCATTTTAACATGATAAAATGTTACATTTTAACATGTTGCATTTTAACATGTTGCATTTTAACATGATAAAATGTTACATTTTAACATGTTGCATTTTTACATGATAAAATGTTACATTTTAAAATGTTGCATTTTAACATGATAAAATGTTACATTTTAACATGTTGCATTTTAACATGATAAAATGTTACATTTTAACATGTTGCATTTTAACATGATAAAATGTTACATTATAAGATGTTTCAATTTAACATGATAAAATGTTACATTTTAACATGTTACATTTTTATATGTTACATTTAAACATGTTGCATTTTAACATGATAAAATGTTACATTTTAACATGTTGAATTTTAACATGATAAAATGTTACATTTTAACATGTTGCATTTTAACATGATAAAATGTTACATTTTAACATGTTTCATTTTAACATGATAAAATGTTACATTTTAACATGTTTCATTTAAAAATGTTACATTTTAAAATGTTACATTTTAACATGTTACATTTTAATATGTTACATTTTAACATGTTGCATTTTAACATAGTAAAATGTTACATTTTAACATGTTGCATTTAAACATAATAAAATGTTACATTTTAACATATTGCGATTTATCATGATAAAATGTTACATTTTAAAATGTTACATTTGAACATGTTACATTTTAATATGTTACATTTTAACATGTTGCATTTTAACATGATAAAATGTTACATTTTAACATGTTGCATTTTAACATGATAAAATGTTACATTTTAACATGTTTCATTTTAACATGATAAAATGTTACATTTTAACTTGTTTCATTTTAACATGATAAATTGTTACATTTTAACATGTTTCATTTTAACATAATAAAATGTTACATTTAAACATGTTTCATTTTAACATGATAAAATTTTACATTTTAACATGTTTCATTTTAACATGATAAAATGTTAAATTTTAACATGTTTCATTTTAACATGATAAAATGTTACATTTTAACATGTTGCATTTTAACATGATAAAATGTTACATTTTAACTTGTTTCATTTTAACATGATAAAATGTTACATTTTAACTTGTTTCATTTTAACATGATAAAATGTTACATTTTTACATGTTTCATTTAAAAATGTTACATTAAAAAATGTTACATTTTAACATGTTACATTTTAATATGTTGCATTTTAACATGTTGCATTTTAACATGATAAAATGTTACATTTTAACATGTTGCATTTTAACATGATAAAATGTTACATTTTAACATGTTGCATTTTAACATGATAAAATGTTACATTTTAACATGTTGCATTTTAACATGATAAAATGTTACATTTTAACATGTTTCATTTTAACATGATAAAATGTTACATTTTAAAATGTTACATTTTTACATGTTTCATTTAAACATGATAAAATGTTACATTTTAACATTTTTCATTTTAACATCATAAAATGTTACATTTTAACATGTTACATTTTAATATGTTACATTTAAACATGTTGCATTTTAACATGATAAAATGTTACATTTTAACATGTTGCATTTTAACATGATAAAATGTTACATTTAAACACGTTTCATTTTAACATGATAAAATTTTACATTTTAACATGTTTCATTTTAACATGATAAAATGTTACATTTTAACATGTTTCATTTTAACATGATAAAATGTTACATTTTAACATGTTTCATTTTAACATGATAAAATGTTACATTTTAACATGCTTCATTTTAACATCATAAAATGTTACATTTTAACATGTTTCATTTTAACATGATAAAATGTTACATTTTAACATGTTGCATTTTAACATGATAAAATGTTACATTTTAACATGTTTCATTTTAACATGATAAAATGTTACATTTTAACATGTTTCATTTTAAAATGTTACATTTTAAAATGTTACATTTTAACATGTTTCATTTTAAAATGTTACATTTTAAAATGTTACATTTTAACATGTTGCATTTTAACATGATAAAATGTTACATTTTAACATGTTGCATTTTAACATGATAAAATGTTACATTTTAACATGTTGCATTTTAACATGATAAAATGTTACATTTTAACATGTTTCATTTTAACATGATAAAATGTAACATTTTAACATGTTTCATTTAAAAATGTTACATTTTAAAATGTTACATTTTAACATGTTACATTTTAATATGTTACATTTTAACATGTTGCATTTTAACATACTAAAATGTTACATCTTAACATGTTGCATTTTAACATGATAAAATGTTACATTTTAACATATTGCGATTTAACATGATAAAATGTTACATTTTAAAATGTTACATTTGAACATGTTACATTTTAATATGTTGCATTTTAACATGATAAAATGTTATATTTTAACATGTTGCATTTTAACATGATAAAATGTTACATTTTAACATGTTGCATTTTAACATGATAAAATGTTACATTTTAACATGTTGCATTTTAACATGATAAAATGTTACATTTTAACATGTTTTATTTTAACATGATAAAATGTTAAATTTAAAAATGTTACATTTTTACATGTTTCATTTAAACATTATAAAATGTTACATTTTAACATTTTTCATTTTAACATCATAAAATGTTACATTTTAACATGTTTTAACATGTGTATTTTAATATGTCACATTTAAACATGTTGCATTTTAACATGATAAAATGTTACATTTTAACATGTTGTATTTTAACATGATAAAATGTAACATTTTAACATGTTGCATTTTAACATGTTGCATTTTAACATAATAAAATGTTACATTTTACATGTTTCATTTTAACATGATAAAATGTTACATTTTAACATGTTTCATTTTAAAATGTTACATTTTAATATGTTACATTTTAACATGTTGCATTTTAACATGATAAAATGTTACATTTTAACATGTTTTATTTTAACATGATAAAATGTTACATTTTAACATGTTTCATTTTAACATCATAAAATGTTACATTTTAACATGTTTCATTTTAACATGATAAAATGTTACATTTTTACATGTTTCATTTTAACATGATAAAATGTTACATTTTTACGTTTCATTTTAACATGATAAAATCTTACATTTTAACATGTTTCATTTTAACATGATAAAATGTTACATTTTAACATGTTGCATTTTAACATGATAAAATGTTACATTTTAACATGTTGCATTTTAACATGATAAAATGTTACATTTTAACATGTTTCATTTTAACATGATAAAATGTTACATTTTAACATGTTTCATTTTAAAATGTTACATTTTAAAATGTTACATTTTAACATGTTACATTTTAATATGTTACATTTTAACATGTTGCATTTTAACATGATAAAATGTTACATTTTAACATGTTTCATTTTATAATGATAAAATGTTACATTAAAAAATGTTACATTTTTACATGTTTCATTTAAACATGATAAAATGTTACATTTTAACATTTTTCATTTTAACATCATAAAATGTTACATTTTAACATGTTACATTTTAATATGTTACATTTTAACATGTTGCATTTTAACATGATAAAATGTTACATTTTAACATGTTGCATTTTAACATGTTGCATTTTAACATGATAAAATGTTACATTTTAACATGTTGCATTTTTACATGATAAAATGTTACATTTTAAAATGTTGCATTTTAACATGATAAAATGTTACATTTTAACATGTTGCATTTTAACATGATAAAATGTTACATTTTAACATGTTGCATTTTAACATGATAAAATGTTACATTATAACATGTTTCAATTTAACATGATAAAATGTTACATTTTAACATGTTACATTTTTATATGTTACATTTTAACATGTTGCATTTTAACATGATAAAATGTTACATTTTAACATGTTGAATTTTAACATGATAAAATGTTACATTTTAACATGTTGCATTTTAACATGATAAAATGTTACATTTTAACATGTTTCATTTTAACATGATAAAATGTTACATTTTAACATGTTTCATTTAAAAATGTTACATTTTAAAATGTTACATTTTAACATGTTACATTTTAATATGTTACATTTTAACATGTTGCATTTTAACATAGTAAAATGTTACATTTTAACATGTTGCATTTTAACATGATAAAATGTTACATTTTAACATATTGCGATTTATCATGATAAAATGTTACATTTTAAAATGTTACATTTGAACATGTTACATTTTAATATGTTACATTTTAACATGTTGCATTTTAACATGATAAAATGTTACCTTTTAACATGTTGCATTTTAACATGATAAAATGTTACATTTTAACATGTTTCATTTTAACATGATAAAATGTTACATTTTAACTTGTTTCATTTTAACATGATAAATTGTTACATTTTAACATGTTTCATTTTAACATAATAAAATGTTACATTTAAACATGTTTCATTTTAACATGATAAAATTTTACATTTTAACATGTTTCATTTTAACATGATAAAATGTTACATTTTAACATGTTTCATTTTAACATGATAAAATGTTACATTTTAACATGTTTCATTTTAACATGATAAAATGTTACATTTTAACATGTTGCATTTTAACATGATAAAATGTTACATTTTAACTTGTTTCATTTTAACATGATAAAATGTTACATTTTTACATGTTTCATTTAAAAATGTTACATTAAAAAATGTTACATTTTAACATGTTACATTTTAATATGTTGCATTTTAACATGTTGCATTTTAACATGATAAAATGTTACATTTTAACATGTTGCATTTTAACATGATAAAATGTTACATTTTAACATGTTGCATTTTAACATGATAAAATGTTACATTTTAACATGTTGCATTTTAACATGATAAAATGTTACATTTTAACATGTTTCATTTTAACATGATAAAATGTTACATTTTAAAATGTTACATTTTTACATGTTTCATTTAAACATGATAAAATGTTACATTTTAACATTTTTCATTTTAACATCATAAAATGTTACATTTTAACATGTTACATTTTAATATGTTACATTTAAACATGTTGCATTTTAACATGATAAAATGTTACATTTTAACATGTTGCATTTTAACATGATAAAATGTTACATTTAAACACGTTTCATTTTAACATGATAAAATTTTACATTTTAACATGTTTCATTTTAACATGATAAAATGTTACATTTTAACATGTTTCATTTTAACATGATAAAATGTTACATTTTAACATGTTTCATTTTAACATGATAAAATGTTACATTTTAACATGCTTCATTTTAACATCATAAAATGTTACATTTTAACATGTTTCATTTTAACATGATAAAATGTTACATTTTAACATGTTGCATTTTAACATGATAAAATGTTACATTTTAACATGTTTCATTTTAACATGATAAAATGTTACATTTTAACATGTTTCATTTAAAAATGTTACATTTTAAAATGTTACATTTTAACATGTTACATTTTAATATGTTACATTTTAACATGTTGCATTTTAACATAGTAAAATGTTACATTTTAACATGTTGCATTTTAACATGATAAAATGTTACATTTTAACATATTGCGATTTAACATGATAAAATGTTACATTTTAAAATGTTACATTTGAACATGTTACATTTTAATATGTTACATTTTAACATGTTGCATTTTAACATGATAAAATGTTACATTTTAACATGTTGCATTTTAACATGATAAAATGTTACATTTTAACATGTTTCATTTTAACATGATAAAATGTTACATTTTAACATGTTTCATTTTAACATGATAAAATGTTAAATTTTAACATGTTTCATTTTAACATGATAAAATGTTACATTTAAACATGTTTCATTTGAACATGATAAAATTTTACATTTTAACATGTTTCATTTTAACATGATAAAATGTTACATTTTAACATGTTTCATTTTAACATGATAAAATGTTACATTTTAACATGTTTCATTTTAACATGATAAAATGTTACATTTTAACATGTTGCATTTTAACATGATAAAATGTTACATTTTAACTTGTTTCATTTTAACATGATAAAATGTTACATTTTTACGTTTCATTTATAAATGTTACATTAAAAAATGTTACATTTTAACATGTTACATTTTAATATGTTACATTTTAACATGTTGCATTTTAACATGATAAAATGTTACATTTTAACATGTTGCATTTTAACATGATAAAATGTTACATTTTAACATGTTGCATTTTAACATGATAAAATGTTACATTTTAACATGTTGCATTTTAACATGATAAAATGTTACATTTTAACATGTTTCATTTTAACATGATAAAATGTTACATTTAAAAATGTTACATTTTTACATGTTTCATTTAAACATGATAAAATGTTACATTTTAACATTTTTCATTTTAACATCATAAAATGTTACATTTTAACATGTTACATTTTAACATGTTACATTTTAATATGTTACATTTAAACATGTTGCATTTTAACATGATAAAATGTTACATTTTAACATGTTGCATTTTAACATGATAAAATGTTACATTTAAACATGTTTCATTTTAACATGATAAAATTTTACATTTTAACATGTTTCATTTTAACATGATAAAATGTTACATTTTAACATGTTTCATTTTAACATGATAAAATGTTACATTTTAACATGTTTCATTTTAACATGATAAAATGTTACATTTTAACATGCTTCATTTTAACATCATAAAATGTTACATTTTAACATGTTTCATTTTAACATGATAAAATGTTACATTTTAACATGTTTCATTTTAACATGATAAAATCTTACATTTTAACATGTTTCATTTTAAAATGATAAAATGTTACATTTTAACATGTTTCATTTTAAAATGTTACATTTTAATATGTTACATTTTAACATGTTGCATTTTAACATGATAAAATGTTACATTTTAACATGTTTTATTTTAACATGATAAAATGTTACATTTTAACATGTTTCATTTTAACATCATAAAATGTTACATTTTAACATGTTTCATTTTAAAATGTTACATTTTAAAATGTTACATTTTAAAATGTTACATTTTAACATGTTACATTTTAATATGTTACATTTTAACATGTTGCATTTTAACATGATAAAATGTTACATTTTAACATGTTTCATTTTAACATGATAAAATGTTACATTAAAAAATGTTACATTTTTACATGTTTCATTTAAACATGATAAAATGTTACATTTTAACATTTTTCATTTTAACATCATAAAATGTTACATTTTAACATGTTACATTTTAATATGTTACATTTTAACATGTTGCATTTTAACATGATAAAATGTTACATTTTAACATGTTGCATTTTAACATGATAAAATGTTACATTTTAACATGTTGAATTTTTACAGGATAAAATGTTACATTTTTACATGTTGCATTTTAACATGATAAAATGTTACATTTTAACATGTTGCATTTTAACATGATAAAATGTTACATTTTAACATGTTGCATTTTAACATGATAAAATGTTACATTATAACATGTTTCATTTTAACATGATAAAATGTTACATTTTAACATGTTTCATTTTAAAATGTTACATTTTAACATGTTACATTTTTATATGTTACATTTTAACATGTTGCATTTTAACATGATAAAATGTTACATTTTAACATGTTGCATTTTAACATGATAAAATGTTACATTTTAACATGTTGCATTTTAACATGATAAAATGTTACATTTTAACATGTTTCATTTTAACATGATAAAATGTTACATTTTAACATGTTTCATTTAAAAATGTTACATTTTAAAATGTTACATTTTAACATGTTACATTTTAATATGTTACATTTTAACATGTTGCATTTTAACATAGTAAAATTTTACATTTTAACATGTTGCATTTTAACATGATAAAATGTTACATTTTAACATATTGCGATTTAACATGATAAAATGTTACATTTTAAAATGTTACATTTGAACATGTTACATTTTAATATGTTACATTTTAACATGTTGCATTTTAACATGTTAAAATGTTACATTTTAACATGTTGCATTTTAACATGATAAAATGTTACATTTTAACATGTTGCATTTTAACATGTTACATTTTAATATGTTACATTTTAACATGCTGCATTTTAACATGATAAAATGTTACATTTTAACATGTTTCATTTTAACATGATAAAATGTTTCATTTTAACATGTTGCATTTTAACATGATAAAATGTTACATTTTAACATGTTTCATTTTAACATGATAAAATGTTACATTTTAACATGTTTCATTTTAACATGATAAAATGTTACATTTTAACATGTTTCATTTTAACATGATAAAATGTTACATTTAAACATGTTTCATTTTAACATGATAAAATGTTACATTTTAACATGTTTCATTTTAACATGATAAAATGTTACATGATAAAATGTTACATTTTAACATGTTTCATTTTAACATGATAAAATGTTACATTTTAACATGTTGCATTTTAACATGATAAAATGTTACATTTTAACTTGTTTCATTTTAACATGATAAAATGTTATATTTTTACATGTTTCATTTAAAAATGTTACATTAAAAAATGTTACATTTTAACATGTTACATTTTAATATGTTACATTTTAACATGTTGCATTTTAACATGATAAAATGTTACATTTTAACATGTTGCATTTTAACATGATAAAATGTTACATTTTAACATGTTGCATTTTAACATGTTGCATTTTAACATGATAAAATGTTACATTTTAACATGTTTCATTTTAACATGATAAAATGTTACATTTTAACATGTTTCATTTAAAAATGTTACATTTTAAAATGTTACATTTTAACATGTTACATTTTAATATGTTACATTTTAACATGTTGCATTTTAACATAGTAAAATTTTACATTTTAACATGTTGCATTTTAACATGATAAAATGTTACATTTTAACATATTGCGATTTAACATGATAAAATGTTACATTTTAAAATGTTACATTTGAACATGTTACATTTTAATATGTTACATTTTAACATGTTGCATTTTAACATGATAAAATGTTACATTTTAACATGTTGCATTTTAACATGATAAAATGTTACATTTTAACATGTTGCATTTTAACATGTTACATTTTAATATGTTACATTTTAACATGCTGCATTTTAACATGATAAAATGTTACATTTTAACATGTTTCATTTTAACATGATAAAATGTTTCATTTTAACATGTTGCATTTTAACATGATAAAATGTTACATTTTAACATGTTTCATTTTAACATGATAAAATGTTACATTTTAACATGTTTCATTTTAACATGATAAAATGTTACATTTTAACATGTTTCATTTTAACATGATAAAATGTTACATTTAAACATGTTTCATTTTAACATGATAAAATGTTACATTTTAACATGTTTCATTTTAACATGATAAAATGTTACATGATAAAATGTTACATTTTAACATGTTTCATTTTAACATGATAAAATGTTACATTTTAACATGTTGCATTTTAACATGATAAAATGTTACATTTTAACTTGTTTCATTTTAACATGATAAAATGTTATATTTTTACATGTTTCATTTAAAAATGTTACATTAAAAAATGTTACATTTTAACATGTTACATTTTAATATGTTACATTTTAACATGTTGCATTTTAACATGATAAAATGTTACATTTTAACATGTTGCATTTTAACATGATAAAATGTTACATTTTAACATGTTGCATTTTAACATGATAAAATGTTACATTTTAACATGTTGCATTTTAACATGATAAAATGTTACATTTTAACATGTTTCATTTTAACATGATAAAATGTTACATTTAAAATTGTTACATTTTAATATGTTACATTTTAACATGTTGCATTTTAACATGATAAAATGTTACATTTTAACATGTTTTATTTTAACATGATAAAATATTACATTTTAACATGTTTCATTTTAACATGATAAAATGTTACATTTTAACATGTTTCATTTTAACATGATAAAATGTTACATTTTAACATGTTGCATTTTAACATGATAAAATGTTACATTTTAACATGTTGCATTTTAACATGATAAAATGTTACATTTTAACATGTTGCATTTTAACATGATAAAATGTTACATTATAACATGTTTCATTTTAACATGATAAAATGTTACATTTTAACATGTTTCATTTTAAAATGTTACATTTTAACATGTTACATTTTTATATGTTACATTTTAACATGTTGCATTTTAACATGATAAAATGTTACATTTTAACATGTTGCATTTTAACATGATAAAATGTTACATTTTAACATGTTGCATTTTAACATGATAAAATGTTACATTTTAACATGTTTCATTTTAACATGATAAAATGTTACATTTTAACATGTTTCATTTAAAAATGTTACATTTTAAAATGTTACATTTTAACATGTTACATTTTAATATGTTACATTTTAACATGTTGCATTTTAACATAGTAAAATTTTACATTTTAACATGTTGCATTTTAACATGATAAAATGTTACATTTTAACATATTGCGATTTAACATGATAAAATGTTACATTTTAAAATGTTACATTTGAACATGTTACATTTTAATATGTTACATTTTAACATGTTGCATTTTAACATGATAAAATGTTACATTTTAACATGTTGCATTTTAACATGATAAAATGTTACATTTTAACATGTTGCATTTTAACATGATAAAATGTTACATTTTAACATGTTGCATTTTAACATGTTACATTTTAAAATGTTACATTTTAACATGTTACATTTTAATATGTTACATTTTAACATGTTGCATTTTAACATAGTAAAATTTTACATTTTAACATGTTGCATTTTAACATGATAAAATGTTACATTTTAACATATTGCGATTTAACATGATAAAATGTTACATTTTAAAATGTTACATTTGAACATGTTACATTTTAATATGTTACATTTTAACATGTTGCATTTTAACATGTTAAAATGTTACATTTTAACATGTTGCATTTTAACATGATAAAATGTTACATTTTAACATGTTGCATTTTAACATGTTACATTTTAATATGTTACATTTTAACATGCTGCATTTTAACATGATAAAATGTTACATTTTAACATGTTTCATTTTAACATGATAAAATGTTTCATTTTAACATGTTGCATTTTAACATGATAAAATGTTACATTTTAACATGTTTCATTTTAACATGATAAAATGTTACATTTTAACATGTTTCATTTTAACATGATAAAATGTTACATTTTAACATGTTTCATTTTAACATGATAAAATGTTACATTTAAACATGTTTCATTTTAACATGATAAAATGTTACATTTTAACATGTTTCATTTTAACATGATAAAATGTTACATGATAAAATGTTACATTTTAACATGTTTCATTTTAACATGATAAAATGTTACATTTTAACATGTTGCATTTTAACATGATAAAATGTTACATTTTAACTTGTTTCATTTTAACATGATAAAATGTTATATTTTTACATGTTTCATTTAAAAATGTTACATTAAAAAATGTTACATTTTAACATGTTACATTTTAATATGTTACATTTTAACATGTTGCATTTTAACATGATAAAATGTTACATTTTAACATGTTGCATTTTAACATGATAAAATGTTACATTTTAACATGTTGCATTTTAACATGTTGCATTTTAACATGATAAAATGTTACATTTTAACATGTTTCATTTTAACATGATAAAATGTTACATTTTAACATGTTTCATTTAAAAATGTTACATTTTAAAATGTTACATTTTAACATGTTACATTTTAATATGTTACATTTTAACATGTTGCATTTTAACATAGTAAAATTTTACATTTTAACATGTTGCATTTTAACATGATAAAATGTTACATTTTAACATATTGCGATTTAACATGATAAAATGTTACATTTTAAAATGTTACATTTGAACATGTTACATTTTAATATGTTACATTTTAACATGTTGCATTTTAACATGATAAAATGTTACATTTTAACATGTTGCATTTTAACATGATAAAATGTTACATTTTAACATGTTGCATTTTAACATGTTACATTTTAATATGTTACATTTTAACATGCTGCATTTTAACATGATAAAATGTTACATTTTAACATGTTTCATTTTAACATGATAAAATGTTTCATTTTAACATGTTGCATTTTAACATGATAAAATGTTACATTTTAACATGTTTCATTTTAACATGATAAAATGTTACATTTTAACATGTTTCATTTTAACATGATAAAATGTTACATTTTAACATGTTTCATTTTAACATGATAAAATGTTACATTTAAACATGTTTCATTTTAACATGATAAAATGTTACATTTTAACATGTTTCATTTTAACATGATAAAATGTTACATGATAAAATGTTACATTTTAACATGTTTCATTTTAACATGATAAAATGTTACATTTTAACATGTTGCATTTTAACATGATAAAATGTTACATTTTAACTTGTTTCATTTTAACATGATAAAATGTTATATTTTTACATGTTTCATTTAAAAATGTTACATTAAAAAATGTTACATTTTAACATGTTACATTTTAATATGTTACATTTTAACATGTTGCATTTTAACATGATAAAATGTTACATTTTAACATGTTGCATTTTAACATGATAAAATGTTACATTTTAACATGTTGCATTTTAACATGATAAAATGTTACATTTTAACATGTTGCATTTTAACATGATAAAATGTTACATTTTAACATGTTTCATTTTAACATGATAAAATGTTACATTTAAAATTGTTACATTTTAATATGTTACATTTTAACATGTTGCATTTTAACATGATAAAATGTTACATTTTAACATGTTTTATTTTAACATGATAAAATATTACATTTTAACATGTTTCATTTTAACATGATAAAATGTTACATTTTAACATGTTTCATTTTAACATGATAAAATGTTACATTTTAACATGTTGCATTTTAACATGATAAAATGTTACATTTTAACATGTTGCATTTTAACATGATAAAATGTTACATTTTAACATGTTGCATTTTAACATGATAAAATGTTACATTATAACATGTTTCATTTTAACATGATAAAATGTTACATTTTAACATGTTTCATTTTAAAATGTTACATTTTAACATGTTACATTTTTATATGTTACATTTTAACATGTTGCATTTTAACATGATAAAATGTTACATTTTAACATGTTGCATTTTAACATGATAAAATGTTACATTTTAACATGTTGCATTTTAACATGATAAAATGTTACATTTTAACATGTTTCATTTTAACATGATAAAATGTTACATTTTAACATGTTTCATTTAAAAATGTTACATTTTAAAATGTTACATTTTAACATGTTACATTTTAATATGTTACATTTTAACATGTTGCATTTTAACATAGTAAAATTTTACATTTTAACATGTTGCATTTTAACATGATAAAATGTTACATTTTAACATATTGCGATTTAACATGATAAAATGTTACATTTTAAAATGTTACATTTGAACATGTTACATTTTAATATGTTACATTTTAACATGTTGCATTTTAACATGATAAAATGTTACATTTTAACATGTTGCATTTTAACATGATAAAATGTTACATTTTAACATGTTGCATTTTAACATGATAAAATGTTACATTTTAACATGTTGCATTTTAACATGTTACATTTTAATATGTTACATTTTAACATGCTGCATTTTAACATGATAAAATGTTACATTTTAACATGTTTCATTTTAACATGATAAAATGTTTCATTTTAACATGTTGCATTTTAACATGATAAAATGTTACATTTTAACATGTTTCATTTTAACATGATAAAATGTTACATTTTAACATGTTGCATTTTAACATGATAAAATGTTACATTTTAACTTGTTTCATTTTAACATGATAAAATGTTATATTTTTACATGTTTCATTTAAAAATGTTACATTAAAAAATGTTACATTTTAACATGTTACATTTTAATATGTTACATTTTAACATGTTGCATTTTAACATGATAAAATGTTACATTTTAACATGTTGCATTTTAACATGATAAAATGTTACATTTTAACATGTTGCATATTAACATGATAAAATGTTACATTTTAACATGTTGCATTTTAACATGATAAAATGTTACATTTTAACATGTTTCATTTTAACATGATAAAATGTTACATTTAAAATTGTTACATTTTTACATGTTTCATTTAAACATGATAAAATGTTACATTTTAACATTTTTCATTTTAACATCATAAAATGTTACATTTTAACATGTTACATTTTAATATGTTACATTTAAACATGTTGCATTTAAACATGTTGCATTTTAACATGATAAAATGTTAGATTTTAACATGTTGCATTTTAACATGATAAAATGTTACATTTTAACATGTTTCATTTTAACATGATAAAATGTTACATTTTAACATGTTTCATTTTAACATGATAAAATGTTACATTTTAACATGTTTCATTTTAACATGATAAAATGTTACATTTTAACATGTTTCATTTTAACATGATAAAATGTTACATTTAAACATGTTTCATTTTAACATGATAAAATGTTACATTTTAACATGTTTCATTTTAACATGATAAAATGTTACATTTTAACATGTTTCATTTTAACATGATAAAATGTTACATTTTAACATGTTTCATTTTAACATGATAAAATGTTACATTTTAACATGTTTCATTTTAACATGATAAAATGTTACATTTTAACATGTTGCATTTTAACATGATAAAATGTTACATTTTAACATGTTGCATTTTAACATGATAAAATGTTACATTTTAACATGTTGCATTTTAACATGATAAAATGTTACATTATAACATGTTTCATTTTAACATGATAAAATGTTACATTTTAACATGTTTCATTTTAAAATGTTACATTTTAACATGTTACATTTTTATATGTTACATTTTAACATGTTGCATTTTAACATGATAAAATGTTACATTTTAACATGTTGCATTTTAACATGATAAAATGTTACATTTTAACATGTTGCATTTTAACATGATAAAATGTTACATTTTAACATGTTTCATTTTAACATGATAAAATGTTACATTTTAACATGTTTCATTTAAAAATGTTACATTTTAAAATGTTACATTTTAACATGTTACATTTTAATATGTTACATTTTAACATGTTGCATTTTAACATAGTAAAATTTTACATTTTAACATGTTGCATTTTAACATGATAAAATGTTACATTTTAACATATTGCGATTTAACATGATAAAATGTTACATTTTAAAATGTTACATTTGAACATGTTACATTTTAATATGTTACATTTTAACATGTTGCATTTTAACATGATAAAATGTTACATTTTAACATGTTGCATTTTAACATGATAAAATGTTACATTTTAACATGTTGCATTTTAACATGTTACATTTTAATATGTTACATTTTAACATGCTGCATTTTAACATGATAAAATGTTACATTTTAACATGTTTCATTTTAACATGATAAAATGTTTCATTTTAACATGTTGCATTTTAACATGATAAAATGTTACATTTTAACATGTTTCATTTTAACATGATAAAATGTTACATTTTAACATGTTTCATTTTAACATGATAAAATGTTACATTTTAACATGTTTCATTTTAACATGATAAAATGTTACATTTAAACATGTTTCATTTTAACATGATAAAATGTTACATTTTAACATGTTTCATTTTAACATGATAAAATGTTACATGATAAAATGTTACATTTTAACATGTTTCATTTTAACATGATAAAATGTTACATTTTAACATGTTGCATTTTAACATGATAAAATGTTACATTTTAACTTGTTTCATTTTAACATGATAAAATGTTATATTTTTACATGTTTCATTTAAAAATGTTACATTAAAAAATGTTACATTTTAACATGTTACATTTTAATATGTTACATTTTAACATGTTGCATTTTAACATGATAAAATGTTACATTTTAACATGTTGCATTTTAACATGATAAAATGTTACATTTTAACATGTTGCATTTTAACATGATAAAATGTTACATTTTAACATGTTGCATTTTAACATGATAAAATGTTACATTTTAACATGTTTCATTTTAACATGATAAAATGTTACATTTAAAATTGTTACATTTTAATATGTTACATTTTAACATGTTGCATTTTAACATGATAAAATGTTACATTTTAACATGTTTTATTTTAACATGATAAAATATTACATTTTAACATGTTTCATTTTAACATGATAAAATGTTACATTTTAACATGTTTCATTTTAACATGATAAAATGTTACATTTTAACATGTTGCATTTTAACATGATAAAATGTTACATTTTAACATGTTGCATTTTAACATGATAAAATGTTACATTTTAACATGTTGCATTTTAACATGATAAAATGTTACATTATAACATGTTTCATTTTAACATGATAAAATGTTACATTTTAACATGTTTCATTTTAAAATGTTACATTTTAACATGTTACATTTTTATATGTTACATTTTAACATGTTGCATTTTAACATGATAAAATGTTACATTTTAACATGTTGCATTTTAACATGATAAAATGTTACATTTTAACATGTTGCATTTTAACATGATAAAATGTTACATTTTAACATGTTTCATTTTAACATGATAAAATGTTACATTTTAACATGTTTCATTTAAAAATGTTACATTTTAAAATGTTACATTTTAACATGTTACATTTTAATATGTTACATTTTAACATGTTGCATTTTAACATAGTAAAATTTTACATTTTAACATGTTGCATTTTAACATGATAAAATGTTACATTTTAACATATTGCGATTTAACATGATAAAATGTTACATTTTAAAATGTTACATTTGAACATGTTACATTTTAATATGTTACATTTTAACATGTTGCATTTTAACATGATAAAATGTTACATTTTAACATGTTGCATTTTAACATGATAAAATGTTACATTTTAACATGTTGCATTTTAACATGATAAAATGTTACATTTTAACATGTTGCATTTTAACATGTTACATTTTAATATGTTACATTTTAACATGCTGCATTTTAACATGATAAAATGTTACATTTTAACATGTTTCATTTTAACATGATAAAATGTTTCATTTTAACATGTTGCATTTTAACATGATAAAATGTTACATTTTAACATGTTTCATTTTAACATGATAAAATGTTACATTTTAACATGTTTCATTTTAACATGATAAAATGTTACATTTTAACATGTTTCATTTTAACATGATAAAATGTTACATTTAAACATGTTTCATTTTAACATGATAAAATGTTACATTTTAACATGTTTCATTTTAACATGATAAAATGTTACATGATAAAATGTTACATTTTAACATGTTTCATTTTAACATGATAAAATGTTACATTTTAACATGTTGCATTTTAACATGATAAAATGTTACATTTTAACTTGTTTCATTTTAACATGATAAAATGTTATATTTTTACATGTTTCATTTAAAAATGTTACATTAAAAAATGTTACATTTTAACATGTTACATTTTAATATGTTACATTTTAACATGTTGCATTTTAACATGATAAAATGTTACATTTTAACATGTTGCATTTTAACATGATAAAATGTTACATTTTAACATGTTGCATTTTAACATGATAAAATGTTACATTTTAACATGTTGCATTTTAACATGATAAAATGTTACATTTTAACATGTTTCATTTAAACATGATAAAATGTTACATTTTAACATTTTTCATTTTAACATCATAAAATGTTACATTTTAACATGTTACATTTTAATATGTTACATTTAAACATGTTGCATTTAAACATGTTGCATTTTAACATGATAAAATGTTAGATTTTAACATGTTGCATTTTAACATGATAAAATGTTACATTTTAACATGTTTCATTTTAACATGATAAAATGTTACATTTTAACATGTTTCATTTTAACATCATAAAATGTTACATTTTAACATGTTTCATTTTAACATGATAAAATGTTACATTTTAACATGTTTCATTTTAACATGATAAAATGTTACATTTAAACATGTTTCATTTTAACATGATAAAATGTTACATTTTAACATGTTTCATTTTAACATGATAAAATGTTACATTTTAACATGTTTCATTTTAACATGATAAAATGTTACATTTTAACATGTTTCATTTTAACATGATAAAATGTTACATTTTAACATGTTGCATTTTAACATGATAAAATGTTACATTTTCACTTGTTTCATTTTAACATGATAAAATGTTACATTTTTACATGTTTCATTTAAAAATGTTACATTAAAAAATGTTACATTTTAACATGTTACATTTTAATATGTTACATTTTAACATGTTGCATTTTAACATGATAAAATGTTACATTTTAACATGTTGCATTTTAACATGATAAAATGTTACATTTTAACATGTTTTATTTTAACATGATAAAATGTTACATTTTAACATGTTTCATTTTAACATCATAAAATGTTACATTTTAACATGTTTCATTTTAAAATGTTACATTTTAAAATGTTACATTTTAAAATGTTACATTTTAACATGTTACATTTTAATATGTTACATTTTAACATGTTGCATTTTAACATGATAAAATGTTACATTTTAACATGTTTCATTTTAACATGATAAAATGTTACATTAAAAAATGTTACATTTTTACATGTTTCATTTAAACATGATAAAATGTTACATTTTAACATTTTTCATTTTAACATCATAAAATGTTACATTTTAACATGTTACATTTTAATATGTTACATTTTAACATGTTGCATTTTAACATGATAAAATGTTACATTTTAACATGTTGCATTTTAACATGTTGCATTTTAACATGATAAAATGTTACATTTTAACATGTTGAATTTTTACAGGATAAAATGTTACATTTTAACATGTTTCATTTTAAAATGTTACATTTTAATATGTTACATTTTAACATGTTGCATTTTAACATGATAAAATGTTACATTTTAACATGTTTTATTTTAACATGATAAAATGTTACATTTTAACATGTTTCATTTTAACATCATAAAATGTTACATTTTAACATGTTTCATTTTAAAATGTTACATTTTAAAATGTTACATTTTAAAATGTTACATTTTAACATGTTACATTTTAATATGTTACATTTTAACATGTTGCATTTTAACATGATAAAATGTTACATTTTAACATGTTTCATTTTAACATGATAAAATGTTACATTAAAAAATGTTACATTTTTACATGTTTCATTTAAACATGATAAAATGTTACATTTTAACATTTTTCATTTTAACATCATAAAATGTTACATTTTAACATGTTACATTTTAATATGTTACATTTTAACATGTTGCATTTTAACATGATAAAATGTTACATTTTAACATGTTGCATTTTAACATGATAAAATGTTACATTTTAACATGTTGAATTTTTACAGGATAAAATGTTACATTTTTACATGTTGCATTTTAACATGATAAAATGTTACATTTTAACATGTTGCATTTTAACATGATAAAATGTTACATTTTAACATGTTGCATTTTAATATGATAAAATGTTACATTATAACATGTTTCATTTTAACATGATAAAATGTTACATTTTAACATGTTTCATTTTAAAATGTTACATTTTAACATGTTACATTATTATATGTTACATTTTAACATGTTGCATTTTAACATGATAAAATGTTACATTTTAACATGTTGCATTTTAACATGATAAAATGTTACATTTTAACATGTTGCATTTTAACATGATAAAATGTTACATTTTAACATGTTTCATTTTAACATGATAAAATGTTACATTTTAACATGTTTCATTTAAAAATGTTACATTTTAAAATGTTACATTTTAACATGTTATATTTTAATATGTTACATTTTAACATGTTGCATTTTAACATAGTAAAATTTTACATTTTAACATGTTGCATTTTAACATGATAAAATGTTACATTTTAACATATTGCGATTTAACATGATAAAATGTTACATTTTAAAATGTTACATTTGAACATGTTACATTTTAATATGTTACATTTTAACATGTTGCATTTTAACATGATAAAATGTTACATTTTAACATGTTGCATTTTAACATGATAAAATGTTACATTTTAACATGTTGCATTTTAACATGTTACATTTTAATATGTTACATTTTAACATGCTGCATTTTAACATGATAAAATGTTACATTTTAACATGTTTCATTTTAACATGATAAAATGTTTCATTTTAACATGTTGCATTTTAACATGATAAAATGTTACATTTTAACATGTTTCATTTTAACATGATAAAATGTTACATTTTAACATGTTTCATTTTAACAATATAAAATGTTACATTTTAACATGTTTCATTTTAACATGATAAAATGTTACATTTAAACATGTTTCATTTTAACATGATAAAATGTTACATTTTAACATGTTTCATTTTAACATGATAAAATGTTACATGATAAAATGTTACATTTTAACATGTTTCATTTTAACATGATAAAATGTTACATTTTAACATGTTTCATTTTAACATCATAAAATGTTACATTTTAACATGTTTCATTTTAACATGATAAAATGTTACATTTTAACCTTTTTTCATTTTAACATGATAAAATGTTACATTTAAACATGTTTCATTTTAACATGATAAAATGTTACATTTTAACATGTTTCATTTTAACATGATAAAATGTTACATTTTAACATGTTTCATTTTAACATGATAAAATGTTACATTTTAACATGTTTCATTTTAACATGATAAAATGTTACATTTTAACATGTTGCATTTTAACATGATAAAATGTTACATTTTCACTTGTTTCATTTTAACATGATAAAATGTTACATTTTTACATGTTTCATTTAAAAATGTTACATTAAAAAATGTTACATTTTAACATGTTACATTTTAATATGTTACATTTTAACATGTTGCATTTTAACATGATAAAATGTTACATTTTAACATGTTGCATTTTAACATGATAAAATGTTACATTTTAACATGTTTTATTTTAACATGATAAAATGTTACATTTTAACATGTTTCATTTTAACATCATAAAATGTTACATTTTAACATGTTTCATTTTAAAATGTTACATTTTAAAATGTTACATTTTAAAATGTTACATTTTAACATGTTACATTTTAATATGTTACATTTTAACATGTTGCATTTTAACATGATAAAATGTTACATTTTAACATGTTTCATTTTAACATGATAAAATGTTACATTAAAAAATGTTACATTTTTACATGTTTCATTTAAACATGATAAAATGTTACATTTTAACATTTTTCATTTTAACATCATAAAATGTTACATTTTAACATGTTACATTTTAATATGTTACATTTTAACATGTTGCATTTTAACATGATAAAATGTTACATTTTAACATGTTGCATTTTAACATGTTGCATTTTAACATGATAAAATGTTACATTTTAACATGTTGAATTTTTACAGGATAAAATGTTACATTTTAACATGTTTCATTTTAAAATGTTACATTTTAATATGTTACATTTTAACATGTTGCATTTTAACATGATAAAATGTTACATTTTAACATGTTTTATTTTAACATGATAAAATGTTACATTTTAACATGTTTCATTTTAACATCATAAAATGTTACATTTTAACATGTTTCATTTTAAAATGTTACATTTTAAAATGTTACATTTTAAAATGTTACATTTTAACATGTTACATTTTAATATGTTACATTTTAACATGTTGCATTTTAACATGATAAAATGTTACATTTTAACATGTTTCATTTTAACATGATAAAATGTTACATTAAAAAATGTTACATTTTTACATGTTTCATTTAAACATGATAAAATGTTACATTTTAACATTTTTCATTTTAACATCATAAAATGTTACATTTTAACATGTTACATTTTAATATGTTACATTTTAACATGTTGCATTTTAACATGATAAAATGTTACATTTTAACATGTTGCATTTTAACATGATAAAATGTTACATTTTAACATGTTGAATTTTTACAGGATAAAATGTTACATTTTTACATGTTGCATTTTAACATGATAAAATGTTACATTTTAACATGTTGCATTTTAACATGATAAAATGTTACATTTTAACATGTTGCATTTTAATATGATAAAATGTTACATTATAACATGTTTCATTTTAACATGATAAAATGTTACATTTTAACATGTTTCATTTTAAAATGTTACATTTTAACATGTTACATTATTATATGTTACATTTTAACATGTTGCATTTTAACATGATAAAATGTTACATTTTAACATGTTGCATTTTAACATGATAAAATGTTACATTTTAACATGTTGCATTTTAACATGATAAAATGTTACATTTTAACATGTTTCATTTTAACATGATAAAATGTTACATTTTAACATGTTTCATTTAAAAATGTTACATTTTAAAATGTTACATTTTAACATGTTATATTTTAATATGTTACATTTTAACATGTTGCATTTTAACATGATAAAATGTTACATTTTAACATATTGCGATTTAACATGATAAAATGTTACATTTTAAAATGTTACATTTGAACATGTTACATTTTAATATGTTACATTTTAACATGTTGCATTTTAACATGATAAAATGTTACATTTTAACATGTTGCATTTTAACATGATAAAATGTTACATTTTAACATGTTGCATTTTAACATGTTACATTTTAATATGTTACATTTTAACATGCTGCATTTTAACATGATAAAATGTTACATTTTAACATGTTTCATTTTAACATGATAAAATGTTTCATTTTAACATGTTGCATTTTAACATGATAAAATGTTACATTTTAACATGTTTCATTTTAACATGATAAAATGTTACATTTTAACATGTTTCATTTTAACAATATAAAATGTTACATTTTAACATGTTTCATTTTAACATGATAAAATGTTACATTTAAACATGTTTCATTTTAACATGATAAAATGTTACATTTTAACATGTTTCATTTTAACATGATAAAATGTTACATGATAAAATGTTACATTTTAACATGTTTCATTTTAACATGATAAAATGTTACATTTTAACATGTTGCATTTTAACATGATAAAATGTTACATTTTAACTTGTTTCATTTTAACATGATAAAATGTTATATTTTTACATGTTTCATTTAAAAATGTTACATTAAAAAATGTTACATTTTAACATGTTACATTTTAATATGTTACATTTTAACATGTTGCATTTTAACATGATAAAATGTTACATTTTAACATGTTGCATTTTAACATGATAAAATGTTACATTTTAACATGTTGCATTTTAACATGATAAAATGTTACATTTTAACATGTTGCATTTTAACATGATAAAATGTTACATTTTAACATGTTTCATTTTAACATGATAAAATGTTACATTTAAAATTGTTACATTTTAATATGTTACATTTTAACATGTTGCATTTTAACATGATAAAATGTTACATTTTAACATGTTTTATTTTAACATGATAAAATATTACATTTTAACATGTTTCATTTTAACATGTTACATTTTAATATGTTACATTTTAACATGTTGCATTTTAACATGATAAAATGTTACATTTTAACATGTTGCATTTTAACATGATAAAATGTTACATTTTAACATATTGCATTTTAACATGATAAAATGTTACATTTTAACATGTTGCATTTTAACATGATAAAATGTTACATTTTAACATGTTTCATTTTAACATGATAACATGTTTCATTTTAAAATGTTACATTTTAATATGTTACATTTTAACATGATGCATTTTAACATGATAAAATGTTACATTTTAACATGTTTTATTTTAACATGATAAAATGTTACATTTTAACATGTTTCATTTTAACATCATAAAATGTTACATTTTAACATGTTTCATTTTAAAATGTTACATTTTAAAATGTTACATTTTAAAATGTTACATTTTAACATGTTACATTTTAATATGTTACATTTTAACATGTTGCATTTTAACATGATAAAATGTTACATTTTAACATGTTTCATTTTAACATGATAAAATGTTACATTAAAAAATGTTACATTTTTACATGTTTCATTTAAACATGATAAAATGTTACATTTTAACATTTTTCATTTTAACATCATAAAATGTTACATTTTAACATGTTACATTTTAATATGTTACATTTTAACATGTTGCATTTTAACATGATAAAATGTTACATTTTAACATGTTGCATTTTAACATGTTGCATTTTAACATGATAAAATGTTACATTTTAACATGTTGAATTTTTACAGGAAAAAATGTTA
Source organism: Macrosteles quadrilineatus (assembly GCF_028750875.1). Lineage (NCBI taxonomy): Eukaryota > Metazoa > Arthropoda > Insecta > Hemiptera > Cicadellidae > Macrosteles > Macrosteles quadrilineatus. The sequence goes on along the minus strand of NW_026542631.1, from coordinate 144,397 downwards.
CATTTTTACATGTTGCATTTTAACATGATAAAATGTTACATTTTAACATGTTGCATTTTAACATGATAAAATGTTACATTTTAACATGTTGCATTTTAACATGATAAAATGTTACATTATAACATGTTTCATTTTAACATGATAAAATGTTACATTTTAACAGGTTTCATTTTAAAATGTTACATTTTAACATGTTACATTTTTATATGTTACATTTTAACATGTTGCATTTTAACATGATAAAATGTTACATTTTAACATGTTGCATTTTAACATGATAAAATGTTACATTTTAACATGTTGCATTTTAACATGATAAAATGTTACATTTTAACATGTTTCATTTTAACATGATAAAATGTTACATTTTAACATGTTTCATTTAAAAATGTTACATTTTAAAATGTTACATTTTAACATGTTATATTTTAATATGTTACATTTTAACATGTTGCATTTTAACATAGTAAAATTTTACATTTTAACATGTTGCATTTTAACATGATAAAATGTTACATTTTAACATATTGCGATTTAACATGATAAAATGTTACATTTTAAAATGTTACATTTGAACATGTTACATTTTAATATGTTACATTTTAACATGTTGCATTTTAACATGATAAAATGTTACATTTTAACATGTTGCATTTTAATATGTTACATTTTAACATGTTGCATTTTAACATGATAAAATGTTACATTTTAACATGTTGCATTTTAACATGTTGCATTTTAACATGATAAAATGTTACATTTTAACATGTTGCATTTTAACATGTTGCATTTTAACATGATAAAATGTTACATTTTAACATGTTACATTTTAATATGTTACATTTTAACATGTTGCATTTTAACATGATAAAATGTTACATTTTAACATGTTGCATTTTAACATGTTGCATTTTAACATGATAAAATGTTACATTTTAACATGTTGAATTTTTACAGGATAAAATGTTACATTTTTACATGTTGCATTTTAACATGATAAAATGTTACATTTTAACATGTTGCATTTTAACATGATAAAATGTTACATTTTAACATGTTGCATTTTAATATGATAAAATGTTACATTATAACATGTTTCATTTTAACATGATAAAATGTTACATTTTAACATGTTGCATTTTAACATGATAAAATGTTACATTTTAACATGTTGCATTTTAACATGATAAAATGTTACATTTTAACATGTTGCATTTTAACATGATAAAATGTTACATTTTAACATGTTTCATTTTAACATGATAAAATGTTACATTTTAACATGTTTCATTTAAAAATGTTACATTTTAAAATGTTACATTTTAACATGTTATATTTTAATATGTTACATTTTAACATGTTGCATTTTAACATAGTAAAATTTTACATTTTAACATGTTGCATTTTAACATGATAAAATGTTACATTTTAACATATTGCGATTTAACATGATAAAATGTTACATTTTAAAATGTTACATTTGAACATGTTACATTTTAATATGTTACATTTTAACATGTTGCATTTTAACATGATAAAATGTTACATTTTAACATGTTGCATTTTAACATGATAAAATGTTACATTTTAACATGTTGCATTTTAACATGTTACATTTTAATATGTTACATTTTAACATGCTGCATTTTAACATGATAAAATGTTACATTTTAACATGTTTCATTTTAACATGATAAAATGTTTCATTTTAACATGTTGCATTTTAACATGATAAAATGTTACATTTTAACATGTTTCATTTTAACATGATAAAATGTTACATTTTAACATGTTTCATTTTAACATGATAAAATGTTACATTTTAACATGTTTCATTTTAACATGATAAAATGTTACATTTAAACATGTTTCATTTTAACATGATAAAATGTTACATTTTAACATGTTTCATTTTAACATGATAAAATGTTACATGATAAAATGTTACATTTTAACATGTTTCATTTTAACATGATAAAATGTTACATTTTAACATGTTGCATTTTAACATGATAAAATGTTACATTTTAACTTGTTTCATTTTAACATGATAAAATGTTATATTTTTACATGTTTCATTTAAAAATGTTACATTAAAAAATGTTACATTTTAACATGTTACATTTTAATATGTTACATTTTAACATGTTGCATTTTAACATGATAAAATGTTACATTTTAACATGTTGCATTTTAACATGATAAAATGTTACATTTTAACATGTTGCATTTTAACATGATAAAATGTTACATTTTAACATGTTGCATTTTAACATGATAAAATGTTACATTTTAACATGTTTCATTTTAACATGATAAAATGTTACATTTAAAATTGTTACATTTTAATATGTTACATTTTAACATGTTGCATTTTAACATGATAAAATGTTACATTTTAACATGTTTTATTTTAACATGATAAAATGTTACATTTTAACATGTTTCATTTTAACATGTTACATTTTAATATGTTACATTTTAACATGTTGCATTTTAACATGATAAAATGTTACATTTTAACATGTTGCATTTTAACATGATAAAATGTTACATTTTAACATGTTGCATTTTAACATGATAAAATGTTACATTTTAACATGTTGCATTTTAACATGATAAAATGTTACATTTTAACATGTTTCATTTTAACATGATAACATGTTTCATTTTAAAATGTTACATTTTAATATGTTACATTTTAACATGTTGCATTTTAACATGATAAAATGTTACATTTTAACATGTTTTATTTTAACATGATAAAATGTTACATTTTAACATGTTTCATTTTAACATCATAAAATGTTACATTTTAACATGTTTCATTTTAAAATGTTACATTTTAAAATGTTACATTTTAAAATGTTACATTTTAACATGTTACATTTTAATATGTTACATTTTAACATGTTGCATTTTAACATGATAAAATGTTACATTTTAACATGTTTCATTTTAACATGATAAAATGTTACATTAAAAAATGTTACATTTTTACATGTTTCATTTAAACATGATAAAATGTTACATTTTAACATTTTTCATTTTAACATCATAAAATGTTACATTTTAACATGTTACATTTTAATATGTTACATTTTAACATGTTGCATTTTAACATGATAAAATGTTACATTTTAACATGTTGCATTTTAACATGTTGCATTTTAACATGATAAAATGTTACATTTTAACATGTTGAATTTTTACAGGAAAAAATGTTACATTTTTACATGTTGCATTTTAACATGATAAAATGTTACATTTTAACATGTTGCATTTTAACATGATAAAATGTTACATTTTAACATGTTGCATTTTAACATGATAAAATGTTACATTATAACATGTTTCATTTTAACATGATAAAATGTTACATTTTAACAGGTTTCATTTTAAAATGTTACATTTTAACATGTTACATTTTTATATGTTACATTTTAACATGTTGCATTTTAACATGATAAAATGTTACATTTTAACATGTTGCATTTTAACATGATAAAATGTTACATTTTAACATGTTGCATTTTAACATGATAAAATGTTACATTTTAACATGTTTCATTTTAACATGATAAAATGTTACATTTTAACATGTTTCATTTAAAAATGTTACATTTTAAAATGTTACATTTTAACATGTTATATTTTAATATGTTACATTTTAACATGTTGCATTTTAACATAGTAAAATTTTACATTTTAACATGTTGCATTTTAACATGATAAAATGTTACATTTTAACATATTGCGATTTAACATGATAAAATGTTACATTTTAAAATGTTACATTTGAACATGTTACATTTTAATATGTTACATTTTAACATGTTGCATTTTAACATGATAAAATGTTACATTTTAACATGTTGCATTTTAACATGATAAAATGTTACATTTTAACATGTTGCATTTTAACATGTTACATTTTAATATGTTACATTTTAACATGCTGCATTTTAACATGATAAAATGTTACATTTTAACATGTTTCATTTTAACATGATAAAATGTTTCATTTTAACATGTTGCATTTTAACATGATAAAATGTTACATTTTAACATGTTTCATTTTAACATGATAAAATGTTACATTTTAACATGTTTCATTTTAACATGATAAAATGTTACATTTTAACATGTTTCATTTTAACATGATAAAATGTTACATTTAAACATGTTTCATTTTAACATGATAAAATGTTACATTTTAACATGTTTCATTTTAACATGATAAAATGTTACATGATAAAATGTTACATTTTAACATGTTTCATTTTAACATGATAAAATGTTACATTTTAACATGTTGCATTTTAACATGATAAATTGTTACATTTTAACTTGTTTCATTTTAACATGATAAAATGTTATATTTTTACATGTTTCATTTAAAAATGTTACATTAAAAAATGTTACATTTTAACATGTTACATTTTAATATGTTACATTTTAACATGTTGCATTTTAACATGATAAAATGTTACATTTTAACATGTTGCATTTTAACATGATAAAATGTTACATTTTAACATGTTGCATTTTAACATGATAAAATGTTACATTTTAACATGTTGCATTTTAACATGATAAAATGTTACATTTTAACATGTTTCATTTTAACATGATAAAATGTTACATTTAAAATTGTTACATTTTAATATGTTACATTTTAACATGTTGCATTTTAACATGATAAAATGTTACATTTTAACATGTTTTATTTTAACATGATAAAATGTTACATTTTAACATGTTTCATTTTAACATGTTACATTTTAATATGTTACATTTTAACATGTTGCATTTTAACATGATAAAATGTTACATTTTAACATGTTGCATTTTAACATGATAAAATGTTACATTTTAACATGTTGCATTTTAACATGATAAAATGTTACATTTTAACATGTTGCATTTTAACATGATAAAATGTTACATTTTAACATGTTGCATTTTAACATGATAAAATGTTACATTTTAACATGTTTCATTTTAACATGATAACATGTTTCATTTTAAAATGTTACATTTTAATATGTTACATTTTAACATGTTGCATTTTAACATGATAAAATGTTACATTTTAACATGTTTTATTTTAACATGATAAAATGTTACATTTTAACATGTTTCATTTTAACATCATAAAATGTTACATTTTAACATGTTTCATTTTAAAATGTTACATTTTAAAATATTACATTTTAAAATGTTACATTTTAACATGTTACATTTTAATATGTTACATTTTAACATGTTGCATTTTAACATGATAAAATGTTACATTTTAACATGTTTCATTTTAACATGATAAAATGTTACATTAAAAAATGTTACATTTTTACATGTTTCATTTAAACATGATAAAATGTTACATTTTAACATTTTTCATTTTAACATCATAAAATGTTACATTTTAACATGTTACATTTTAATATGTTACATTTTAACATGTTGCATTTTAACATGATAAAATGTTACATTTTAACATGTTGCATTTTAACATGTTACATTTTTATATGTTACATTTTAACATGTTGCATTTTAACATGATAAAATGTTACATTTTAACATGTTGCATTTTAACATGATAAAATGTTACATTTTAACATGTTGCATTTTAACATGATAAAATGTTACATTTTAGCATGTTTCATTTTAACATGATAAAATGTTACATTTTAACATGTTTCATTTAAAAATGTTACATTTTAAAATGTTACATTTTAACATGTTATATTTTAATATGTTACATTTTAACATGTTGCATTTTAACATAGTAAAATTTTACATTTTAACATGTTGCATTTTAACATGATAAAATGTTACATTTTAACATATTGCGATTTAACATGATAAAATGTTACATTTTAAAATGTTACATTTGAACATGTTACATTTTAATATGTTACATTTTAACATGTTGCATTTTAACATGATAAAATGTTACATTTTGACATGTTGCATTTTAACATGATAAAATGTTACATTTTAACATGTTGCATTTTAACATGTTACATTTTAATATGTTACATTTTAACATGCTGCATTTTAACATGATAAAATGTTACATTTTAACATGTTTCATTTTAACATGATAAAATGTTTCATTTTAACATGTTGCATTTTAACATGATAAAATGTTACATTTTAACATGTTTCATTTTAGCATGATAAAATGTTACATTTTAACATGTTTCATTTTAACATGATAAAATGTTACATTTTAACATGTTTCATTTTAACATGATAAAATGTTACATTTAAACATGTTTCATTTTAACATGATAAAATGTTACATTTTAACATGTTTCATTTTAACATGATAAAATGTTACATGATAAAATGTTACATTTTAACATGTTTCATTTTAACATGATAAAATGTTACATTTTAACATGTTGCATTTTAACATGATAAAATGTTACATTTTAACTTGTTTCATTTTAACATGATAAAATGTTATATTTTTACATGTTTCATTTAAAAATGTTACATTAAAAAATGTTACATTTTAACATGTTACATTTTAATATGTTACATTTTAACATGTTGCATTTTAACATGATAAAATGTTACATTTTAACATGTTGCATTTTAACATGATAAAATGTTACATTTTAACATGTTGCATTTTAACATGATAAAATGTTACATTTTAACATGTTGCATTTTAACATGATAAAATGTTACATTTTAACATGTTTCATTTTAACATGATAAAATGTTACATTTAAAATTGTTACATTTTTACATGTTTCATTTAAACATGATAAAATGTTACATTTTAACATTTTTCATTTTAACATCATAAAATGTTACATTTTAACATGTTACATTTTAATATGTTACATTAAAACATGTTGCATTTAAACATGTTGCATTTTAACATGATAAAATGTTAGATTTTAACATGTTGCATTTTAACATGATAAAATGTTACATTTTAACATGTTTCATTTTAACATGATAAAATGTTACATTTTAACATGTTTCATTTTAACATCATAAAATGTTACATTTTAACATGTTTCATTTTAACATGATAAAATGTTACATTTTAACATGTTTCATTTTAACTTGATAAAATGTTACATTTAAACATGTTTCATTTTAACATGATAAAATGTTACATTTTAACATGTTTCATTTTAACATGATAAAATGTTACATTTTAACATGTTTCATTTTAACATGATAAAATGTTACATTTTAACATGTTTCATTTTAACATGATAAAATGTTACATTTTAACATGTTGCATTTTAACATGATAAAATGTTACATTTTCACTTGTTTCATTTTAACATGATAAAATGTTACATTTTTACATGTTTCATTTAAAAATGTTACATTAAAAAATGTTACATTTTAACATGTTACATTTTAATATGTTACATTTTAACATGTTGCATTTTAACATGATAAAATGTTACATTTTAACATGTTGCATTTTAACATGATAAAATGTTACATTTTAACATGTTGCATTTTAACATGATAAAATGTTACATTTTAACATGTTTTATTTTAACATGATAAAATGTTACATTTTAACATGTTTCATTTTAACATCATAAAATGTTACATTTTAACATGTTTCATTTTAAAATGTTACATTTTAAAATGTTACATTTTAAAATGTTACATTTTAACATGTTACATTTTAATATGTTACATTTTAACATATTGCATTTTAACATGATAAAATGTTACATTTTAACATGTTTCATTTTAACATGATAAAATGTTACATTAAAAAATGTTACATTTTTACATGTTTCATTTAAACATGATAAAATGTTACATTTTAACATTTTTCATTTTAACATCATAAAATGTTACATTTTAACATGTTACATTTTAATATGTTACATTTTAACATGTTGCATTTTAACATGATAAAATGTTACATTTTAACATGTTGCATTTTAACATGTTGCATTTTAACATGATAAAATGTTACATTTTAACATGTTGAATTTTTACAGGATAAAATGTTACATTTTAACATGTTTCATTTTAAAATGTTACATTTTAATATGTTACATTTTAACATGTTGCATTTTAACATGATAAAATGTTACATTTTAACATGTTTTATTTTAACATGATAAAATGTTACATTTTAACATGTTTCATTTTAACATCATAAAATGTTACATTTTAACATGTTTCATTTTAAAATGTTACATTTTAAAATGTTACATTTTAAAATGTTACATTTTAACATGTTACATTTTAATATGTTACATTTTAACATGTTGCATTTTAACATGATAAAATGTTACATTTTAACATGTTTCATTTTAACATGATAAAATGTTACATTAAAAAATGTTACATTTTTACATGTTTCATTTAAACATGATAAAATGTTACATTTTAACATTTTTCATTTTAACATCATAAAATGTTACATTTTAACATGTTACATTTTAATATGTTACATTTTAACATGTTGCATTTTAACATGATAAAATGTTACATTTTAACATGTTGCATTTTAACATGTTGCATTTTAACATGTTGCATTTTAACATGATAAAATGTTACATTTTAACATGTTGAATTTTTACAGGATAAAATGTTACATTTTTACATGTTGCATTTTAACATGATAAAATGTTACATTTTAACATGTTGCATTTTAACATGATAAAATGTTACATTTTAACATGTTGCATTTTAACATAATAAAATATTACATTATAACATGTTTCATTTTAACATGATAAAATGTTACATTTTAACATGTTTCATTTTAAAATGTTACATTTTAACATGTTACATTTTTATATGTTACATTTTAACATGTTGCATTTTAACATGATAAAATGTTACATTTTAACATGTTGCATTTTAACATGATAAAATGTTACATTTTAACATGTTGCATTTTAACATGATAAAATGTTACATTTTAACATGTTTCATTTTAACATGATAAAATGTTACATTTTAACATGTTTCATTTAAAAATGTTACATTTTAAAATGTTACATTTTAACATGTTATATTTTAATATGTTACATTTTAACATGTTGCATTTTAACATAGTAAAATTTTACATTTTAACATGTTGCATTTTAACATGATAAAATGTTACATTTTAACATATTGCGATTTAACATGATAAAATGTTACATTTTAAAATGTTACATTTGAACATGTTACATTTTAATATGTTACATTTTAACATGTTGCATTTTAACATGATAAAATGTTACATTTTAACATGTTGCATTTTAACATGATAAAATGTTACATTTTAACATGTTGCATTTTAACATGTTACATTTTAATATGTTACATTTTAACATGCTGCATTTTAACATGATAAAATGTTACATTTTAACATGTTTCATTTTAACATGATAAAATGTTTCATTTTAACATGTTGCATTTTAACATGATAAAATGTTACATTTTAACATGTTTCATTTTAACATGATAAAATGTTACATTTTAACATGTTTCATTTTAACATGATAAAATGTTACATTTTAACATGTTTCATTTTAACATGATAAAATGTTACATGATAAAATGTTACATTTTAACATGTTTCATTTTAACATGATAAAATGTTACATTTTAACATGTTGCATTTTAACATGATAAAATGTTACATTTTAACTTGTTTCATTTTAACACGATAAAATGTTATATTTTTACATGTTTCATTTTAAAATGTTACATTAAAAAATGTTACATTTTAACATGTTACATTTTAATATGTTACATTTTAACATGTTGCATTTTAACATGATAAAATGTTACATTTTAACATGTTGCATTTTAACATGATAAAATGTTACATTTTAACATGTTGCATTTTAACATGATAAAATGTTACATTTTAACATGTTGCATTTTAACATGATAAAATGTTACATTTTAACATGTTTCATTTTAACATGATAAAATGTTACATTTAAAATTGTTACATTTTTACATGTTTCATTTAAACATGATAAAATGTTACATTTTAACATTTTTCATTTTAACATCATAAAATGTTACATTTTAACATGTTACATTTTAATATGTTACATTTAAACATGTTGCATTTAAACATGTTGCATTTTAACATGATAAAATGTTAGATTTTAACATGTTGCATTTTAACATGATAAAATGTTACATTTTAACATGTTTCATTTTAACATGATAAAATGTTACATTTTAACATGTTTCATTTTAACATCATAAAATGTTACATTTTAACATGTTTCATTTTAACATGATAAAATGTTACATTTTAACATGTTTCATTTTAACATGATAAAATGTTACATTTAAACATGTTTCATTTTAACATGATAAAATGTTACATTTTAACATGTTTCATTTTAACATGATAAAATGTTACATTTTAACATGTTTCATTTTAACATGATAAAATGTTACATTTTAACATGTTTCATTTTAACATGATAAAATGTTACATTTTAACATGTTGCATTTTAACATGATAAAATGTTACATTTTCACTTGTTTCATTTTAACATGATAAAATGTTACATTTTTACATGTTTCATTTAAAAATGTTACATTAAAAATGTTACATTTTAACATGTTACATTTTAATATGTTGCATTTTAACATGATAAAATGTTACATTTTAACATGTTGCATTTTAACATGATAAAATGTTACATTTTAACATGTTGCATTTTAACATGATAAAATGTTACATTTTAACATGTTGCATTTTAACATGATAAAATGTTACATTTTAACATGTTTCATTTTAACATGATAAAATGTTACATTTAAAAATGTTACATTTTTACATGTTTCATTTAAACATGATAAAATGTTACATTTTAACATTTTTCATTTTAACATCATAAAATGTTACATTTTAACATGTTACATTTAAATATGTTACATTTAAAAATGTTGCATTTTAACATGATAAAATGTTACATTTTAACATGTTGCATTTTAACATGTTTCATTTTAACATGATTGTTATATTAGTTAAAGGTTTAATTATATTGAACTTTGTCTTTCTTTAAAAAGATGATTACAAAAAATATGCTTCTATTCCAATTTGTAAATAAATAAAGATTTTTAGTGTTGCTTAAATGTTCACCAAGGAACATCAGTTTTTCATTTACAGATATAATAAATAATTTAAACTATTCATTTTGAACATTGGTGCCGAAACTTTTGCGAATCAACTAAATGTCGACTACTGGAGCATTTACAAGGTCCAAAGTCAAGAAGTCTGCTATAAAATCTCAGGATTTTGATGGTAAAAATAATGAGCCAGTAAGTGATATGCATATTCCTTTGTCGGTAAGATCTCATAAAACTAGCTCAAGTAGGAGTAGGAATGAAAGTGTTTTAGAGGTTATGGACGAATTGATTAAGATACAGGAAGAAGAAACGTCCCTTGTTGTATCATGTGCTAAAGCAAAGGCGGCGGCGGAGAAAGCAGAGGCAGAGGCAGCAGTAAAAATAGCAGTAGCTGATGAAAGACTTGCCCGAGTGGAGGAAGAAGCCAAGCGGAAGGAAATAGAAATGAAGAAGAAGCTACTTGAAGACAGACTGTCATCGCTTAGCAGGGGATCGTCAAGAGTCAGTAGCAGATCATCTAGGACTTCAATTTCTTCTCTTCCACGACCGTTGCCCACAAAGGAAGCTGTTGAAAAGTGGATGCAGACAAAGGATCAAGCTGAAGACATTAATAAAAATAACGTTTTGAAGCCTTGTACTAATGTTCCAGTAAATATTATGAAGAGTGTACAGCAGGAGGTATCCTTGCCGCATCACGAAGTACAGTCTAGTTTCCAGCCTCGAGAAGAAAACTGTGAAAATCCTCGAGAAGCAAGGACTGTAGCTTTCAGCGAAGGAAGGAGAATTCCTCGAGATGTTTCGTGTTTCCCTCGAGATTGTCAACCTGATAAAATGATATTTAGAGAGAAGATGCCGGCGAGAATATTGTCAGCTCTACCTAATTTCAGCGGAGATCTAGACCAATGGCCCGCTTGGATAGCTGAATACAGGCGATCTACTGAAATTAATGACTACACTGATTTGGAGAATCTTCAAAGACTTCAGAAGTGTATTACTGGAAAAGCTAAAGAAATGATATCAGCACTGTTGATATATCCTGAGAACGTACCAGAAATTGTTAATTTGTTGGAACGGCGTTTCGGAAGACCAGATATAATTATTAAAAATCTCATAGCAAGCGTGAAAGGTCGACCACCAACTAAGGACTACAAGCCTGACACTTTGGTTGCTTTTAGTGACATGGTAAGGAACTTAGTAGTTACGGTAAAATCCTTGAAGCAGGACCACTACTTGTTTAACCCACAACTTATGGAAGAGCTCACAGAAAAACTGTCCACCAACATGAAGCTCAACTGGGGAATGTTTGTCACTTCACCACAGTCTCAATTGAAACAACCAATTGGCCTCGACAGCTTTTCGACGTGGCTCTCTTCTGTGGCAGATGCAGCAATTATATGTGCTCCCAGTACATCTACTAGTGGAAACTTTAAAAACATGTCATCAAGAAATGAATCAAACTCCAAGAACTTTGTATTAGTACAACATGAAGGTGACAAGAAGTTTAAAAAACGTATATGTGTTTGCTGCAAAAAACAAGACCATACATTGACAGAATGCAAGCAATTCCTAAAGTATGATGTAAATAAAAGATGGGAGACAGTCAAGAGTAACAGTCTGTGTTTCAATTGCTTGAAGACTAAACACCGAGCGATGACTTGTCGTAACAAACTTGCTTGTGGAGTTAATGGCTGCACCTATTTCCATAATAAACTGTTACACGTGACCTCAAAAGAAGAAGGTGCTAATAAAGAGACACCTAAATTGGAAATTCACAGTGAACATATGGGATTTCAAGAAGAACCTGTTGCAAGAGTGTTGTTGAGGGTTCTCTCAGTAACATTGGTAGGAAAGAATGGCAAGCAAATTGAAACATTTGCTTTAATTGATGACGGTTCAACTATTTCTGTCATCGAAAAGGGATTGGTTGAAGAACTCGAAATTGATGGACCTACTAAACCTGTATCTTTCTCCTGGACAGATGGATCTGTTTATACAGAAAAAGAATCTCAGACTGTAACACTGACAGTTATAGGAGATACAGGCGAACACTTGACTCTAAACAACGTGAAGACCTTGACAGCCTTGCAGTTACCAATACAGTCTATGAATTCAGAACAAATGAAAAATAAATGGTCTTATTTACAGGAAATCCCTGAAGAAGTGTTTCAGCGTGGTCGTCCACGACTACTGATTGGACATGAACATGTACATTTGACAGTGCCTCTGAAAGTAATCATTGGACCTACAAATGCACCGATTGCTTTGAAGTCGAAACTAGGTTGGACAATAAATGGTCCTACTGGAAATGTAAACTATCAAACTCGTATAGACAACGACTTTGTTATGTTTAAACATGAAACAAATTCAGATATGTTGGAGCTTAACTCACTAGTTAAAGAAAGTTTTGAGAGGGATTTTATCGACTGCCTGATTAAGGAATCCAATAAAAGCGATGAAGAAGTTAGAGCAGAAAAAATATTGGAAAATACCTGTTCACAAACAGAAGATGGTTGTTGGCAAACTGGTTTGTTATGGAAAGAAGACAAACCATGGTTACCAGAAAGTCGTTCCGTTGCATTGAAGAGATTTAACTACGTTGAAAATAAAATGAAAGAGGACCCAAAACTATGTCAACAATATCATCAGAAAATAGCAAGTTATGCTGAAAAGGGATATGCAAAAAAGTTAAATTTGGATGAGGTAAAGAACAAAAGTGAGAAAACCTGGTACCTTCCTCACTTTCCTGTCTACAATCCCAGAAAACCGGACAAGTTCCGTTTTGTGTTTGATGCTGCGTCAAAATCACATGGAAAGAGCCTGAACAGTTGTCTACTACCTGGACCAAATTTATTCAATAGCCTGATAAGTATTCTGTTCCAGTTCAGAAAACATGAAATCGCATACGCAGCAGATATTGAAGAGATGTTTTTGAGAATAAAGATTATTCCAGAAGATCAAGACTCACTACGTTTTTTATGGAGGGAAGAAACTGACGGAAAATTACAGGAGTGGTGTATGACATCAATGATTTTTGGGGCAGTTTGCTCACCAACCAGTGCCATTTACATAACTAGAAAAAATAGTGAAAAACATGGAGAGGAACATCCAGATGCAAAGCTAGCTGTAAATCAACAATTCTACATGGATGATTATCTTGATAGCAACCAATCTGTGGAAGAAGCTAAGAGCTTAATAGAAGGAGTTGTAAACATATGTAAAAAAGGTGGTTTCAATTTGAGGAACTTTATTAGCAATTCACCAGAGTTAATGAGCTGTCTGCCAAAGAAAAGTTGGTCAAAAAACTACTTGAAAGAAGAAGATGTTGGAATAACAACTGATGACACAGAGCGAGTACTCGGGATACACTGGAATTTCCATGAGGATTTCTTCCTTTTCAAAATCAACTTTGTAAAAGTGAAGAAAGAAGTCGTTGATCTAAAAGAGCCACCAACCAAACGACAGGTGCTCCAGGCTGTGATGTCCATTTATGATCCAATAGGCTTTATCACTCCAATCACAATGAAGGGCAAAATTCTGGTACAAAATCTGTGGAAAATGAATGTCCAGTGGGATGAAAGAATTCCAGCGCAGTTGGAAAAGGCATGGAGAAATTGGATGAAAGATGTGAAGATTTCGGAAAATCTGAAAATACCTCGATGCTACAACTTGACTGCAAACTGCACTGTATCATTACATATTTTCTGTGACGCAAGTGAGAAAGGATTTTGTTCGGTTGCTTATTTTAGGACTGAAAAACCAGAAGATTGCGTGGAAGTTGTTTTTGTACTGGCAAGATCACGTGTTGCTCCCCTAAAGTCGTCCACCATCCCTAGACTTGAACTGCAAGCAGCTGTATTAGGCAGTCAAATTGCATCTTTGATCTATCAGTTTCACAAAATGGAAATAGACCAAACATACTTTTGGACGGACTCAAGAATTGTGTGGTGCTGGATTCAAGCAACTCAAAAGCAAAAGTCAGCCTATGTTGCTAATCGTGTTGATAAAATACTGAGCAACTCAGACAGAAATCAATGGAGGTGGTTACCTACGACAGAAAATGTAGCTGATGAAGCTACACGGGAATCAGCAACTCCATTAACGAACGATTGCCGTTGGCTCCAAGGTCCATCCTTCTTACTTAAAAAAGAAAAAGAATGGCCAAAAATTGAAAGTATTCCGAGAAAAGAAGACTGCAATGAAGTAGCCTTAGCAATTTTACCTGAAAACAAAGAAAATGTTATCGATATGGAGAGATTTTCAAAATACTCCAGACTCATAAGAGCAGTAGCATGGATGCAACGATTCATTTCCAATACGAGATGTAAATCTGAGAGAAATACAAATGTGAGTCTTGGTGTTGAAGAGCTTCAACGAGCTGAAGAAACCTGCTTCAGACTTTCACAACTAGAATCTTTTCCTAAAGAAATGAAGAATCTTGAGGAGAACAAGCCAGTTCCTCGAGAAAGTCGACTTCATAAGCTAAGTCCTATTTTGACAGGGAACTTATTGAAAATGAGAGGAAGGACTGAATATGGGAACCAAATCAGTCAAGACCTGAAAAATCCCATAATTTTAGATCCTAAACATCGACTTACAGTCCTATTGATCCAACATGAACATGAACAGGCAGCTCATCAAGGTCAAGAAACCGTGGCAAATAATTTGAGACAACGATTTTGGGTAATCCGTTTGAAGCGAGCAATTAAGAGCTGTTGGGCAAATTGTAAGAAGTGTCAGCTGCGCAGAAACACACCTAAAAATCCTCAGATGGCTCCTCTTCCGGCAAACAGATTAGAACCTTATGGACGTCCATTCACCTGTGTGGCTGTGGATTATTTTGGGCCTCTGGAAGTCACTATAGGTCGCAGAAGAGAAAAGCGATATGGAGTGTTGTTCACATGTCTGTCAGTGCGAGCGGTACACTTGGAGATTGCAGCTTCTCTCAATACAGACTCGGCAATTCTTGCGATCAGGAGATTTGCAGCAAGGCGGGGTTGTCCTTCGGAATTGATATCAGACAATGGTACCAACTTTAAGGGCGCAGAGAACGAATTAAGAAAAGGACTTGAGTCGTTTGATAACGAACAAATTAAAACGTTCTGCGTGGGGAAGATGATGAAGTGGACTTTTCTACCACCGGCGAGCCCTCACATGGGTGGTGCGCATGAACGTCTTATACAATCGGTGAAGAAATGTTTAAGAGTGATTTTAAACACCCAAGCTCCTAAAGAAGAAACGTTGACTACTCTATTATGTGAAGTAGAATACATAATCAACAACAGACCCTTATTTCCTGTATCAGACGACCCTAATGATGAGCTCCCTTTGACATCAAACCACTTTCTCCAGGGAGGAGCAGATAGAGTCACACCAGCTGTCATTATAACGGAGAAGCACCTGCATAGACAATGGAAGATCGCACAGGACATGGCAGACAAATTCTGGAAACGTTGGCTGAAAGAATATGTGCCTTTACTAAACAAACGCTCAAAGTGGCACGAAAGGCGAGATAATCTAAAAGAAGGAGACGTGGTACTAATTGCCGAAGATAGCCAAGCCAGAGGAAGGTGGACAAAGGGTGTAGTCGAAGCTGTTTACCCTGGACGAGATGGCCAAGTGAGGGTGGCAGACATCAAAACGTCCACCGGCACCTGGAGAAGACCGACTGCTAAACTAGTCAAGCTGATGACTTAAACTCGCCCCGGAGAAAATGTTATATTAGTTAAAGGTTTAATTATATTGAACTTTGTCTTTCTTTAAACAGATGATTACAAAAAATATGCTTCTATTCCAATTTGTAAATAAATAAAGATTTTTAGTGTTGCTTAAATGTTCACCAAGGAACATCAGTTTTTCATTTACAGATATAATAAATAATTTAAACTATTCATTTTGAACAATGATAAAATGTTACATTTTAACATGTTTCATTTTAACATCATAAAATGTTACATTTTAACATTTTTCATTTTAACATGATAAAATGTTACATTTTAACATGTTTCATTTTAACATGATAAAATCTTACATTTTAACATGTTTCATTTTAACATGATAAAATGTTACATTTTAACATGTTGCATTTTAACATGATAAAATGTTACATTTTAACATGATAAAATGTTACATTTTAACATGTTTCATTTTAACATGATAAAATGTTACATTTTAACATGTTTCATTTTAAAATGTTACATTTTAAAATGTTACATTTTAACATGTTACATTTTAATATGTTACATTTTAACATGTTGCATTTTAACATGATAAAATGTTACATTTTAACATGTTTCATTTTAACATGATAAAATGTTACATTAAAAAATGTTACATTTTTACATGTTTCATTTAAACATGATAAAATGTTACATTTTAACATTTTTCATTTTAACATCATAAAATGTTACATTTTAACATGTTACATTTAAATATGTTACATTTTAACATGTTGCATTTTAACATGATAAAATGTTACATTTTACATGTTGCATTTTAACATCATAAAATGTTACATTTTAACATGTTGCATTTTAACATGATAAAATGTTACATTTTAACATGTTGCATTTTAACATGATAAAATGTTACATTTTAACATGTTGCATTTTAACATGATAAAATGTTACATTTTAACATGTTTCATTTTAACATGATAAAATGTTACATTTTAACATGTTTCATTTAAAAATGTTACATTTTAAAATGTTACATTTTAACATGTTACATTTTAATATGTTATATTTTAACATGTTGCATTTTAACATTGTAAAATGTTACATTTTAACATGTTGCATTTTAACATGATAAAATGTTACATTTTAACATATTGTGATTTAACATGATAAAATGTTACATTTTAAAAAGTTTACATTTGAACATGTTACATTTTAATATGTTACATTTTAACATGTTGCATTTTAACATGATAAAATGTTACATTTTAACATGTTGCATTTTAACATGTTACATTTTAATATGTTACATTTTAACATGTTGCATTTTAACATGATAAAATGTTACATTTTAACATGTTGCATTTTAACATGATAAAATGTTACATTTTAACATGTTTCATTTTAACATGATAAAATGTTACATTTTAACATGTTTCATTTTAACATGATAAAATGTTACATTTTAACGTTTCATTTTAACATGATAAAATGTTACATTTTAACATGTTTCATTTTAACATGTTACAATTTAACATGTTGCATTTTAACATGATAAAATGTTACATTTTAACATGTTTCATTTTGACATGATAAAATGTTACATTAAAAAATGTTACATTTTTACATGTTTCATTTAAACATGATAAAATGTTACATTTTAACCTTTTTCATTTTAACATCATAAAATGTTACATTTTAACATGTTACATTTTAATATGTTACATTTTAACATGTTGCATTTTAACATGATAAAATGTTACATTTTAACATGTTGCATTTTAACATGTTGCATTTTAACATGATAAAATGTTACATTTTAACATGTTGCATTTTTACATGATAAAATGTTACATTTTAACATGTTGCATTTTAACATGATAAAATGTTACATTTAAACATGTTTCATTTTAACATGATAAAATGTTACATTTTAACATGTTTCATTTTAACATGATAAAATGTTACATTATAACATGTTTCATTTTAACATGATAAAATGTTACATTTTAACATGTTTCATTTTATAATGTTACATTTTAAAATGTTACATTTTAACATGTTACATTTTTATATGTTACATTTTAACATGTTGCATATTTACATGATAAAATGTTACATTTTAACATGTTGCATTTTAACATGATAAAATGTTACATTTTAACATGTTGCATTTTAACATGATAAAATGTTACATTTTAACATGTTGCATTTTAACATGATAAAATGTTACATTTTAACATGTTTCATTTTAACATGATAAAATGTTACATTTTAACATGTTTCATTTAAAAATGTTACATTTTAAAATGTTACATTTTAACATGTTACATTTTAATATGTTACATTTTAACATGTTGCATTTTAACATAGTAAAATGTTACATTTTAACATGTTGCATTTTAACATGATAAAATGTTACATTGTAACATATTGCGATTTAACATGATAAAATGTTACATTTTAAAATGTTACATTTGAACATGTTACATTTTAATATGTTACATTTTAACATGTTGCATTTTAACATGATAAAATGTTACATTTTAACATGTTGCATTTTAACATGTTACATTTTAATATGTTACATTTTAACATGTTGCATTTTAACATGATAAAATGTTACATTTTAACATGTTTCATTTTAACATGATAAAATGTTACATTTTAACATGTTTCATTTTAACATGATAAAATGTTACATTTTAACATGTTTCATTTTAACATCATAAAATGTTACATTTTAACATGTTTCATTTTAACATGATAAAATGTTACATTTTAACATGTTTCATTTTAACATGATAAAATGTTACATTTAAACATGTTTTATTTTAACATGATAAAATGTTACATTTTAACATGTTTCATTTTAACATGATAAAATGTTACATTTTAACATGTTTCATTTTAACATGATAAAATGTTACATTTTAACATGTTTCATTTTAACATGATAAAATGTTACATTTTAATATGTTTCATTTTAACATGATAAAATGTTACATTTTAACATGTTGCATTTTAACATGATAAAATGTTACATTTTCACTTGTTTCATTTTAACATGATAAAATGTTACATTTTTACATGTTTCATTTAAAAATGTTACATTAAAAAATGTTACATTTTAACATGTTACATTTTAATATGTTACATTTTAACATGTTGCATTTTAACATGATAAAATGTTACATTTTAACATGTTGCATTTTAACATGATAAAATGTTACATTTTAACATGTTGCATTTTAACATGATAAAATGTTACATTTTAACATGTTGCATTTTAACATGATAAAATGTTACATTTTAACATGTTTCATTTTAACATGATAAAATGTTACATTTAAAAATGTTACATTTTTACATGTTTCATTTAAACATGATAAAATGTTACATTTTAACATTTTTCATTTTAACATCATAAAATGTTACATTTTAACATGTTACATTTAAATATGTTACATTTAAACATGTTGCATTTTAACATGATAAAATGTTACATTTTAAAATGTTACATTTTAACATGTTACATTTTTATATGTTACATTTTAACATGTTGCATTTTAACATCATAAAATGTTACATTTTAACATGTTTCATTTTAACATGATAAAATGTTACATTTTAACATGTTGCATTTTAACATGATAAAATGTTACATTTTCACTTGTTTCATTTTAACATGATAAAATGTTACATTTTTACATGTTTCATTTAAAAATGTTACATTAAAAAATGTTCCATTTTAACATGTTACATTTTAATATGTTACATTTTAACATGTTGCATTTTAACATGATAAAATGTTACATTTTAACATGTTGCATTTTAACATGATAAAATGTTACATTTTAACATGTTGCATTTTAACATGATAAAATGTTACATTTTAACATGTTGCATTTTAACATGATAAAATGTTACATTTTAACATGTTTCATTTTAACATGATAAAATGTTACATTTAAAAATGTTACATTTTTACATGTTTCATTTAAACATGATAAAATGTTACATTTTAACATTTTTCATTTTAACATCATAAAATGTTACATTTTAACATGTTACATTTAAATATGTTACATTTAAACATGTTGCATTTTAACATGATAAAATGTTACATTTTAACATGTTGCATTTTAACATGATAAAATGTAACATTTTAACATGTTTCATTTTAACATGATAAAATGTTTCATTTTAACATGATAAAATGTTACATTTTAACATGTTTCATTTTAACATCATAAAATGTTACATTTTAACATGTTTCATTTTAACATGATAAAATGTTACATTTTAACATGTTTCATTTTAACATGATAAAATGTTACATTTTAACATGTTTCATTTTAACATGATAAAATCTTACATTTTAACATGTTTCATTTTAACATGATAAAATGTTACATTTTAACATGTTGCATTTTAACATGATAAAATGTTACATTTTAACATGATAAAATGTTACATTTTAACATGTTTCATTTTAACATGATAAAATGTTACATTTTAACATGTTTCATTTTAAAATGTTACATTTTAAAATGTTACATTTTAACATGTTACATTTTAATATGTTACATTTTAACATGTTGCATTTTAACATGATAAAATGTTACATTTTAACATGTTTCATTTTAACATGATAAAATGTTACATTAAAAAATGTTACATTTTTACATGTTTCATTTAAACATGATAAAATGTTACATTTTAACATTTTTCATTTTAACATGATAAAATGTTACATTTTCATTTGTTTCATTTTAACATGATAAAATGTTACATTTTTACATGTTTCATTTAAAAATGTTACATTAAAAAATGTTACATTTTAACATGTTACATTTTAATATGTTACATTTTAACATGTTGCATTTTAACATGATAAAATGTTACATTTTAACA
The DNA here is from genome assembly GCF_028750875.1 of Macrosteles quadrilineatus. Classification (NCBI taxonomy): domain Eukaryota; kingdom Metazoa; phylum Arthropoda; class Insecta; order Hemiptera; family Cicadellidae; genus Macrosteles; species Macrosteles quadrilineatus. Next base: position 122,705 of record NW_026542631.1, on the reverse strand, counting down.
TATTGTGATTTAACATGATAAAATGTTACATTTTAAAAAGTTTACATTTGAACATGTTACATTTTAATATGTTACATTTTAACATGTTGCATTTTAACATGATAAAATGTTACATTTTAACATGTTGCATTTTAACATGATAAAATGTTACATTTTAACATGTTGCATTTTAACATGTTACATTTTAATATGTTACATTTTAACATGTTGCATTTTAACATGATAAAATGTTACATTTTAACATGTTGCATTTTAACATGATAAAATGTTACATTTTAACATGTTTCATTTTAACATGATAAAATGTTACATTTTAACATGTTTCATTTTAACATGATAAAATGTTACATTTTAACGTTTCATTTTAACATGATAAAATGTTACATTTTAACATGTTTCATTTTAACATGTTACAATTTAACATGTTGCATTTTAACATGATAAAATGTTACATTTTAACATGTTTCATTTTGACATGATAAAATGTTACATTAAAAAATGTTACATTTTTACATGTTTCATTTAAACATGATAAAATGTTACATTTTAACCTTTTTCATTTTAACATCATAAAATGTTACATTTTAACATGTTACATTTTAATATGTTACATTTTAACATGTTGCATTTTAACATGATAAAATGTTACATTTTAACATGTTGCATTTTAACATGTTGCATTTTAACATGATAAAATGTTACATTTTAACATGTTGCATTTTTACATGATAAAATGTTACATTTTAACATGTTGCATTTTAACATGATAAAATGTTACATTTAAACATGTTTCATTTTAACATGATAAAATGTTACATTTTAACATGTTTCATTTTAACATGATAAAATGTTACATTATAACATGTTTCATTTTAACATGATAAAATGTTACATTTTAACATGTTTCATTTTATAATGTTACATTTTAAAATGTTACATTTTAACATGTTACATTTTTATATGTTACATTTTAACATGTTGCATCTTTACATGATAAAATGTTACATTTTAACATGTTGCATTTTAACATGATAAAATGTTACATTTTAACATGTTGCATTTTAACATGATAAAATGTTACATTTTAACATGTTTCATTTTAACATGATAAAATGTTACACTTTAACATGTTTCATTTAAAAATGTTACATTTTAAAATGTTACATTTTAACATGTTACATTTTAATATGTTACATTTTAACATGTTGCATTTTAACATAGTAAAATGTTACATTTTAACATGTTGCATTTTAACATTTTAACATGTTGCATTTTAACATGATAAAATGTTACATTTTAACATATTGCGATTTAACATGATAAAATGTTACATTTTAAAATGTTACATTTGAACATGTTACATTTTAATATGTTACATTTTAACATGTTGCATTTTAACATGTTACATTTTAATATGTTACATTTTAACATGTTGCATTTTAACATGATAAAATGTTACATTTTAACATGTTTCATTTTAACATGATAAAATGTTACATTTTAACATGTTTCATTTTAACATGATAAAATGTTACATTTTAACATGTTTCATTTTAACATCATAAAATGTTACATTTTAACATGTTTCATTTTAACATCATAAAATGTTACATTTTAACATGTTTCATTTTAACATGATAAAATGTTACATTTTAACATGTTTCATTTTAACATGATAAAATCTTACATTTTAACATGTTTCATTTTAACATGATAAAATGTTACATTTTAACATGTTGCATTTTAACATGATAAAATGTTACATTTTAACATGATAAAATGTTACATTTTAACATGTTTCATTTTAACATGATAAAATGTTACATTTTAACATGTTTCATTTTAAAATGTTACATTTTAAAATGTTACATTTTAACATGTTACATTTTAATATGTTACATTTTAACATGTTGCATTTTAACATGATAAAATGTTACATTTTAACATGTTTCATTAAAAAATGATAAAATGTTACATTAAAAAATGTTACATTTTTACATGTTTCATTTAAACATGATAAAATGTTACATTTTAACATTTTTCATTTTAACATCATAAAATGTTACATTTTAACATGTTACATTTAAATATGTTACATTTTAACATGTTGCATTTTAACATGATAAAATGTTACATTTTAACATGTTGCATTTTAACATCATAAAATGTTACATTTTAACATGTTGCATTTATACATGATAAAATGTTACATTTTAACATGTTGCATTTTAACATGATAAAATGTTACATTTTAACATGTTGCATTTTAACATGATAAAATGTTACATTTTAACATGTTGCATTTTAACATGATAAAATGTTACATTATAACATGATTCATTTTTACATGATAAAATGTTACATTTTAACATGTTTCATTTTAAAATGTTACATTTTAAAATGTTACATTTTAACATGTTACATTTTTATATGTTACATTTTAACATGTTGCATTTTAACATGATAAAATGTTACATTTTAACATGTTGCATTTTAACATGATAAAATGTTACATTTTAACATGTTGCATTTTAACATGATAAAATGTTACATTTTAACATGTTTCATTTTAACATGATAAAATGTTACATTTAAACATGTTTCATTTTAACATGATAAAATGTTACATTTTAACATGTTTCATTTTAACATGATAAAATGTTACATTTTAACATGTTTCATTTTAACATGATAAAATGTTACATTTTAACATGTTTCATTTTAACATGATAAAATGTTACATTTTAACATGTTGCATTTTAACATGATAAAATGTTACATTTTCACTTGTTTCATTTTAACATGATAAAATGTTACATTTTTACATGTTTCATTTAAAAATGTTACATTAAAAAATGTTACATTTTAACATGTTGCATTTTAACATGATAAAATGTTACATTTTAACATGTTGCATTTTAACATGTTACATTTTAATATGTTACATTTTAACATGTTGCATTTTAACATGATAAAATGTTACATTTTAACATGTTGCATTTTAACATGATAAAATGTTACATTTTAACATGTTTCATTTTAACATGATAAAATGTTACATTTTAACATGTTTCATTTTAACATGATAAAATGTTACATTTTAACGTTTCATTTTAACATGATAAAATGTTACATTTTAACATGTTTCATTTTAACATGTTACAATTTAACATGTTGCATTTTAACATGATAAAATGTTACATTTTAACATGTTTCATTTTGACATGATAAAATGTTACATTAAAAAATGTTACATTTTTACATGTTTCATTTAAACATGATAAAATGTTACATTTTAACCTTTTTCATTTTAACATCATAAAATGTTACATTTTAACATGTTACATTTTAATATGTTACATTTTAACATGTTGCATTTTAACATGATAAAATGTTACATTTTAACATGTTGCATTTTAACATGTTGCATTTTAACATGATAAAATGTTACATTTTAACATGTTGCATTTTTACATGATAAAATGTTACATTTTAACATGTTGCATTTTAACATGATAAAATGTTACATTTAAACATGTTTCATTTTAACATGATAAAATGTTACATTTTAACATGTTTCATTTTAACATGATAAAATGTTACATTATAACATGTTTCATTTTAACATGATAAAATGTTACATTTTAACATGTTTCATTTTATAATGTTACATTTTAAAATGTTACATTTTAACATGTTACATTTTTATATGTTACATTTTAACATGTTGCATCTTTACATGATAAAATGTTACATTTTAACATGTTGCATTTTAACATGATAAAATGTTACATTTTAACATGTTGCATTTTAACATGATAAAATGTTACATTTTAACATGTTTCATTTTAACATGATAAAATGTTACATTTTAACATGTTTCATTTAAAAATGTTACATTTTAAAATGTTACATTTTAACATGTTACATTTTAATATGTTACATTTTAACATGTTGCATTTTAACATAGTAAAATGTAACATTTTAACATGTTGCATTTTAACATGATAAAATGTTACATTTTAACATATTGCGATTTAACATGATAAAATGTTACATTTTAAAATGTTACATTTGAACATGTTACATTTTAATATGTTACATTTTAACATGTTGCATTTTAACATGTTACATTTTAATATGTTACATTTTAACATGTTGCATTTTAACATGATAAAATGTTACATTTTAACATGTTTCATTTTAACATGATAAAATGTTACATTTTAACATGTTTCATTTTAACATGATAAAATGTTACATTTTAACATGTTTCATTTTAACATCATAAAATGTTACATTTTAACATGTTTCATTTTAACATGATAAAATGTTACATTTTAACATGTTTCATTTTAACATGATAAAATGTTACATTTAAACATGTTTCATTTTAACATGATAAAATGTTACATTTTAACATGTTTCATTTTAACATGATAAAATGTTACATTTTAACATGTTTCATTTTAACATTATAAAATGTTACATTTTAACATGTTTCATTTTAACATGATAAAATGTTACATTTTAACATGTTTCATTTTAACATGATAAAATGTTACATTTTAACATGTTGCATTTTAACATGTTGCATTTTAACATGATAAATTGTTACATTTTCACTTGTTTCATTTTAACATGATAAAATGTTACATTTTTACATGTTTCATTTAAAAATGTTACATTAAAAAATGTTACATTTTAACATGTTACATTTTAATATGTTACATTTTAACATGTTGCATTTTAACATGATAAAATGTTACATTTTAACATGTTGCATTTTAACATGATAAAATGTTACATTTTAACATGTTGCATTTTAACATGATAAAATGTTACATTTTAACATGTTTCATTTTAACATGATAAAATGTTACATTTAAAAATGTTACATTTTTACATGTTTCATTTAAACATGATAAAATGTTACATTTTAACATTTTTCATTTTAACATCATAAAATGTTACATTTTAACATGTTACATTTAAATATGTTACATTTAAACATGTTGCATTTTAACATGATAAAATGTTACATTTTAAAATGTTACATTTTAACATGTTACATTTTTATATGTTACATTTTAACATGTTGCATTTTAACATGATAAAATGTTACATTTTAACATGTTGCATTTTAACATGATAAAATGTTACATTTTAACATGTTGCATTTTAACATGATAAAATGTTACATTTTAACATGTTTCATTTTAACATGATAAAATGTTACATTTTAACATGTTTCATTTAAAAATGTTACATTTTAACATGTTTCATTTTAACATCATAAAATGTTACATTTTAACATGTTTCATTTTAACATGATAAAATGTTACATTTTAACATGTTTCATTTTAACATGATAAAATGTTACATTTAAACATGTTTCATTTTAACATGATAAAATGTTACATTTTAACATGTTTCATTTTAACATGATAATATGTTACATTTTAACATGTTTCATTTTAACATGATAAAATGTTACATTTTAACATGTTTCATTTTAACATGATAAAATGTTACATTTTAACATGTTGCATTTTAACATGATAAAATGTTACATTTTCACTTGTTTCATTTTAACATGATAAAATGTTACATTTTTACATGTTTCATTTAAAAATGTTACATTAAAAAATGTTCCATTTTAACATGTTACATTTTAATATGTTACATTTTAACATGTTGCATTTTAACATGATAAAATGTTACATTTTAACATGTTGCATTTTAACATGATAAAATGTTACATTTTAACATGTTGCATTTTAACATGATAAAATGTTACATTTTAACATGTTGCATTTTAACATGATAAAATGTTACATTTTAACATGTTTCATTTTAACATGATAAAATGTTACATTTAAAAATGTTACATTTTTACATGTTTCATTTAAACATGATAAAATGTTACATTTTAACATTTTTCATTTTAACATCATAAAATGTTACATTTTAACATGTTACATTTAAATATGTTACATTTAAACATGTTGCATTTTAACATGATAAAATGTTACATTTTAACATGTTGCATTTTAACATGATAAAATGTTACATTTTAACATGTTTCATTTTAACATGATAAAATGTTACATTTTAACATGTTTCATTTTAACATCAAAAAATGTTACATTTTAACATGTTTCATTTTAACATGATAAAATGTTACATTTTAACATGTTTCATTTTAACATGATAAAATCTTACATTTTAACATGTTTCATTTTAACATGATAAAATGTTACATTTTAACATGTTGCATTTTAACATGATAAAATGTTACATTTTAACATGATAAAATGTTACATTTTAACATGTTTCATTTTAACATGATAAAATGTTACATTTTAACATGTTTCATTTTAAAATGTTACATTTTAAAATGTTACATTTTAACATGTTACATTTTAATATGTTACATTTTAACATGTTGCATTTTAACATGATAAAATGTTACATTTTAACATGTTTCATTTTAACATGATAAAATGTTACATTAAAAAATGTTACATTTTTACATGTTTCATTTAAACATGATAAAATGTTACATTTTAACATTTTTCATTTTAACATCATAAAATGTTACATTTTAACATGTTACATTTAAATATGTTACATTTTAACATGTTGCATTTTAACATGATAAAATGTTACATTTTAACATGTTGCATTTTAACATCATAAAATGTTACATTTTAACATGTTGCATTTTTACATGATAAAATGTTACATTTTAACATGTTGCATTTTAACATGATAAAATGTTACATTTTAACATGTTGCATTTTAACATGATAAAATGTTACATTATAACATGATTCATTTTTACATGATAAAATGTTACATTTTAACATGTTTCATTTTAAAATGTTACATTTTAAAATGTTACATTTTAACATGTTACATTTTTATATGTTACATTTTAACATGTTGCATTTTAACATGATAAAATGTTACATTTTAACATGTTGCATTTTAACATGATAAAATGTTACATTTTAACATGTTGCATTTTAACATGATAAAATGTTACATTTTAACATGTTTCATTTTAACATGATAAAATGTTACATTTTAACATGTTTCATTTTAACATCATAAAATGTTACATTTTAACATGTTTCATTTTAACATGATAAAATGTTACATTTTAACATGTTTCATTTTAACATGATAAAATGTTACATTTAAACATGTTTCATTTTAACATGATAAAATGTTACATTTTAACATGTTTCATTTTAACATGATAAAATGTTACATTTTAACATGTTTCATTTTAACATGATAAAATGTTACATTTTAACATGTTTCATTTTAACATGATAAAATGTTACATTTTAACATGTTGCATTTTAACATGATAAAATGTTACATTTTCACTTGTTTCATTTTAACATGATAAAATGTTACATTTTTACATGTTTCATTTAAAAATGTTACATTAAAAAATGTTACATTTTAACATGTTACATTTTAATATGTTACATTTTAACATGTTGCATTTTAACATGATAAAATGTTACATTTTAACATGTTGCATTTTAACATGATAAAATGTTACATTTTAACATGTTGCATTTTAACATGTTTCATTTTAACATGATAAAATGTTACATTTAAAAATGTTACATTTTTACATGTTTCATTTAAACATGATAAAATGTTACATTTTAACATTTTTCATTTTAACATCATAAAATGTTACATTTTAACATGTTACATTTAAATATGTTACATTTAAACATGTTGCATTTTAACATGATAAAATGTTACATTTTAAAATGTTACATTTTAACATGTTACATTTTAATATGTTACATTTTAACATGTTGAATTTTAACATGATAAAATGTTACATTTTAACATGTTGCATTTTAACATGTTACATTTTAATATGTTACATTTTAACATGTTGCATTTTAACATGATAAAATGTTACATTTTAACATGTTTCATTTTAACATGATAAAATGTTACATTTTAACATGTTTCATTTTAACATGATAAAATGTTACATTTTAACATGTTTCATTTTAACATCATAAAATGTTACATTTTAACATGTTTCATTTTAACATGATAAAATGTTACATTTAAACATGTTTCATTTTAACATGATAAAATGTTACATTTTAACATGTTTCATTTTAACATGATAAAATGTTACATTTTAACATGTTTCATTTTAACATGATAAAATGTTACATTTTAACATGTTTCATTTTAACATGATAAAATGTTACATTTTAACATGTTGCATTTTAACATGATAAAATGTAACATTTTCACTTGTTTCATTTTAACATGATAAAATGTTACATTTTTACATGTTTCATTTAAAAATGTTACATTAAAAAATGTTACATTTTAACATGTTACATTTTAATATGTTACATTTTAACATGTTGCATTTTAACATGATAAAATGTTACATTTTAACATGTTGCATTTTAACATGATAAAATGTTACATTTTAACATGTTGCATTTTAACATGATAAAATGTTACATTTTAACATGTTGCATTTTAACATGATAAAATGTTACATTTTAACATGTTTCATTTTAACATGATAAAATGTTACATTTAAAAATGTTACATTTTTACATGTTTCATTTAAACATGATAAAATGTTACATTTTAACATTTTTCATTTTAACATCATAAAATGTTACATTTTAACATGTTACATTTAAATATGTTACATTTAAACATGTTGCATTTTAACATGATAAAATGTTACATTTTAAAATGTTACATTTTAACATGTTACATTTTTATATGTTACATTTTAACATGTTGCATTTTAACATGATAAAATGTTACATTTTAACATGTTGCATTTTAACATGATAAAATGTTACATTTTAACATGTTGCATTTTAACATGATAAAATGTTACATTTTAACATGTTTCATTTTAACATGATAAAATGTTACATTTTAACATGTTTCATTTAAAAATGTTACATTTTAACATGTTTCATTTTAACATGATAAAATGTTACATTTTAACATGTTTCATTTTAACATCATAAAATGTTACATTTTAACATGTTTCATTTTAACATGATAAAATGTTACATTTTAACATGTTTCATTTTAACATGATAAAATGTTACATTTAAACATGTTTCATTTTAACATGATAAAATGTTACATTTGAACATGTTTCATTTTAACATGATAAAATGTTACATTTTAACATGTTTCATTTTAACATGATAAAATGTTACATTTTAACATGTTGCATTTTAACATGATAAAATGTTACATTTTCACATGTTTCATTTTAACATGATAAAATGTTACATTTTAACATGTTTCATTTCAACATGATAAAATGTTACATTTTAACATGTTTCATTTCAACATGATAAAATGTTACATTTTAACATGTTTCATTTTAACATGATAAAATGTTACATTTTAACATGTTTCATTTTAACATGATAAAATGTTACATTTTAACATGTTGCATTTTAACATGATAAAATGTTACATTTTCACTTGTTTCATTTTAACATGATAAAACGTTACAGACATCCCTCTAATAAACTAGACATTCCGCTAAATATTAAGACATCCCTCTAAATAACAAGACATCCCTCCAAATACCAAGACATCCCTCTAAATATTAAGACATCCCTCCAAATAACAAGAAAACCCTTTAAAAAACAAGACATCCCTCTAAATAACAAGACATCCCTCTAAATAACAAGACATCCCTCTAAATATTAAGACATCCCTCCAAATAACAAGACATCCCTCTAAATATTAAGACATCCCTCTAAATAACAAGACATCACTCTAAATATTAAGACATCCCTTTAAATTATAAGACATCCCTCTAAATAACAAGACATCCCTCTAAATAACAAGACATCCCACTAAATAACAAGACGTCCCTCTAAATAACAAGACATCCCTTTTAAATAACAAGACATTCCTCTAAATAACAAGACATCCCTCTAAATAACAAGACATCCCTCCAAATAAAAAGACATCCCTCTAAATAGCAAGACATCCCTCTAAATAACAAGACATCCCTCCAAATAACAAGATATCCCTCTAAATAACAAGACATTCCTCCAAATAACAAGACTTCCCTCCAAATAAGAAGACATCCTTCTAAATAACAAGACATCCCTCTAAATAACAAGACATCCCTCTAAATACCAAGACATCCCTCCAAATAACAAGACAACCCTTTAAAAAACAAGACATCCCTCTAAATAACAAGACATCCCTCTAAATAACAAGACATCCCTCTAAATATTAAGACATCCCTTCAAATAACAAGACATCCCTCTAAATATTAAGACATCCCTCTAAATAACAAGACATCCCTCTAAATATTAAGACATCCCTTTAAATAACAAGACATCTCTCTAAATAACAAGACATCCCTCTAAATAACAAGACATCCCTCTAAATATTAAGACATCCCTCCAAATAACAAGACATCCCTCTAAATATTAAGACATCCCTCTAAATAACAAGACATCCCTCTAAATATTAAGACATCCCTTTAAATAACAAGACATCTCTCTAGATAACAAGACATCCCTCTAAATAACAAGACATCCCACTAAATAACAAGACATCCCTCTAAATAACAAGACATTCCTTTTAAATAACAAGACATTCCTCTAAATAACAAGACATCCCTCTAAATAACAAGACATCCCACTAAAAAACAAGACATCCCTCTAAATATTAAGACATCCCTCTAAATAACAAGACATCCCTCCAAATATTAAGACATCCCTCTAAATAACAAGACATCCCTCTAAATAACAAGACATCCCTCTAATAAACTAGACATTCCGCTAAATATTAAGACATCCCTCTAAATAACAAGACATCCCTCCAAATACCAAGACATCCCTCTAAATATTAAGACATCCCTCCAAATAACAAGAAAACCCTTTAAAAAACAAGACATCCCTCTAAATAACAAGACATCCCTCTAAATAACAAGACATCCCTCTAAATATTAAGACATCCCTCCAAATAACAAGACATCCCTCTAAATATTAAGACATCCCTCTAAATAACAAGACATCCCTCTAAATATTAAGACATCCCTTTAAATAACAAGACATCTCTCTAAATAACAATACATCCCTCTAAATAACAAGACATCCCACTAAATAACAAGACGTCCCTCTAAATAACAAGACATCCCTTTTAAATAACAAGACATTCCTCTAAATAACAAGACATCCCTCTAAATAACAAGACATCCCTCCAAATAAAAAGACATCCCTCTAAATAGCAAGACATCCCTCTAAATAACAAGACATTCCTCCAAATAACAAGACTTCCCTCCAAATAAGAAGACATCCCTCTAAATAAGAAGACATCCCTCTAAATAACAAGACATCCCTCTAAATACCAAGACATCCCTCTAAATATTAAGACATCCCTCCAAATAACAAGACAACCCTTTAAAAAACAAGACATCCCTCTAAATAACAAGACATCCCTCTAAATAACAAGACATCCCTCTAAATATTAAGACATCCCTTCAAATAACAAGACATCCCTCTAAATATTAAGACATCCCTCTAAATAACAAGACATCCCTCTAAATATTAAGACATCCCTTTAAATAACAAGACATCTCTCTAAATAACAAGACATCCCATAAATAACAAGACATCCCTCTAAATATTAAGACATCCCTCCAAATAACAAGACATCCCTTTAAATATTAAGACATCCCTCTAAATAACAAGACATCCCTCTAAATATTAAGACATCCCTTTAAATAACAAGACATCTCTCTAAATAACAAGACATCCCTCTAAATAACAAGACATCCCACTAAATAACAAGACATCCCTCTAAATAACAAGACATCCCTTTTAAATAACAAGACATTCCTCTAAATAACAAGACATCCCTCTAAATAACAAGACATCCCTCCAAATAACAAGAAATCCCTCAAAATAGCAAGACATCCCTCTAAATATTAAGACATCCCTTCAAATAACAAGACAATCCCTCTAAATAACAAGACATCCCTCTAAATAACAAGACATCCCTCTAAATAAAAAGACATCCCTCTAAATAACTAGACATCCCTCCAAATACCAAGACATCCCTCTAAATAACAAGACATCCCTCTAAATAAAAAGACATCCCTCTAAATAACTAGACATCCCTCCAAATACCAAGACATCCCTCTAAATAACAAGACATCCCTCTAAATAACAAGACATACCTCCAAATAACAAGACATCCCTCTAAATTATATGACATCCCTCTTAATAACAAGCATCCCTCCAAATAACAAGACATCCCTCTAAATAACAAGACATCCCTCCAAATATGAAGACATCCCTCCAAATATGAAGACCTCCCTCTAAATAACAAGACATCCCTCTAAATAACAAGACATCCCTCTAAATAACAAGACATCTCTCTAAATATTAAGACATCCCTTCAAATAACAAGACATCCCTCTAAATAACAAGACATCCCTCTAAATAACAAGACATCCCTCTAAATAACAAGACATCCCTCTAAATAACAAGACATCCCTCTAAATAACAAGACATCCCTTTTAAATAACAAGACATTCCTCTAAATAACAAGACATCCCTCTAAATAACAAGACATCCCTCCAAATAAAAAGACATCCCTCTAAATATTAAGACATCAATCTAAATAACAAGACATCCCTCCAAATAACAAGACAACCCTCTAAAAAACAAAAAAACCCTCTAAATAACAAAACATCTATCTAAAAAACAAGACATCCCTCTAAATATTAAGACATCCCTCTAAATAACAAGACATCCATCTATATAACAAGACATTCCTCTAAATATTAAGACATCCCTCTAAATAACAAGACATACCTGTAAATAACAAGACATCCCTCTAAATAACAAGACATCCCATCTAAATTACAAGACAACCCTCTAAAAAACAAGACATCCCTTAAGACATTCCGCTAAATATTAAGACATCCCTCTAAATAACAAGACATCCCTCTAAATACCAAGACATCCCTCTAAATATTAAGACATCCCTCCAAATAACAAGACAACCCTTTAAAAAACAAGACATCCCTCTAAATAACAAGACATCCCTCTAAATAACAAGACATCCCTCTAAATAACAAGACATCCCTCTAAATATTAAGACATCCCTTCAAATAACAAGACATCCCTCTAAATATTAAGACATCCCTCTAAATAACAAGACATCCCTCTAAATATTAAGACATCCCTTTAAATAACAAGACATCTCTCTAAATAACAAGACATCCCTCTAAATAACAAGACATCCCACTAAATAACAAGACATCCCTCTAAATAACAAGACATCCCTTTTAAATAACAAGACATTCCTCTAAATAACAAGACATCCCTCTAAATAACAAGACATCCCTCCAAATAAAAAGACATCCCTCTAAATAGCAAGACATCCCTCTAATAAACAAGACATTCCGCTAAATATTAAGACATCCCTCTAAATATTAAGACATCCCTTTAAATAGCAAGACATCTCTCTAAATAACAAGACATCCCTCTAAATAACAAGACATCCCACTAAATAACAAGACATCCCCCTAAATAACAAGACATCCCTTTTAAATAACAAGACATTCCTCTAAATAACAAGACATCCCTCTAAATAACAAGACATCCCTCCAAATAAAAAGACATCCCTCTAAATAGCAAGACATCCCTCTAAATAACAAGACATCCCTCTAAATAGCAAGACATCCCTCTAATAAACAAGACATTCCGCTAAATATTAAGACATCCCTCTAAATATTAAGACATCCCTCTGAATAACAAGACATCCCTCTAAATATTAAGACATCCCTTTAAATAACAAGACATCTCTCTAAATAACAAGACATCCCTCTAAATAACAAGACATCCCACTAAATAACAAGACGTCCCTCTAAATAACAAGACATCCCTTTTAAATAACAAGACATTCCTCTAAATAACAAGACATCCCTCTAAATAACAAGACATCCCTCCAAATAAAAAGACATCCCTCTAAATAGCAAGACATCCCTCTAAATAACAAGACATTCCTCCAAATAACAAGACTTCCCTCCAAATAAGAAGACATCCCTCTAAATAAGAAGACATCCCTCTAAATAACAAGACATCCCTCTAAATACCAAGACATCCCTCTAAATATTAAGACATCCCTCCAAATAACAAGACAACCCTTTAAAAAACAAGACATCCCTCTAAATAACAAGACATCCCTCTAAATAACAAGACATCCCTCTAAATATTAAGACATCCCTTCAAATAACAAGACATCCCTCTAAATATTAAGACATCCCTCTAAATAACAAGACATCCCTCTAAATATTAAGACATCCCTTTAAATAACAAGACATCTCTCTAAATAACAAGACATCCCTCTAAATAACAAGACATCCCTCTAAATATTAAGACATCCCTCCAAATAACAAGACATCCCTCTAAATATTAAGACATCCCTCTAAATAACAAGACATCCCTCTAAATATTAAGACATCCCTTTAAATAACAAGACATCTCTCTAAATAACAAGACATCCCTCTAAATAACAAGACATCCCACTAAATAACAAGACATCCCTCTAAATAACAAGACATCCCTTTTAAATAACAAGACATTCCTCTAAATAACAAGACATCCCTCTAAATAACAAGACATCCCTCCAAATAACAAGAAATCCCTCAAAATAGCAAGACATCCCTCTAAATATTAAGACATCCCTTCAAATAACAAGACATCCCTCTAAATAACAAGACATCCCTCTAAATAACAAGACATCCCTCTAAATAAAAAGACATCCCTCTAAATAACTAGACATCCCTCCAAATACCAAGACATCCCTCTAAATAACAAGACATCCCTCTAAATAAAAAGACATCCCTCTAAATAACTAGACATCCCTCCAAATACCAAGACATCCCTCTAAATAACAAGACATCCCTCTAAATAACAAGACATACCTCCAAATAACAAGACATCCCTCTAAATTATATGACATCCCTCTTAATAACAAGCATCCCTCCAAATAACAAGACATCCCTCTAAATAACAAGACATCCCTCCAAATATGAAGACATCCCTCCAAATATGAAGACCTCCCTCTAAATAACAAGACATCCCTCTAAATAACAAGACATCCCTCTAAATAACAAGACATCTCTCTAAATATTAAGACATCCCTTTAAATAACAAGACATCCCTCTAAATAACAAGACATCCCTCTAAATAACAAGACATCCCTCTACATAACAAGACATCCCTCTAAATAACAAGACATCCCTCTAAATAACAAGACATCCCTCTAAATAACAAGACATCCCTTTTAAATAACAAGACATTCCTCTAAATAACAAGACATCCCTCTAAATAACAAGACATCCCTCCAAATAAAAAGACATCCCTCTAAATATTAAGACATCAATCTAAATAACAAGACATCCCTCCAAATAACAAGACAACCCTCTAAAAAACAAAAAAACCCTCTAAATAACAAGACATCTCTCTAAAAAACAAGACATCCCTTTAAATATCAAGACATCCCTCTAAATAACAAGACATCCATCTATATAACAAGACATTCCTCTAAATATTAAGACATCCCTCTAAATAACAAGACATACCTGTAAATAACAAGACATCCCTCTAAATAACAAGACATCCCATCTAAATTACAAGACAACCCTCTAAAAAACAAGACATCCCTTAAGACATTCCGCTAAATATTAAGACATCCCTCTAAATAACAAGACATCCCTCTAAATACCAAGACATCCCTCTAAATATTAAGACATCTCTCCAAATAACAAGACAACCCTTTAAAAAACAAGACATCCCTCTAAATAACAAGACATCCCTCTAAATAACAAGACATCCCTCTAAATAACAAGACATCCCTCTAAATATTAAGACATCCCTTCAAATAACAAGACATCCCTCTAAATATTAAGACATCCCTCTAAATAACAAGACATCCCTCTAAATATTAAGACATCCCTTTAAATAACAAGACATCTCTCTAAATAACAAGACATCCCTCTAAATAACAAGACATCCCACTAAATAACAAGACATCCCTCTAAATAACAAGACATCCCTTTTAAATAACAAGACATTCCTCTAAATAACAAGACATCCCTCTAAATAACAAGACATCCCTCCAAATAAAAAGACATCCCTCTAAATAGCAAGACATCCCTCTAATAAACAAGACATTCCGCTAAATATTAAGACATCCCTCTAAATATTAAGACATCCCTTTAAATAGCAAGACATCTCTCTAAATAACAAGACATCCCTCTAAATAACAAGACATCCCACTAAATAACAAGACATCCCTCTAAATAACAAGACATCCCTTTTAAATAACAAGACATTCCTCTAAATAACAAGACATCCCTCTAAATAACAAGACATCCCTCCAAATAAAAAGACATCCCTCTAAATAGCAAGACATCCCTCTAAATAACAAGACATCCCTCTAAATAGCAAGACATCCCTCTAATAAACAAGACATTCCGCTAAATATTAAGACATCCCTCTAAATATTAAGACATCCCTTTAAATAACAAGACATCTCTCTAAATAAAAAGACATCCCTCTAAATAACAAGACATCTTACTAAATAACAAGACATCCCTCTAAATAACAAGACATCCCTTTTAAATAACAAGACATCCCTCTAAATAACAAGACATCCCATCTAAATTACAAGACAACCCTCTAAAAAACAAGACATCCCTCCAAATAACAAGACAACCCTCTAAAAAACAAGACATCCCTCTAAATAAAAAGACATCTCTCCAAATAACAAGACATCCCTCTAAATAACAAGACATCCCATCTAAATTACAAGACAACCCTCTAAAAAACAAGACATCCCTCTAAATAACAAGACATCCCTCTAAATAACAAGACATCCCTCTAAATAACAAGACATCCCTCTAAATATTAAGACATCCCTCCAAATAACAAGACATCCCTCTAAATATTAAGACATCCCTCTAAATAACAAGACATCCCTCTAAATATTAAGACATCCCTTTAAATAACAAGACATCTCTCTAAATAACAAGACATCCCTCTAAATAACAAGACATCCCACTAAATAACAAGACGTCCCTCTAAATAACAAGACATCCCTTTTAAATAACAAGACATTCCTCTAAATAACAAGACATCCCTCTAAATAACAAGACATCCCTCCAAATAAAAAGACATCCCTCTAAATAGCAAGACATCCCTCTAAATAACAAGACATCGCTCCAAATAACAAGATATCCCTCTAAATAACAAGACATTTCTCCAAATAACAAGACTTCCCTCCAAATAAGAAGACATCCCTCTAAATAACAAGACATCCCTCTAATAAACAAGACATCCCTCTAAATACCAAGACATCCCTCTAAATATTAAGACATCCCTCCAAATAACAAGACAACCCTTTAAAAAACAAGACATCCCTCTAAATAACAAGACATCCCTCTAAATAACAAGACATCCCTCTAAATATTAAGACATCCCTTCAAATAACAAGACATCCCTCTAAATATTAAGACATCCCTCTAAATAACAAGACATCCCTCTAAATATTAAGACATCCCTTTAAATAACAAGACATCTCTCTAAATAACAAGACATCCCTCTAAATAACAAGACATCCCTTTTAAATAACAAGACATTCCTCTAAATAACAAGTCATCCCTCTAAATAACAAGACATCCCTCCAAATAACAAGAAATCCCTCAAAAAAGCAAGACATCCCTCTAAATATTAAGACATCCCTTCAAATAACAAGACATCCCTCTAAATAACAAGACATCCCTCTAAATAACAAGACATCCCTCTAAATAACAAGACATCCCTCTAAATAAAAAGACATCCCTCTAATTAACTAGACATCCCTCCAAATACCAAGACATCCCTCTAAATAACAAGACATCCCTCTAAATAACAAGACATACCTCCAAATAACGAAACATCCCTCTAAATTATAAGACATCCCTCTTAATAACAAGCATCCCTCCAAATAACAAGACATCCCTCTAAATAACAAGACATCCCTCCAAATATGAAGACATCCCTCTAAATAACAAGACATCCCTCTAAATAACAAGACATCCCTCTAAATAACAAGACATCTCTCTAAATATTAAGACATCCCTTCAAATAACAAGACATCCCTCTAAATAACAAGACATCCCTCTAAATAACAAGACATCCCTCTAAATAACAAGACATCCCTCTAAATAACAAGACATCCCTCTAAATAACAAGACATCCCTCTAAATATTAAGACATCAATCTAAATAACAAGACATCCCTCCAAATAACAAGACAACCCTCTAAAAAACAAAAAAACCCTTTAAATAACAAGACATCTCTCTAAAAAACAAGACATCCCTCTAAATATCAAGACATCCCTCTAAATAACAAGACATCCATCTATATAACAAGACATTCCTCTAAATATTAAGACATCCCTCTAAATAACAAGACAACCCTCTAAAAAACAAGACATCCCTCCAAATAACAAGACAACCCTCTAAAAAACAAGACATCCCTCTAAATAACAAGACATCCCTCTAAATAACAAGACATCACTCTAAATATTAAGACATCCCTCCAAATAACAAGACAACCCTTAAAAAAACAAGACATCCCTCTAAATAACAAGACATCCCTCTAAATAACAAGACATCCCTCTAAATATTAAGACATCCCTTCAAATAACAAGACATCCCTCTAAATATTAAGACATCCCTCTAAATAACAAGACATCCCTCTAAATATTAAGACATCCCTTTAAATAACAAGACATCTCTCTAAATAACAAGACATCCCTCTAAATAACAAGACATCCCACTAAATAACAAGACATCCCTCTAAATAACAAGACATCCCTTTTAAATAACAAGACATTCCTCTAAATAACAAGACATCCCTCTAAATATTAAGACATCCCTCTAAATAACAAGACATCCCTCCAAATAAAAAGACATCCCTCTAAATAGCAAGACATCCCTCTAATAAACAAGACATTCCGCTAAATATTAAGACATCCCTCTAAATAACAAGACATCCCATCTAAATTACAAGAAAACCCTCTAAAAAACAAGACAACCCTCTAAAAAACAAGACATCCCTCTAAATAAAAAGACATCTTAGACACAAGTGTGTACAAGGTTGTACAAGTGTGTACAAGGTTGTACAAGTGTGTACAAGGGTGTACAAGTTTGTACAAGTGTGTACAAGTTTGTACAAGTGTGTACAAGTTTGTACAAGGTTGTACAAATGTATACAAGGGTGTACAAAAGTGTACAATGTGCACAAGTTTGTACAAGGGTGTACAAGTGTGTACAAGCTTGTAGAAGTGTGTACAAGCTTGTACAAGTGTGTACAAGGGTGTACAGGTTTGTACAAGGTTGTACAAGTGTTTACAAGGGAGTACAAGTATGTACAAGAATGTACAAGTTTGTACAAGTGTGTACAAGTGTGTACAAGGTTGTACAAGTGTGTACAAGGTTGTACAAGTGTGTACAAGGTTGTACAAGTGTGTACAAGGTTGAACAAGTGTGTACAAAGGTGTACAAGTGTGTACAAGGTTGTACAAGTGTGTACAAGGTTGTACAAGTGTGTACAAGGTTGTACAAGTGTGTACAAGGTTGTACAAGGTTGTACAATTGTGTACAAGGTTGTACAAGTGTTTACAAGGGTGTACAAGTATGTACAAGAATGTACAAGTTTGTACAAGTGTGTACAAGTTTGTAAAAGGTTGTACAAGTGTGTACAAGGGTGTACAAGTGTGTACAAGGGTGCACAAGTGTGTACAAGGGTGTACAATCGTGTACAAGCTTGTACAAGTGTGTACAAGGGTGTACAGGTTTGTACAAGGTTGTACAAGTGTGTACAAGGTTGTACAAGTGTGTACAAAGTAGTACAAGTTTGTACAAGTGTGTACAAGTTTGTACAATTGTGTACAAGTTTGTACAAGGTTGTACAAATGTATACAAGGGTGTACAAAAGTGTACAAGGGTGCACAAGTTTGTACAAGGGTGTACAAGTGTGTACAAGCTTGTACAAGTGTGTACAAGCTTGTACAAGTGTGTACAAGGGTGTACAGGTTTGTACAAGTTTGTACAAGTGTTTACAAGGGTGTACAAGTATGCACAAGAATGTACAAGTTTGTACAAGTGTGTACAAGTTTGTAAAAGGTTGTACAAGTGTATACAAGGGTGTACAAGTGTGTACAAGAGTGCACAAGTGTGTACAAGGGTGTACAATCTTGTACAAGCTTGTACAAGTGTGTACAAGGGTGTACAGGTTTGTACAAGGTTGTACAAGTGTGTACAAGGGTGTACAAATGTGTACAAGGATGTAAAAGTTTGTACAAGTGTGTACAAGTTTGTACAAGGTTGTACAAGTAAGTACAAGTTTGTACAAGAATGTACAAGTGTGTACAAGGTTTTACAATTGTGTAAAAGGTTGTACAAGTGTGTACAAGGTTGTACAAGTGTGTACAAGGTTGTACAAGTGTGTACAAGGTTGTACAAGTGTGTACAAGTTTGTACAAGTGTGTACAAGGTTGTACAAGTGTGTACAAGGTTGTACAAGTGTGTACAAGGTTGTACAAGTGTGTACAAGGTTGTACAAGTGTGTACAAGGGTGCACAAGTGTGTACAAGGGTGTACAATCGTGTACATGCTTGTACAAGTTTTTACAAGGTTGTACAAGTGTGTACAAGGTTGTACAAGTGTGTACAAGGTTGTACAAACGTGTACAAGGTTGTACAAGTGTGTACAAGGTTGTAAAAGTGTGTACAAGGTTGTATAAGTGTGTACAAAGGTGTACAAGTGTGTACAAGGTTGTACAAGTGTGTACAAGGTTGTACAAGTGTGTACATGGTTGTACAAGGTTGTACAATTGTGTACAAGGTTGTACAAGTGTGTACAAGGTTGTACAAGTGTGTACAAGGGTGTACAAGTTTGTACAAGTGTGTACAAGTTTGTACAAGTGTGTACAAGTTTGTACAAGGTTGTACCAATGTATACAAGGGCGTACAAAAGTGTACAAGGGTGCACAAGTTTGTACAAGGGTGTACAAGTGTGTACAAGCTTGTACAAGTGTGTACAAGCTTGTACAAGTGTGTACAAGGGTGTACAGGTTTGTACAAGGTTGTACAAGTGTTTACAAGGGTGTACAAAAGAATGTACAAGTTTGTACAAGTGTGTACAAGTTTGTAAAAGGTTGTACAAGTGTGTACAAGGTTGTACAAGTGTGTACAAGGTTGTATCATAGTGTACAAGGTTGTACAAGTGTGTACAAAGGTGTACAAGTGTGTACAAGGTTGTACAAGTGTGTACAAAGTTGTACAAGTGTGTACATGGTTGTACAAGGTTGTACAATTGTGTACAAGGTTGTACAAGTGTGTACAAGGGTGCACAAGTTTGTACAAGGGTGTACAAGTGTGTACAAGCTTGTACAAGTGTGTACAAGTGTGTACAAGTTTATACAAGGTTGTACAAGTGTTTACAAGGGTGTACAAGTATGTACAAGAATGTTCAAGTTTGTACAAGTGTGTACAAGTTTGTAAAAGGTTGTACAAGTGTGTACAAGGGTGTACAAGTGTGTACAAGGGTGCACAAGTGTGTACAAGGGTGTACAATCGTGTACAAGCTTGTACAAGTGTGTACAAGGGTGTACAGGTTTGTACAAGGTTGTACAAGTGTGTACAAGGGTGTACAAATGTGTACAAGGATGTAAAAGTTTGTACAAGTGTGTACAAGTTTGTACAAGGTTGTACAAGTAAGTACAAGTTTGTACAAGAATGTACAGGTGTGTACAAGGTTTTACAATTGTGTAAAAGGTTGTACAAGTGTGTACAAGGTTGTACAAGTGTGTACAAGGTTGTACAAGTGTGTACAAGCTTGTACAAGTGTGTACAAGGTTGTACAAGTGTGTACAAGGTTGTACAAGTGTGTACAAGGTTGTACAAGTGTGTACAAGGTTGTACAAGTGTGTACAAGGTTGTACAAGTGTGTACAAGGTTGTACAAGTGTGTACAAGTTTGTTCAAGTGTGTACAAGTTTGTACAAGGTTGTACAAATGTGTACAAGGGTGTACAAGTGTGTACAAGTTTGTGCAAGTGTGTACAAGCTTGTACAAGGGTTTACAGGTTTGTACAAGGTTGTACAAGTGTGTACAAGGGTGTACAAGTATGTACAAGAATGTACAAGTTTGTACAAGTGTGTACAAGGGTGTACAAGTATGTACAAGAATGTACAAGTTTGTACAAGTTTGTACAAGTGTGTACAAGTTTGTAGTAGGTTGTACAAGGTTGTACAAGTGTGTACAAGGTTGTACAAGTGTGTACAAGGTTGTACAAGTGTGTACAAGGTTGTACAAGTGTGTACAAGGTTGTACAAGTGTGTACAAGGTTGTACAAGTGTGTACAAGGGTTCACAAGTGTGTACAAGGGTGTACAATCGTGTACAAGCTTGTACAATCGTGTACAAGCTTGTACAAGTGTGTACAAGGGTTTACAGGTTTGTACAAGGTTGTACAAGTGTGTACAAGGGTGTACAAATGTGTACAAGGATGTAAAAGTTTATACAAGTGTGTACAAGTTTGTTTAAGTGTGTACAATGTTTTACAATTGTGTACAAGGTTGTACAAGTGTGTACAAGGTTGTACAAGTGTGTACAAGGATGTACAAGTGTGAAAAGGTTGTACAAGTGTGTACAAGTTTGTACAAGTGTGTACAAGTTTGTACAAGGTTGTACAAATGTGTACAAGGGTGTACAAAAGTGTACAAGGGTGCACAAGTTTGTACAAGGGTGTACAAGTGTGTACAAGGGTGTACAGGTTTGTACAAGGTTGTACAAGTGTGTACAAGCTTGAACAAGTGTGTACAAGGTTGTACAAGTGTTTACAAGGTTGTACAAGTGTGTACAAGGTTGCACAAGTGTGTACAAGGTTGCACAAGTGTGTACAAGAGTGTACAATCGTGTACAAGCTTGTACAAGTGTGTACAAGGGTGTACAGGTTTGTACAAGGTTGTACAAGTGTGTACAAGGTTTTACAATTGTGTACAAGGTTGTACAAGAGTGTACAAGGTTGTACAAGTGTGTACAAGGTTGTACAAGTGTGTACAAGCTTGTACAAGTGTGTACAAGGTTGTACAAGTGTGTACAATGGTGTACAGGTTTGTACTAGGTTGTACAAATCTGTACAAGGATGTACAAGTATGTACAAGAATGTACAATTTTGTACAAGTGTGTACAAGGGTGAACAAGTGTGTACAAGGTTGTACAAGTGTGTACAAGCTTGTACAAGTGTGTACAAGCTTGTACAAGTGTGTACAAGGGTGTACAAGTGTGTACAAGGTTGTACAAGTTTTTACAAGGTTGTACAAGTGTGTACAAGGTTGTACAAGTGTGTACAAGGTTGTACAAGTGTGTAAAAGGTTGTACAAGGTTGTACAATTGTGTACAAGGTTGTACAAGTGTGTACAAGGTTGTACAAGTGTGTACAAGGTTGTACAAGTGTGTACAAGGGTGTACAAGTTTGTACAAGTGTGTACAAGGTTGTACAAGTGTGTACAAGGGTGTACAAGTTTGTACAAGTGTGTACAAGTTTGTACAATTGTGTACAAGTTTGTACAAGGTTGTACAAATGTATACAAGGGTGCACAAGTGTGTACAAGGGTGTACAATCGTGTACAAGCTTGTACAAGTGTGTACAAGGGTGTACAGGTTTGTACAAGGTTGTACAAGTGTGTACAAGGGTGTACAAATGTGTACAAGGATGTAAAAGTTTGTACAAGTGTGTACAAGTTTGTACAAGGTTGTACAAGTAAGTACAAGTTTGTACAAGAATGTACAAGTGTGTACAAGGTTTTACAATTGTGTAAAAGGTTGTACAGGTGTGTAAAAGGTTGTACAAGCGTGTACAAGGTTGTACAAGTGTGTACAAGGTTGTACAAGTGTGTACAAGGTTGTACAAGTGTGTACAAGTTTGTTCAAGTGTGTACAAGTTTGTACAAGGTTGTACAAATGTGTACAAGGGTGTACAAAAGTGCACAAGGGTGCCCAAGTTTGTACAAGGGTGTACAAGTGTGTACAAGCTTGTACAAGTGTGTACAAGCTTGTACAAGGGTTTACAGGTTTGTACAAGGTTGTACAAGTGTGTACAAGGGTGTACAAGTATGTACAAGAATGTACAAGTTTGTACAAGTGTGTACAAGGGTGTACAAGTATGTACAAGAATGTACAAGTTTGTACAAGTGTGTACAAGGATGTACAAATGTGTACAAGGATGTAAAAGTTTGTACAAGTGTGTACAAGTTTGTACAAGGTTGTACAAGGTTGTACAAGTGTGTACAAGGTTGTACAAGTGTGTACAAGGTTGTACAAGTGTGTACAAGGGTGCACAAGTGTGTACAAGGGTGTACAATCGTGTACAAGCTTGTACAATCGTGTACATGCTTGTTTCAAGTTTGTACAAGGGTTTACAGGTTTGTACAAGGTTGTACAAGTGTGTACAAGGGTGTACAAGTATGTACAAGAATGTACAAGTTTGTACAAGTGTGTACAAGGGTGTACAAATGTGTACAAGGATGTAAAAGTTTGTACAAGTGTGTACACACTTGTACAACCTTGTACACACTTGTACAACCTTGTACACACTTTTTCAACCTTGTACACACTTATACAACCTTGTACACACTTGTACAACCTTGTACACACTTGTACAACCTTGTACACACTTGTACAACCTTGTACACACTTGTACAACCTTGTAAAAAGTTGTACAACCTTGTACACACTTGTACACCCTTGTACACACTTGTACAAGCTTGTACACACTTGTACAAACTTGTACACACTTGTTCACCCTTGTACACACTTGTACAACCTTTTACAAACTTGTACACACTTGTACAAAATTGTACATTCTTGTACATACTTGTACATCCTTGTACACATTTGTACAACCTTGTACAAACCTGTACACCCTTGTACACACTTGTACAAGCTTGTACACACTTGTACACCCTTGTACAAACTTGTGCACCCTTGTACACTTTTGTACACCCTTGTACACATTTGTACAACCTTGTACAAACTTAAACACACTTGTACAAACATGTACACACTTGAACAACCATGTACACACTTGTACAACCTTGTACACACTTATACAAGCTTGTACACACTTGTACAAACTTGTACACACTTGTACAACCTTGTACACACTTGTACAACCTTGTACACAATTGTAAAAAATTGTACACACTTGTACAACCTTGTACAAACCTGTACACCCTTGTACACACTTGTATAACCTTGTACACGATTGTACACTCTTGTACACACTTGTGCAACCTTGTACACACTTGTACAACCTTGTAAACACTTGTACAACCTTGTACAAACCTGTACACCCTTGTACACACTTGTACACCCTTGTACAAACTTGTGCACCCTTGTACACTTTTGTACACCCTTGTACACATTTGTACAACCTTGTACACACTTGTACAAACTTTTACATCCTTGTACACATTTGTACATCCTTGTACACACTTGTACAACCTTGTACACACTTGTACAACCTTGTACACACTTGTACAACCTTGTACACACTTGTACAACCTTGTACAACCTTGTACAAACTTGTACACACTTGTACAAACTTTTACATCCTTGTACACATTTGTACACCCTTGTACACACTTGTACAAACTTGTACATTCTTGTACATACTTGTACACCCTTGTACACACTTGTACAACCTTGTACAAACCTGTAAACCCTTGTACAAACTTGAAACAAGCATGTACACGATTGTACACCCTTGTACACACTTGTGCACCCTTGTACACACTTGTACAACCTTGTACACACTTGTACAACCTTGTACACACTTGTACAACCTTGTACACACTTGTACAACCTTGTACACACTTGTACAACCTTGTACAACCTTGTACAAACTTGTACACACTTGTACAAACTTTTACATCCTTGTACACATTTGTACATCCTTGTACACACTTGTACAAACTTGTACATTCTTGTACATACTTGTACACCCTTGTACACACTTGTACAAACTTGTACATTCTTGTACATACTTGTACACCCTTGTACACACTTGTACAAACTTGTACATTCTTGTACATACTTGTACACCCTTGTACACACTTGTACAACCTTGTACAAACCTGTAAACCCTTGTACAAGCTTGTACACACTTGTACAAGCTTGTACACACTTGTACACCCTTGTACAAACTTGTGCACCCTTGTACACTTTTGTACACCCTTGTACACATTTGTACAACCTTGTACAAACTTGTACACACTTGAACAAACTTGTACACACTTGTACAACCTTGTACACACTTGTACAACCTTGTACACACTTGTACAACCTTGTACACGCTTGTACAACCTTGTACACACTTGTACAACCTTTTACACAATTGTAAAACCTTGTACACACTTGTACATTCTTGTACAAACTTGTACTTACTTGTACAACCTTGTACAAACTTGTACACACTTGTACAAACTTTTACATCCTTGTACACATTTGTACACCCTTGTACACACTTGTACAACCTTGTACAAACCTGTACACCCTTGTACACACTTGTACAAGCTTGTACACGATTGTACACCCTTGTACACACTTGTGCACCCTTGTATACATTTGTACAACCTTGTACAAACTTGTACACAATTGTACAAACTTGTACACACTTGTACAAACTTGTACACCCTTGTACACACTTGTACAACCTTGTACACACTTGTACAAACTTGTACACCCTTGTACACACTTGTACAACCTTGTAAACACTTGTACAACCTTGTACACACTTGTACAACCTTGTACACAATTGTACAACCTTGTACAACCTTGTACACACTTGTACAACCTTGTACACACTTGTACAACCTTGTACACACTTGTACAACCTTGTAAAAACTTGTACAACCTTGTACACACTTGTACACCCTTGTACACACTTGTACAAGCTTGTACACACTTGTACAAGCTTGTACACACTTGTACAACCTTGTACACACTTGTTCACCCTTGTACACACTTGTACAACCTTTTACAAACTTGTACACACTTGTACAAAATTGTACATTCTTGTACATACTTGTACATCCTTGTACACATTTGTACAACCTAGTACAAACCTGTACACCATTGTACACACTTGTACAAGCTTGTACACACTTGTACACCCTTGTACAAACTTGTGCACCCTTGTACACTTTTGTACACCCTTGTACACATTTGTACAACCTTGTACAAACTTGTACACACTTGAACAAACTTGTACACACTTGTACAACCTTGTACACACTTGTACAACCTTGTACACACTTGTACAACCTTGTACACGCTTGTACAACCTTGTACACACTTGTACAACCTTTTATACAATTGTAAAACCTTGTACACACTTGTACATTCTTGTACAAACTTGTACTTACTTGTACAACCTTGTACAAACTTGTACACACTTGTACAAACTTTTACATCCTTGTACACATTTGTACACCCTTGTACACACTTGTACAACCTTGTACAAACCTGTACACCCTTGTACACACTTGTACAAGCTTGTACACGATTGTACACCCTTGTACACACTTGTGCACCCTTGTATACATTTGTACAACCTTGTACAAAATTGTACACAATTGTACAAACTTGTACACACTTGTACAAACTTGTACACCCTTGTACACACTTGTACAACCTTGTACACACTTGTACAACCTTGTACACAATTGTACAACCTTGTACAACCTTGTACACACTTGTACAACCTTGTACACACTTGTACAACCTTGTACACACTTGTACAACCTTGTAAAACTTGTACAACCTTGTACACACTTGTACACCCTTGTACACACTTGTACAAGCTTGTACACACTTGTACAAGCTTGTACACACTTGTACAACCTTGTACACACTTGTTCACCCTTGTACACACTTGTACAACCTTTTACAAACTTGTTCACACTTGTACAAAATTGTACATTCTTGTACATACTTGTACATCCTTGTACACATTTGTACAACCTAGTACAAACCTGTACACCATTGTACACACTTGTACAAGCTTGTACACACTTGTACACCCTTGTACAAACTTGTGCACCCTTGTACACTTTTGTACACCCTTGTACACATTTGTACAACCTTGTACAAACTTAAACACACTTGTACAAACATGTACACACTTTAACAACCATGTACACACTTGTACAACCTTGTACACACTTGTACAAGCTTGTACACACTTGTACATCCTTGTACACACTTGTACAACCTTGTACACACTTGTACAACCTTGTACACAATTGTAAAACCTTGTACACACTTGTACAACCTTTTACAAACCTGTACACCCTTGTACACACTTGTACAAGCTTGTACACGATTGTACACTCTTGTACACACTTGTGCAACCTTGTACACACTTGTGCAACCTTGTACACACTTGTACAACCTTGTAAACACTTGTACAACCTTGTACACACTTGTTCAAGCTTGTACACACTTGTACAACCTTGTACAAACCTGTACACCCTTGTACACACTTGTACACCCTTGTACAAACTTGTGCACCCTTGTACACTTTTGTACATCCTTGTACACATTTGTACAACCTTGTACAAACTTGTACACACTTGTACAAACTTGTACACACTTGTACAACCTTGTACACACTTGTACATCCTTGTACACACTTGTACAACCTTGTACACACTTGTACAACCTTGTACACAATTGTAAAACATTGTACACACTTAAACAACCTTGTACAAACTTGTACACACTTGTATAAACTTTTACATCCTTGTACACATTTGTACACCCTTGTACACACTTGTACAACATTGTACAAACCTGTAAACCCTTGTACACACTTGTACAAGCTTGTACACGATTGTACAAGCTTGTACACGATTGTACACCCTTGTACACACTTGTGAACCCTTGTACACACTTGTACAACCTTGTACACACTTGTACAACCTTGTACACACTTGTACAACCTTGTACACACTTGTACAACCTTGTACACACTTGTACAACCTTGTACACACTTGTACAACCTTGTACAACCTACTACAAACTTGTACACACTTGTACAAACTTTTACATCCTTGTACACATTTGTACACCCTTGTACACACTTGTACAAACTTGTACATTCTTGTACATACTTGTACACCCTTGTACACACTTGTACAAACTTGTACATTCTTGTACATACTTGTACACTCTTGTACACACTTGTACAACCTTGTACAAACCTGTAAACCCTTGTACAAGCTTGTACAACCTTGTACAAACCTGTAAACCCTTGTACAAGCTTGTACACACTTGTACAAACTTGTACACACTTGTACACCCTTGTACAAACTTGTGCACCCTTGTACACTTTTGTACACCCTTGTACACATTTGTACAACCTTGTACAAACTTGTACACACTTGAACAAACTTGTACACAGTTGTACAACCTTGTACACACTTGTACAACCTTGTACACACTTGTACAACCTTGTACACACTTGTACAAGCTTGTACACACTTGTGCAACCTTGTACACACTTGTACAACCTTGTACACACTTGTACAACCTTTTACACAATTGTAAAACCTTGTACACACTTGTACATTCTTGTACAAACTTGTACTTACTTGTACAACCTTGTACAAACTTGTACACACTTGTACAAACTTTTACATCCTTGTACACATTTGTACACCCTTGTACACACTTGTACAACCTTGTACAAACCTGTACACCCTTGTACACACTTGTACAAGCTTGTACACACTTGTACAACCTTGTACACACTTGTTCACCCTTGTACACACTTGTACAACCTTTTACAAACTTGTACACACTTGTACAAAATTGTACATTCTTGTACATACTTGTACATCCTTGTACACATTTGTACAACCTAGTACAAACCTGTACACCATTGTACACACTTGTACAAGCTTGTACACACTTGTACACCCTTGTACAAACTTGTGCACCCTTGTACACTTTTGTACACCCTTGTACACATTTGTACAACCTTGTACAAACTTGTACACACTTGAACAAACTTGTACACACTTGTACAACCTTGTACACACTTGTACAACCTTGTACACACTTGTACAACCTTGTACACGCTTGTACAACCTTGTACACACTTGTACAACCTTTTATACAATTGTAAAACCTTGTACACACTTGTACATTCTTGTACAAACTTGTACTTACTTGTACAACCTTGTACAAACTTGTACACACTTGTACAAACTTTTACATCCTTGTACACATTTGTACACCCTTGTACACACTTGTACAACCTTGTACAAACCTGTACACCCTTGTACACACTTGTACAAGCTTGTACACGATTGTACACCCTTGTACACACTTGTGCACCCTTGTATACATTTGTACAACCTTGTACAAAATTGTACACAATTGTACAAACTTGTACACACTTGTACAAACTTGTACACCCTTGTACACACTTGTACAACCTTGTACACACTTGTACAACCTTGTACACAATTGTACAACCTTGTACAACCTTGTACACACTTGTACAACCTTGTACACACTTGTACAACCTTGTACACACTTGTACAACCTTGTAAAACTTGTACAACCTTGTACACACTTGTACACCCTTGTACACACTTGTACAAGCTTGTACACACTTGTACAAGCTTGTACACACTTGTACAACCTTGTACACACTTGTTCACCCTTGTACACACTTGTACAACCTTTTACAAACTTGTTCACACTTGTACAAAATTGTACATTCTTGTACATACTTGTACATCCTTGTACACATTTGTACAACCTAGTACAAACCTGTACACCATTGTACACACTTGTACAAGCTTGTACACACTTGTACACCCTTGTACAAACTTGTGCACCCTTGTACACTTTTGTACACCCTTGTACACATTTGTACAACCTTGTACAAACTTAAACACACTTGTACAAACATGTACACACTTTAACAACCATGTACACACTTGTACAACCTTGTACACACTTGTACAAGCTTGTACACACTTGTACATCCTTGTACACACTTGTACAACCTTGTACACACTTGTACAACCTTGTACACAATTGTAAAACCTTGTACACACTTGTACAACCTTTTACAAACCTGTACACCCTTGTACACACTTGTACAAGCTTGTACACGATTGTACACTCTTGTACACACTTGTGCAACCTTGTACACACTTGTGCAACCTTGTACACACTTGTACAACCTTGTAAACACTTGTACAACCTTGTACACACTTGTTCAAGCTTGTACACACTTGTACAACCTTGTACAAACCTGTACACCCTTGTACACACTTGTACACCCTTGTACAAACTTGTGCACCCTTGTACACTTTTGTACACCCTTGTACACATTTGTACAACCTTGTACAAACTTGTACACACTTGTACAAACTTGTACACACTTGTACAACCTTGTACACACTTGTACATCCTTGTACACACTTGTACAACCTTGTACACACTTGTACAACCTTGTACACAATTGTAAAACATTGTACACACTTAAACAACCTTGTACAAACTTGTACACACTTGTATAAACTTTTACATCCTTGTACACATTTGTACACCCTTGTACACACTTGTACAACATTGTACAAACCTGTAAACCCTTGTACACACTTGTACAAGCTTGTACACGATTGTACAAGCTTGTACACGATTGTACACCCTTGTACACACTTGTGAACCCTTGTACACACTTGTACAACCTTGTACACACTTGTACAACCTTGTACACACTTGTACAACCTTGTACACACTTGTACAACCTTGTACACACTTGTACAACCTTGTACACACTTGTACAACCTTGTACAACCTACTACAAACTTGTACACACTTGTACAAACTTTTACATCCTTGTACACATTTGTACACCCTTGTACACACTTGTACAAACTTGTACATTCTTGTACATACTTGTACACCCTTGTACACACTTGTACAAACTTGTACATTCTTGTACATACTTGTACACTCTTGTACACACTTGTACAACCTTGTACAAACCTGTAAACCCTTGTACAAGCTTGTACAACCTTGTACAAACCTGTAAACCCTTGTACAAGCTTGTACACACTTGTACAAACTTGTACACACTTGTACACCCTTGTACAAACTTGTGCACCCTTGTACACTTTTGTACACCCTTGTACACATTTGTACAACCTTGTACAAACTTGTACACACTTGAACAAACTTGTACACACTTGTACAACCTTGTACACACTTGTACAACCTTGTACACACTTGTACAACCTTGTACACACTTGTACAAGCTTGTACACACTTGTGCAACCTTGTACACACTTGTACAACCTTGTACACACTTGTACAACCTTTTACACAATTGTAAAACCTTGTACACACTTGTACATTCTTGTACAAACTTGTACTTACTTGTACAACCTTGTACAAACTTGTACACACTTGTACAAACTTTTACATCCTTGTACACATTTGTACACCCTTGTACACACTTGTACAACCTTGTACAAACCTGTACACCCTTGTACACACTTGTACAAGCTTGTACACGATTGTACACCCTTGTACACACTTGTGCACCCTTTTACACACTTGTACACCCTTGTACACACTTGTACAACCTTTTACAAACTTGTACACACTTGTACAAACTTGAACATTCTTGTACATACTTGTACACCCTTGTAAACACTTGTACAACCTTGTACAAACTTGTACACACTTGTACACACTTGTACAAGCTTGTACACACTTGTACAAGCTTGTACACACTTGTACAACCTTGTACACACTTGTACACCTTTGTACACACTTGTACAACCTTGTACACCATGATACAACCTTGTACACACTTGTACAACCTTGTACACACTTGTACAACCTTTTACAAACTTGTACACACTTGTACAAACTTGTACATTCTTTGTACACCCTTGTAAACACTTGTACAACCTTGTACAAACCTGTACACCCTTGTACACACTTGTACAAGCTTGTACACACTTGTACAAGCTTGTACACACTTGTACACCCTTGTACAAACTTGTGCACCCTTGTACACTTTTGTACACCCTTGTATACATTGGTACAACCTTGTACAAACTTGTACACACTTGTACAAACTTGTACACACTTGTACAAACTTGTACACCCTTGTACACACTTGTACAACCTTGTACACACTTGTACAACCTTGTACACAATTGTACAACCTTGTACAACCATGTACACACTTGTACAACCTTGTACACACTTGTACAACCTTGTACACACTTGTACAACCTTGTACACACTTGTACACCTTTGTACACACTTATACAACCTTGTACACACTTGTACAACCTTGTACACCCTTGTACAACCTTGTACACGTTTGTACAACCTTGTACACACTTGTACAACCTTGTACACACTTGTACAACCTTGTAAAAACTTGTACAAGCATGTACACGATTGTACACCCTTGTACACACTTGTGCACCCTTGTACACACTTGTACAACCTTGTACACACTTGTACAACCTTGTACACACTTGTACAACCTTGTACACACTTGTACAACCTTGTACACACTTGTACAAACCTGTACACACTTGTACAACCTTGTACACACTTGTACAACCTTGTACACACTTGTACAACCTTGTACACACTTGTACAACCTTTAACACAATTGTAAAACCTTGTACACACTTGTACATTCTTGTACAAACTTGTACTTACTTGTACAACCTTGTACAAACTTGTACACACTTGTACAAACTTTTACATCCTTGTACACATTTGTACACCCTTGTACACACTTGTACAACCTTGTACAAAACTGTACACCCTTGTACACACTTGTACAAGCTTGTACAAGATTGTACACCCTTGTACACACTTGTGCACCCTTGTACACACTTGTACACCCTTGTATACACTTGTACAACCTTTTACAAACTTGTACACACTTGTACAAACTTGTACATTCTTGTGCATACTTGTACACCCTTGTAAACACTTGTACAACCTTGTACAAACCTGTACACACTTGTACACACTTGTACAAGCTTGTACACACTTGTACAAGCTTGTACTCACTTGTACACCCTTGTACAAACTTGTGCACCCTTGTACACTTTTGTACACCCTTGTATACATTTGTACAACCTTGTACAAACTTGTACACAATTGTACAAACTTGTACACACTTGTACAAACTTGTACACCCTTGTACACACTTGTACAACCTTGTACACACTTGTACAACCTTGTACAAACCTGTACACCCTTGTACACACTTGTACAAGCTTGTACACGATTGTACACCCTTGTACACACTTGTGCACCCTTGTACACACTTGTACACCCTTGTACACACTTGTACAACCTTTTACAAACTTGTACACACTTGTACAAACTTGTACATTCTTGTACATACTTGTACACCCTTGTAAACACTTGTACAACCTTGTACAAAATTGTACACTCTTGTACACACTTTTACAAGCTTGTACACACTTGTACACCCTTGTACACACTTGTACAACCTTGTACACACTTGTACAACCTTGTACACAATTGTACAACCTTGTACAACCTTGTACACACTTGTACAACCTTGTACACACTTGTACAACCTTGTACACACTTGTACAACCTTGTACACACTTGTACACCTTTGTAAACACTTGTTCAACCTTGTACACACTTGTACAACCTTGTACACACTTGTACAACCTTGTACACACTTGTACAACCTTGTACACACTTGTACACACTTGTACAAACTTGTACATTCTTGTACATACTTGTACTCCCTTGTAAACACTTGTACAACCTTGTACAAACCTGTACACCCTTGTACACACTTGTACAAGCTTGTACACACTTCTACAAGCTTGTACACACTTGTACACCCTTGTAAAAACTTGTGCACCCTTGTACACTTTTGTACACCCTTGTATACATTTGTACAACCTTGTATAAAATTGTACACACTTGTACAAACTTGTACACACTTGTACAAACTTGTACACCCTTGTACACACTTGTACAACCTTGTACACACTTGTACAACCTTGTACACACTTGTACAACCTTGTACACACTTGTGTCTAAGATGTCTTTTTATTTAGAGGGATGTCTTGTTTTTTAGAGGGTTGTCTTGTTTTTTAGAGGGTTTTCTTGTAATTTAGATGGGATGTCTTGTTATTTAGAGGGATGTCTTAATATTTAGCGGAATGTCTTGTTTATTAGAGGGATGTCTTGCTATTTAGAGGGATGTCTTAATATTTAGAGGGATGTCTTGTTATTTAGAGGAATGTCTTGTTATTTAAAAGGGATGTCTTGTTATTTAGAGGGATGTCTTGTTATTTAGTGGGATGTCTTGTTATTTAGAGGGATGTCTTGGTATTTAGAGAGATGTCTTGTTATTTAAAGGGATGTCTTAATATTTAGAGGGATGTTTTGTTATTTAGAGGGATGTCTTAATATTTAGAGGGATGTCTTGTTATTTGAAGGGATGTCTTAATATTTAGAGGGATGTCTTGTT
Source organism: Macrosteles quadrilineatus (assembly GCF_028750875.1). Classification (NCBI taxonomy): domain Eukaryota; kingdom Metazoa; phylum Arthropoda; class Insecta; order Hemiptera; family Cicadellidae; genus Macrosteles; species Macrosteles quadrilineatus. The sequence continues at coordinate 86,979 of NW_026542631.1, read as the reverse complement.
ATTTAGAGGGATGTCTTGTTATTTAGAGGGATGTCTTGTTTTTTAAAGGGTTGTCTTGTTATTTGGAGGGATGTCTTAATATTTAGAGTGATGTCTTGTTATTTAGAGGGATGTCTTGTTATTTAGAGGGATGTCTTGTTTTTTAGAGGGTTGTCTTGTTATTTGGAGGGATGTCTTGTTTTTTAGAGGGTTGTCTTGTAATTTAGATGGGATGTCTTGTTATTTAGAGGGATGTCTTGTTATTTACAGGTATGTCTTGTTATTTAGAGGGATGTCTTAATATTTAGAGGAATGTCTTGTTATATAGATGGATGTCTTGTTATTTAGAGGGATGTCTTGATATTTAGAGGGATGTCTTGTTTTTTAGAGAGATGTCTTGTTATTTAAAGGGTTTTTTTGTTTTTTTGAGGGTTGTCTTGTTATTTGGAGGGATGTCTTGTTATTTAGATTGATGTCTTAATATTTAGAGGGATGTCTTGTTTTTTAGAGGGATGTCTTGTTATTTAGAGGGATGTCTTGTTATTTAGAGGGATGTCTTGTTATTTAGAGGGATGTCTTGTTATTTAGAGGGATGTCTTGTTATTTGAAGGGATGTCTTAATATTTAGAGAGATGTCTTGTTATTTAGAGGGATGTCTTGTTATTTAGAGGGATGTCTTGTTATTTAGAGGGATGTCTTCATATTTGGAGGGATGTCTTGTTATTTAGAGGGATGTCTTGTTATTTGGAGGGATGCTTGTTATTAAGAGGGATGTCTTATAATTTAGAGGGATGTTTCGTTATTTGGAGGTATGTCTTGTTATTTAGAGGGATGTCTTGTTATTTAGAGGGATGTTTTGGTATTTGGAGGGATGTCTAGTTATTTAAAGGGATGTCTTTTTATTTAGAGGGATGTCTTGTTATTTAGAGGGATGTCTTGTTATTTAGAGGGATGTCTTGTTATTTGAAGGGATGTCTTAATATTTAGAGGGATGTCTTGCTTTTTTGAGGGATTTCTTGTTATTTGGAGGGATGTCTTGTTATTTAGAGGGATGTCTTGTTATTTAGAGGAATGTCTTGTTATTTAAAAGGGATGTCTTGTTATTTAGAGGGATGTCTTGTTTTTTAGTGAGATGTCTTGTTATTTAGAGGGATGTCTTGTTATTTAGAGAGATTTCTTGTTATTTAAAGGGATGTCTTAATATTTAGAGGGATGTCTTGTTATTTAGAGGGATGTCTTAATATTTAGAGGGATGTCTTGTTATTTGGAGGGATGACTTAATATTTAGAGGGATGTCTTGTTATTTAGAGGGATGTCTTGTTATTTAGAGAGATGTCTTGTTATTTAAAGGGATGTCTTAATATTTAGAGAGATGTCTTGTTATTTAGAGGGATGTCTTAATATTTAGAGGGATGTCTTGTTATTTGAAGGGATGTCTTAATATTTAGAGGGATGTCTTGTTATTTAGAGGGATGTCTTGTTATTTAGAAGGATGTCTTGTTTTTTAAAGGGTTGTCTTGTTATTTGGAGGGATGTCTTAATATTTAGAGGGATGTCTTGGTATTTAGAGGGATGTCTTGTTATTTAGAGGGATGTCTTCTTATTTGGAGGGAAGTCTTGTTATTTGGAGGAATGTCTTGTTATTTAGAGGGATATCTTGTTATTTGGAGGGATGTCTTGTTATTTAGAGGGATGTCTTGCTATTTAGAGGGATGTCTTTTTATTTGGAGGGATGTCTTGTTATTTAGAGGGATGTCTTGTTATTTAGAGGAATGTCTTGTTATTTAAAAGGGATGTCTTGTTATTTAGAGGGACGTCTTGTTATTTAGTGGGATGTCTTGTTATTTAGAGGGATGTCTTGTTATTTAGAGAGATGTCTTGTTATTTAAAGGGATGTCTTAATATTTAGAGGGATGTCTTGTTATTTAGAGGGATGTCTTAACATTTAGAGGGATGTCTTGTTATTTGGAGGGATGTCTTAATATTTAGAGGGATGTCTTGTTATTTAGAGGGATGTCTTGTTATTTAGAGGGATGTCTTGTTTTTTAGAGGGTTGTCTTGTAATTTAGATGGGATGTCTTGTTATTTAGAGGGATGTCTTGTTATTTGGAGAGATGTCTTTTTATTTAGAGGGATGTCTTGTTTTTTAGAGGGTTGTCTTGTTATTTGGAGGGATGTCTTGTTTTTTAGAGGGTTGTCTTGTAATTTAGATGGGATGTCTTGTTATTTAGAGGGATGTCTTAATATTTAGCGGAATGTCTTGTTTATTAGAGGGATGTCTTGCTATTTAGAGGGATGTCTTTTTATTTGGAGGGATGTCTTGTTATTTAGAGGGATGTCTTGTTATTTAGAGGAATGTCTTGTTATTTAAAAGGGATGTCTTGTTATTTAGAGGGATGTCTTGTTATTTAGTGGGATGTCTTGTTATTTAGAGGGATGTCTTGTTATTTAGAGAGATGTCTTGTTATTTAAAGGGATGTCTTAATATTTAGAGGGATGTCTTAATATTTAGCGGAATGTCTTGTTTATTAGAGGGATGTCTTGCTATTTAGAGGGATGTCTTTTTATTTGGAGGGATGTCTTGTTATTTAGAGGGATGTCTTGTTATTTAGAGGAATGTCTTGTTATTTAAAAGGGATGTCTTGTTATTTAGAGGGATGTCTTGTTATTTAGTGGGATGTCTTGTTATTTAGAGGGATGTCTTGTTATTTAGAGAGATGTCTTGTTATTTAAAGGGATGTCTTAATATTTAGAGGGATGTCTTGTTATTTAGAGGGATGTCTTAATATTTAGAGGGATGTCTTGTTATTTGAAGGGATGTCTTAATATTTAGAGGGATGTCTTGTTATTTAGAGGGATGTCTTGTTATTTAGAGGGATGTCTTGTTATTTAGAGGGATGTCTTGTTTTTTAAAGGGTTGTCTTGTTATTTGGAGGGATGTCTTAATATTTAGAGGGATGTCTTGGTATTTAGAGGGATGTCTTGTTATTTAGAGGGATGTCTTAATATTTAGCGGAATGTCTTAAGGGATGTCTTGTTTTTTAGAGGGTTGTCTTGTAATTTAGATGGGATGTCTTGTTATTTAGAGGGATGTCTTGTTATTTACAGGTATGTCTTGTTATTTAGAGGGATGTCTTAATATTTAGAGGAATGTCTTGTTATATAGATGGATGTCTTGTTATTTAGAGGGATGTCTTGATATTTAGAGGGATGTCTTGTTTTTTAGAGAGATGTCTTGTTATTTAGAGGGTTTTTTTGTTTTTTAGAGGGTTGTCTTTTTATTTGGAGGGATGTCTTGTTATTTAGAGGGATGTCTTGTTATTTAGAGGAATGTCTTGTTATTTAAAAGGGATGTCTTGTTATTTAGAGGGATGTCTTGTTATTTAGAGGGATGTCTTGTTATTTAGAGGGATGTCTTGTTATTTAGAGGGATGTCTTGTTATTTAGAGGGATGTCTTGTTATTTGAAGGGATGTCTTAATATTTAGAGAGATGTCTTGTTATTTAGAGGGATGTCTTGTTATTTAGAGGGATGTCTTGTTATTTAGAGGGATGTCTTCATATTTGGAGGGATGTCTTCATATTTGGAGGGATGTCTTGTTATTTAGAGGGATGTCTTGTTATTTGGAGGGATGCTTGTTATTAAGAGGGATGTCTTATAATTTAGAGGGATGTCTTGTTATTTGGAGGTATGTCTTGTTATTTAGAGGGATGTCTTGTTATTTAGAGGGATGTCTTGGTATTTGGAGGGATGTCTAGTTATTTAGAGGGATGTCTTGTTATTTAGAGGGATGTCTTGGTATTTGGAGGGATGTCTAGTTATTTAGAGGGATGTATTTTTATTTAGAGGGATGTCTTGTTATTTAGAGGGATGTCTTGTTATTTAGAGGGATGTCTTGTTATTTGAAGGGATGTCTTAATATTTAGAGGGATGACTTGCTATTTTGAGGGATTTCTTGTTATTTGGAGGGATGTCTTGTTTTTAGAGGGATGTCTTGTTATTTAGAGGAATGTCTTGTTATTTAAAAGGGATGTCTTGTTATTTAGAGGGATGTCTTGTTATTTAGTGGGATGTCTTGTTATTTAGAGGGATGTCTTGTTATTTAGAGAGATGTCTTGTTATTTAAAGGGATGTCTTAATATTTAGAGGGATGTCTTGTTATTTAGAGGGATGTCTTAATATTTAGAGGGATGTCTTGTTATTTGGAGGGATGTCTTAATATTTAGAGGGATGTCTTGTTATTTAGAGGGATGTCTTGTTATTTAGAGAGATGTCTTGTTATTTAAAGGGATGTCTTAATATTTAGAGGGATGTATTGTTATTTAGAGGGATGTCTTAATATTTAGATGGATGTCTTGTTATTTGAAGGGATGTCTTAATATTTAGAGGGATGTCTTGTTATTTAGAGGGATGTCTTGTTATTTAGAGGATGTCTTGTTTTTTAAAGGGTTGTCTTGTTATTTGGAGGGATGTCTTAATATTTAGAGGGATGTCTTGGTATTTAGAGGGATGTCTTGTTATTTAGAGGGATGTCTTGTTATTTAGAGGGATGTCTTCTTATTTGGAGGGAAGTCTTGTTATTTGGAGGAATGTCTTGTTATTTAGAGGGATATCTTGTTATTTGGAGGGATGTCTTGTTATTTAGAGGGATGTCTTGCTATTTAGAGGGATGTCTTTTTATTTGGAGGGATGTCTTGTTATTTAGAGGGATGTCTTGTTATTTAGAGGAATGTCTTGTTATTTAAAAGGGATGTCTTGTTATTTAGAGGGACGTCTTGTTATTTAGTGGGATGTCTTGTTATTTAGAGGGATGTCTTGTTATTTAGAGAGATATCTTGTTATTTAAAGGGATGTCTTAATATTTAGAGGGATGTCTTGTTATTTAGAGGGATGTCTTAATATTTAGAGGGATGTCTTGTTATTTGGAGGGATGTCTTAATATTTAGAGGGATGTCTTGTTATTTAGAGGGATGTCTTGTTATTTAGAGGGATGTCTTGTTTTTTAAAGGGTTTTCTTGTTATTTGGAGGGATGTCTTAATATTTAGAGGGATGTCTTGGTATTTGGAGGGATGTCTTGTTATTTAGAGGGATGTCTTAATATTTAGCGGAATGTCTAGTTTATTAGAGGGATGTCTTGTTATTTAGAGGGATGTCTTGTTATTTAGAGGGATGTCTTAATATTTGGAGGGATGTCTTGTTATTTAGAGGGATGTCTTAATATTTAGAGGGATGTCTTGTTTTTTAGTGGGATGTTATGTTATTTAGAGGGATGTCTTGTTATTTAGAGGGTTTTTTTGTTTTTTAGAGGGTTGTCTTGTTATTTGGAGGGATGTCTTGTTATTTAGATTGATGTCTTAATATTTAGAGGGATGTCTTGTTTTTTAGAGGGATGTCTTGTTATTTAGAGGGATGTCTTGTTATTTAGAGGGATGTCTTGTTATTTAGAGGGATGTCTTGTTATTTAGAGGGATGTCTTGTTATTTGAAGGGATGTCTTAATATTTAGAGAGATGTCTTGTTATTTAGAGGGATGTCTTGTTATTTAGAGGGATGTCTTCATATTTGGAGGGATGTCTTCATATTTGGAGGGATGTCTTGTTATTTAGAGGGATGTCTTGTTATTTGGAGGGATGCTTGTTATTAAGAGGGATGTCTTATAATTTAGAGGGATGTCTTGTTATTTGGAGGTATGTCTTGTTATTTAGAGGGATGTCTTGTTATTTAGAGGGATGTCTTGGTATTTGGAGGGATGTCTAGTTATTTAGAGGGATGTCTTTTTATTTAGAGGGATGTCTTGTTATTTAGAGGGATGTCTTGGTATTTGGAGGGATGTCTAGTTATTTAGAGGGATGTCTTTTTATTTAGAGGGATGTCTTGTTATTTAGAGGGATGTCTTGTTATTTAGAGGGATGTCTTGTTATTTGAAGGGATGTCTTAATATTTAGAGGGATGTCTTGCTATTTTGAGGGATTTCTTGTTATTTGGAGGGATGTCTTGTTATTTAGAGGGATGTCTTGTTATTTAGAGGAATGTCTTGTTATTTAAAAGGGATGTCTTGTTATTTAGAGGGATGTCTTGTTATTTAGTGGGATGTCTTGTTATTTAGAGGGATGTCTTGTTATTTAGAGAGATGTCTTGTTATTTAAAGGGATGTCTTAATATTTAGAGGGATGTCTTGTTATTTAAAGGGATGTCTTAATATTTAGAGGGATGTCTTGTTATTTGGAGGGATGTCTTAATATTTAGAGGGATGTCTTGTTATTTAGAGGGATGTCTTGTTATTTAGAGAGATGTCTTGTTATTTAAAGGGATGTCTTAATATTTAGAGGGATGTCTTGTTATTTAGAGGGATGTCTTAATATTTAGAGGGATGTCTTGTTATTTGAAGGGATGTCTTAATATTTAGAGGGATGTCTTGTTATTTAGAGGGATGTCTTGTTATTTAGAGGGATGTCTTGTTTTTTAAAGGGTTGTCTTGTTATTTGGAGGGATGTCTTGGTATTTAGAGGGATGTCTTGTTATTTAGAGGGATGTTTTGTTATTTAGAAGGATGTCTTCTTATTTGGAGGGAAGTCTTGTTATTTGGAGGAATGTCTTGTTATTTAGAGGGATATCTTGTTATTTGGAGGGATGTCTTGTTATTTAGAGGGATGTCTTGCTATTTAGAGGGATGTCTTTTTATTTGGAGGGATGTCTTGTTATTTAGAGGGATGTCTTGTTATTTAGAGGAATGTCTTGTTATTTAAAAGGGATGTCTTGTTATTTAGAGGGACGTCTTGTTATTTAGTGGGATGTCTTGTTTTTTAGAGGGATGTCTTGTTATTTAGAGGGATGTCTTGTTATTTAAAGGGATGTCTTAATATTTAGAGGGATGTCTTGTTATTTAGAGGGATGTCTTAATATTTAGAGGGATGTCTTGTTATTTGGAGGGATGTCTTAATATTTAGAGGGATGTCTTGTTATTTAGAGGGATGTCTTGTTATTTAGAGGGATGTCTTGTTTTTTAAAGGGTTTTCTTGTTATTTGGAGGGATGTCTTAATATTTAGAGGGATGTCTTGGTATTTGGAGGGATGTCTTGTTATTTAGAGGGATGTCTTAATATTTAGCGGAATGTCTAGTTTATTAGAGCGATGTCTTGTTATTTAGAGGGATGTCTTGTTATTTAGAGGGATGTCTTAATATTTGGAGGGATGTCTTGTTATTTAGAGGGATGTCTTAATATTTAGAGGGATGTCTTGTTTTTTAGTGGGATGTCTTGTTATTTAGAGGGATGTCTTGTTATTTGGAGAGATGTCTTTTTATTTAGAGGGATGTCTTGTTTTTTAGAGGGTTGTCTTGTTATTTGGAGGGATGTCTTGTTTTTTCGAGGGTTGTCTTGTAATTTAGATGGGATGTCTTGTTATTTAGAGGGATGTCTTAATATTTAGCGGAATGTCTTGTTTATTAGAGGGATGTGTTGCTATTTAGAGGGATGTCTTTTTATTTGGAGGGATGTCTTGTTATTTAGAGGGATGTCTTGTTATTTAGAGGAATGTCTTGTTATTTAAAAGGGATGTCTTGTTATTTAGAGGGATGTCTTGTTATTTAGTGGGATGTCTTGTTATTTAGAGGGATGTCTTGTTATTTAGAGAGATGTCTTGTTATTTAAAGGGATGTGTTAATATTTAGAGGGATGTCTTGTTATTTAGAGGGATGTCTTAATATTTAGCGGAATGTCTTGTTTATTAGAGGGATGTCTTGCTATTTAGAGGGATGTCTTTTTATTTGGAGGGATGTCTTGTTATTTAGAGGGATGTCTTGTTATTTAGAGGAATGTCTTGTTATTTAAAAGGGATGTCTTGTTATTTAGAGGGATGTCTTGTTATTTAGTGGGATGTCTTGTTATTTAGAGGGATGTCTTGTTATTTAGAGAGATGTCTTGTTATTTAAAGGGATGTCTTAATATTTAGAGGGATGTCTTGTTATTTAGAGGGATGTCTTAATATTTAAGGGATGTCTTGTTATTTGAAGGGATGTCTTAATATTTAGAGGGATGTCTTGTTATTTAGAGGGATGTCTTGTTATTTAGAGGGATGTCTTGTTTTTTAAAGGGTTGTCTTGTTATTTGGAGGGATGTCTTAATATTTAGAGGGATGTCTTGGTATTTAGAGGGATGTCTTGTTATTTAGAGGGATGTCTTAATATTTAGCGGAATGTCCAGTTTATTAGAGGGATGTCTTGTTATTTAGAGGGATGTCTTGTTATTTAGAGGGATGTCTTTTTTTTTAGAGGGTTGTCTTGTTATTTGGAGGGATGTCTTGTTTTTTAGAGGGTTGTCTTGTAATTTAGATGGGATGTCTTGTTATTTAGAGGGATGTCTTGGTATTTGGAGGGATGTCTAGTTATTTAGAGGGATGTCTTTTTATTTAGAGGGATGTCTTGTTATTTAGAGGGATGTCTTGTTATTTAGAGGGATGTCTTGTTATTTGAAGGGATGTCTTAATATTTAGAGGGATGTCTTGCTATTTTGAGGGATTTCTTGTTATTTGGAGGGATGTCTTGTTATTTAGAGGGATGTCTTGTTATTTAGAGGAATGTCTTGTTATTTAAAAGGGATGTCTTGTTATTTAGAGGGATGTCTTGTTATTTAGTGGGATGTCTTGTTATTTAGAGGGATGTCTTGTTATTTAGAGAGATGTCTTGTTATTTAAAGGGATGTCTTAATATTTAGAGGGATGTCTTGTTATTTAGAGGGATGTCTTAATATTTAGAGGGATGTCTTGTTATTTGGAGGGATGTCTTAATATTTAGAGGGATGTCTTGTTATTTAGAGGGATGTCTTGTTATTTAGAGAGATGTCTTGTTATTTAAAGGGATGTCTTAATATTTAGAGGGATGTCTTGTTATTTAGAGGGATGTCTTAATATTTAGAGGGATGTCTTGTTATTTGAAGGGATGTCTTAATATTTAGAGGGATGTCTTGTTATTTAGAGGGATGTCTTGTTATTTAGAGGGATGTCAGTAGAAGTGGCCCCGATCTAGCAGGGGTAGTTTTGGTGTGTTGCGTGTTGCCTAGGGGTGGATTGAAGGGGTTGATTTAGGGGTGGTTTTTTGGATTAGGGGTGGTTTTAGGGGTGGTTTTTGCGTAAGGGGTGGTTTTTTGGATTAGGGGTGGTTTTAGGGGTGGTTTTTGCGTAAGGGGTGGATTTTGGATTAGGGGTGGTTTTAGGGGTGGATTTAGAGTAGGGGTTGGTTTAAGGGGTGGATTTAGTGTTGGGGGTGGGTGTTGGAGTTGGGGGGTGGGGTGGGGTTGTTGTTTTTGGAAGGGTTGAAGATTGTGTACTCTTATGTTAATATAAATTTAATAATTATAATATTTAATTATTTCTTTGGTGTTCCTCTTTGATTTATGAATTATCTTTTATGGTATTGAAATTAACGGAAAAAATATTTGAATCAGGTGTTCTCTGATTGGTTGAAAATAAGCTCGTTCCTGATTGGTTATAAATAAGTGACTGTGGTATTGAAATTAACGGACAAAAATATTTGAATTAGGCGTTCTCTGATTGGTTGAAAATAAGCTCGTCCCTGATTGGTTATAAATAAGTGACAGTTGTATTGAAACTAACGGATAAAAATATTTGAATCAGGTGCTCTGTGAGTGGTTGAAATAAGCTTGTACCTGATAGGTTATAAATAGGTGATCTGTGATTGGTTGAAGGGTATATCTGTGAGAGAATTAAAAATCCTGGTTCACTCTTACTTTGGCGGTGTTTATAGGTGTAGTTCTTTTGCTCTGTGACATTTGCTGAATTGTGTGTAGTGTTCTTCTGTAAAAAGGTTATCGTTGTGAGTAGTAATATTAAGTTTTTTTTTATGGTGTATTAATTATGTTTGTAAATAGTAGTGATATTTAGATTTTCCTTAATATTTGTTGTAATGGCTTCTGCTGTTGAGCCAGTTGAAACTATTAGTGAGGACCAGTCCTATGTTAAGAAATTTAGACTTTATGGGACCAAGACTATATTTAAATTTTCTAATCCTCCCTCTGAAACTAGTGAGTTTGATTGGCTGAGACAGGGATTTGCTTCCATTGTAAAAAAGATGAAAGATCAGGCCCATGATAATGACCAGCTCGGGTTTACCCTTCAAAGCCTTAATCTTAAAGGTAAAGATGGATATGTAGCGTTTCGACCTGCTGGGGAAATTGATGAAGATGTGTTGTGGCAGATTTTCGGGGGTATTGTACAAAGTAATTCGGAATCTATCAAGTCAACGGACACCTTTAAAGTTGAGTGTACGCGGGTGAATCTCCCTGTAGGTTCGGGTACCCGTAAAAGACCTGGATTGTATAATACTTTTGATGAGGAATGTAAGGCTAGGACTGGTATTGTAGTTATAAAAAATCAAGATAATTTGTGTCTCCCTCGTGCCTTGGTGGTAGCTGTTGCTCATGCAATTAAAGATCCTGTATATAAAGCGATTCGCCAAGATGATAGGAAAAGGCAGACAGTAATGGCACAAGAGCTCATCCGGAGGGCTAGGGTAGAAATGCCGGAGAATGGTGCTGGAATCCCTGAACTAGAAAAGTTTCAAGATCTGTTGACTGATTATAAAATCACTGTTTACAATTATGATAGGAAAGGGCGTGATGTGTATTTTGAGGGTCGTCCAGAGAATGCTAAGTCTAAAATTAACTTGATTTTCTGTAACGGTCATTTTAATGTCATTACCAGTCTAACTGCTGCTTTTGTCTGTAAATATTATTGTGAAGCCTGCCATGTCCCTTATGATCATAAAATTAGACATAGATGTTCTAATATTTGCTGCTACTGTCAGACCATCTCACCTCCCTGTAAGCTAGAACATGGGGGAGTAACTTGTCCAGAATGTAATATTATTTTAAGAAATCAACGGTGTTTCATAGCCCACAAAATTGATAAATGTAAAAAAGTGAAAAAGTGTCTTGATTGTGATAAGTTGGTTATGATTAAGGGAAGACCTACACCTCATAAGTGTGGTGAGGTTTATTGTAAACCTTGTGAATCTTTTCAGGATCCTAACCATAAATGTTACATGAAACCCAACGAGGGTAAACCTACATCTAAAGGTTATCTGTATATATTTTTTGATTTGGAAACCCGTCAAGATGAGCCACTCTCCAATGATCCTGACCAGAAAGAACATAAAGTTAACTTGTGTGTCTCACAACAGTATTGTTATCAGTGTATTGAGGCTAAATTTTGTATTGCTTGTAAAAACCGTACGAGAGTCTTCAACTCTGACCCGGTTACCCAATTTATGAACTATGTAATGGAAACCCGCAAACAGTTTAAACATGTCTGTGTAATTGCCCATAATGGTCAAGGCTTTGACTTTCAGTTTTTGCTTAAGTACATGCTTGAACGAACAAAATTCACCCCTGAACTGGTCATGAGGGGTACAAAAATTATTTTGATGGAAATGGACAACGTGAGGTTTGTGGACTCGCTAAGTTACTTCCCCATGGCCCTCGCTGCACTCCCCAAGGCTTTTGATCTGCCTCCTGAAAGAAAGAAAGGCTACTTCCCCCATTTGTTTAACACTTGTGCCAATCAAAACTATGTAGGCCCGATGCCTGACAAACAGTACTATTGTCCAGAGACTATGTTTGAAAAGTCCTACAGGGATTTTGAAAAGTGGTATGATGAACGAGTGGCTGAGAATTATGCTTTTGACTTTAAAAAGGAGATCCTAGAATATTGCATCTCAGATGTGGAAATTCTAGCACAAGCGTGTCTTAAGTTCAGGACAATATTCCTCCAAGAGTGTAATGTTGATCCTTTTTTGGAAGCTGTAACTATTGCTAGTGCATGTAACTTGGCCTTTCGTAGAAACTTCTTGAAACCAAACACGATTGGACTTATTCCTAAGAACGGCTATCGTTTTGTGAATAATCAGTCAGCTATAGCCATCCAATGGCTAAGTTTTGAGGAGGAAATCCGTAAAGTGAGGATAGAACATGCGGGGCGTGGAAAGGAGATTAGTATTTCTGGTTTGAAAGTTGATGGATTTGATGGACAAAGGATCTATGAGTTCCACGGGTGCTATTGGCACGGTTGCTCCAAATGCTATCCTTATAACAGAGATGCTCCTCTGAAGGAGGATCCCTCTGACTCGCTTCATTTGAGATATGAGAGGACCAAATCTAAAATTGCCAAGTTTAATGACTATGAAGTAGTTGAGATGTGGGAGTGTGAGTTTCGTAAGTTAAAAAAGGACCGAAATCTAAAACACTTGGAAACACTCCCCATTCTTAATAATCTTCCTTTGGACCCTAGACAGTCTTTCTTTGGAGGCAGAACAGGTAATGCTAAAACTTACCACAAGTGTGGGAAAGGGGAGACCATTGAATATGTTGATGTTTGCTCTCTTTATCCATATGTATGTAAGTATGGTAAGTATCCCATTGGTCATCCTACGATTTATGTGGGAGATAATGAGTGCAGACAGCGAGGCTTACATGTAGATGGTCTGCTTAAGTGTAAAGTGCTACCACCAAGGGATCTTTACCATCCTGTCCTTCCAGCAAAGATAAACAATAAATTGATGTTTGTCCTATGCAACACATGTGGGAATTCTCAAAATCAGGGTGAATGTGAACATGAAAGTGGGGATAGAGCTTTAATAGGAACTTGGACTATGGATGAAATCAGAAGGGCAGTGGAAAAGGGTTATGTAGTTTTGGATATGTATGAGCTGTGGGAGTATGAGGTAGCCACATATGAAAACGGGGGTTTGTTTACAGATTTTATTAATAAATTTTTAAAGATGAAACAGGAAGCTTCGGGGTACCCTGGCTGGTGTCAGACTGAAGATGACAAAGATAAATATATTGAAGATTATTTCAGGCATGAAGGTATCAGATTGGACAAAAGTAAAATAACAAAGAACGGGGGGTTGAGATCATTAGCCAAACTAATGCTTAATTCATTTTGGGGTAAATTTGGACAGAGGGAAAACCAAACCAAGGCTACAATTATTAGAGATTCAAAAACACTATTTGAAATGCTTACCAAACCGGAAATAGATGTAAATAGAATACAGATTGTTAATGATGATGTTGTGGTTGTAAGTTGGGAGTACTTAGAAGAAGTAGGCGAACCTTTGACTAATGTAAACGTAGTGATAGCTGCATACACCACAGCTCAAGCGAGATTAAAGCTCTATGAGCATCTAGATGCCCTTGGTGGTCAGGTATTGTATTATGATACTGATTCTGTATTATATGTATATAAGGGTGGTTTGTACAGAGTTCCTACGGGGGATTATCTTGGTGAAATGACCGATGAGCTGGCTGAGTACGGACCTGGATCTTTTATAGTAGAATTTGTTTCTGGGGGTCCAAAAACTTATGCGTATCTTGTTTGGTCAACAAATAAGCAGATCTTGGTCCCAGTTTGCAAAATTAAGGGTCTCACACTCAATTTTAAGACTTCCAAAACGCTCAACTTTGAAAAATTAAAAGAAATGGTCCTTAGTGAAACTAGACGACAAATAGAAATTAACGAAACTAGAATTCGCAGAACTAAAGACCGGAACATCGTTACCATAAATGAAACTAAAGTTTTCCAAATTACAGGACCTAAAAGGAAGCATGAGGGTGAGTATGGTACCTTACCCTATGGATACAAAAAAACAAAAACTTACCCACCAGTCCTAACAACATACTGTTGTGTTGTAACCATCTTTTTGACTAAGAGAGGTTGAATGATAAGACCTCCCCCTTCCTAATGCCGCGTGACTCTGGGAACTTTCTTAAATATTTAGTCTCTGTTTGGAAGCGAAAGTGTTAACAATGAACCGTTATTGTTGCGAGAACAAATGTTTTGTAACCCCTTCGGTTCATGTTGATGGGATAGCATGTAGAAAATGTGAAAGTTTTGGTTATTGTATGTGTCGTTGTAAAAATTACCAAGCCCCAGTACCTAAATTGGTTGAACTTAAAGTATATAAAACTCGAAGTTGTTTTACTTGCTGTAAGGACAAATGCTTACAGTTTTATTGGGATGATTTGCAAAATATCTGTCTTGAATGTTTCCCTAAACCGCTGTGTGAATGTAAATTAAAAATTTGTAAGAACCGAAGTGACTGGTCTGTTGTGTGAATCACGTGACCAAAGGTACCAGACAGTGATACGTTTGTCACCGTCATTCTCTTATTTGATCCCATGCTGATCAGACATACTCTGATATAACTCATTTTTTGTGAAAATGTTTCATCTTACTTCTTATATGTTTAACGACCGGCATGTGTCTGTATTATTTGATTCTGATGATAACCCTTGGTTTAAAGGTAAGGAAATTGCTGATATTTTAGGCTATTCTAGATCACGAGATGCACTTAAAGCCCATGTTAAAGATAAATATAAAAAAAATTATGCATTTATAAGGAGCGGTGAAATGCCGCTCCCTTTTAACAATCAACCAAATACGGTTTACATTAATGAACCGGGTTTGTATTGTTTAATATTGAAATCAAAACTCCCTATTGCGGAGACTTTCCAGGACTGGGTGTTTGAAAAAGTGTTGCCCTCTGTACGTAAGTATGGAGAATACAAACTTGTAGCTGAAAAAAATACATTATTACAGTTACTTACTCAGTCTAATGAATCCAATCGTCAACTTGCTCAAATAAATACAGACTTTAAAACATCAAATGATTTATTGTCTAAAGAAAATCAATCCTTGAATGCAATTTTAACTGAACAGTCAGGTAAGGTAACCGTGTTTCCTTGTGATAGTAATCTTCAACACGTTCTCTGTGTTTTGATTAGAGAAACTGGAGGGAGTGAGAATGAATACAAGTGCATTCGAACAGAAAAAAGACATTTTAGAACAGCTGTAAAAAAGGCTAAAAGTGATGGGTTTGTGCCGTGTTTTATACGATTTCCTGTCCCTAATGGGATAAACATCTTGAATAAAGCAAAAGAAACCATGTTAAATCTTGGTATATATTTTGAATCACATTTTAATATTGTCATAACATCTTATAATTTTGTAAATATAGTAAAACTTGTTTTAAATGAATAAAAAACCCCATTGAATGTGAGTGTGAATGTGGGAGTTAGTAAGGCTTAACCATGAAACCTCCTGTTTGTGGACAGACACCTACGTAATGGTTGGCTTAAAACACCATAAATCCATACGTAGATGGCAGGTTGGCCTAAAAACCATAGAACAATGAGTTTCCTGCGTTTGCCACAAATTTGTGAATGAAGGTCAATGGCACGGCTGACTAAAAGGCCTGTAAACCTGAGTGTATGTATGAATGAAGGACATAGTTGAATGACCTTAGGTTGGTCTTTCAGTCCGGTGGGAAAAATTTAAAACAAGTAAAATACTGCTCTCTGATTGGTCGTAATAAGCTTGAATCCTATTGGTTGTAAATAAGAGTGCAGGGCTGTGATTGGTCGATGGATATTTAACAATAATTTGAGATTCAAAGTTCAAAATATCATTCTATCTCTGGTCTCCACCGCATCATGTTGTCTCTGTCTGAGCTTTCAATTAGAACAATTTGCTCAAACTCCATCCTTTTACCTTATGTAAAAGAATGTGTTGATCTTCCATCAACGCTAAGGCAGGATGTTTTGAACTATCATAAGGAAAACTGCGGTTACGTAACCCTAAACTACTATGAGTCTTTACGAGGCTCTAGAAGTTGGTGTACTACTTGTGGAAGAATGGTTGGTCTTCCTTCTCACTTAAGGCGAAGAGGTAGCTTTGCGTATCCAAAGTTTAAAACCCCAAAAGAAACATGCCGCATTTGCATGGCTCCTTTATTCATCTTCCATAAAGCCACTTGTAAATTATGTAAAAACTAAATGTTTTTACTTTTGTTACTTGTTATTTTTTTTAGAAAACATTTAGTTTTCTAAAAAAAGTAACTTGAAATTCTCTTTCTTTTTGTTTGCTAAAAAGGGAGAGGGTGTTACAAGGCGTCTACCAGTTTCGCTGGACTGGCCATGTAATGCTTAACCTGGGTGTAGTATACACGAGTGGTCTCAAACCCCACTCAAGCAAACAATATTCTATTTCAGTCTAAATCCCTAACTAAACACTTCATTACAATTTAGTATGTTGTTGGCAGGTTTTCGTCTGATTAAATCTTTAGCTGACAAACTATTTGTACTTGTTGTTTTTATTGCTAGCTTGATATTTATTTATTTAATGAGAGTCACTGATTTGTGTGAGAACCTTTAAAAACCCGTGCTAAACAGTTGTATACTTCATTTGTGAAATGGTTAGTAAAAGCGCTATAGCTGAGGAGCTACATAGACCTGCTAGGCGAAACTACCCTAGACGTAAAGTGACCCTTAAGGGATTGCATGATTTATACCAAGCCGATTTAGTTGAGATGCAGCCATATTCTAAAATTAATAAAGGCTATAGATATATTATGACAATTATTAATTGCTTTTCCAAGTTTGCATTTGCCATTCCGTTAAAAGACAAATCTGGACCAGAGGTAGCTAAAGCTTTAGATCCTTTTTTAGCTAAAAATAAAATGAAAAACTTTCAAACTGATCAAGGTAAAGAGTATTTTAACAAACATGTCAGCAGTTTAATGCGGAAATATGATATAAATCATTACCATACCTATTCTGAGCTTAAAGCCAGTATCATAGAAAGATTTAATCGTACTTTAAAAACTAAAATGTATAAACTATTTACTGCCAGAGGTAGTTATGAGTGGGTAAGTTTGTTATCAGGACTTGTAAAATCCTATAATAACACTAAACATAGGACTATTGGTATGAAACCAAAGGATGTAAAACAAAAAGATGTTAAAAATATATTAAAGAGAATTTATAGCGGACAAAGTGTTAAGCGGCAAACTAAAGCTAAATTTCAAATCGGTGATAATGTTAGAATTAGTAAAAACAAAAAAACATTTAAAAAAGGTTATCTACCAAATTGGACAAATGAAGTTTTCAAAGTGTATGCAATTAAACCTACTAAACCTGTAACTTATATATTGCAAGACTCTAAAGGTGATATATTAAAAGGTGGATTTTATTCAGAAGAAATTAGTAAATCTAAGACTGGTAATGTATATTTGGTTGAAAAAGTTTTGCGGAAGAAAGGTTCTAAATTATTAGTTCGGTGGAAAGGTTATGATAACAGTCATGACTCTTGGATTGATGCCAAGGACTTGGTGTGATAACTCTGGTGTTTGCGTAAATACTTCTTCCTTGAACTATAGGTTATGATAAGATTTGTTTCTGGGAAGAGATATCACTTGTTAATTAGCACATGGTGTGATGTCTGCTCGGTTCAAAAACTATATATCTCCCTGTTATCAATTCATGGTAATTAGTCAGAATGCGTGTTGTGAAGCAAGACGTTGATTTTTCTGTTTTAAATTTTGATGAATACATTGGATCAGGCATGGTTACACATCGTAAAAAACACGGTACATTATTACCTGACTCTATTCGCTGTATTATATCAGGACCAAGCTCATCAGGCAAGACAAACGTGTTGTTTAATTTACTATTTGACCCAAATGGATTAAGGTTTAAAAACATTTATATTTTTTCAAAGTCTCTATATCAATCGAAATACAGGTTCTTAAAAAATGTTATGCCTAAAGAAATAGGGTATTTTGAGTTTGGAGATAATGATAAAGTAGTACACCCTAACGAGGCTAAACCACATTCAATAATGGTGTTTGATGATATTTCTTGTGAAAAGCATGATAATATTAGAGCTTATTTTACTATGGGTAGGCATAAAAATATAGATACCTTTTACCTAGGACAAACATACAGTGCCATTCCGAAACAGCTAATAAGGGACAATAGTAACTTTATTATATTATTTAAACAAGACGAAATGAATCTAAAACATATATTCAACGATCATGTCACCACAGATATGTCTTTTGACAAATTTAAAGAGATCTGTGCTAAGGCATGGTGTGACAACTTTGGGTTTCTGGTAATCGATAAAACATCTGACCCATATAAGGGAAGGTATAGGGTAGGAATTGACAGTTTCGTGACAGAGCTATAATGGTTCGTATCTATACATATAATGATCTGGGAGGTTTTAATACCCGTCTTCATAATGTTAAATCAAACTTATGCTCATACTATTACAAGAATAAAAATAAGTTTTGTGGGAACTATTGTAGTAAAAAACCTCCCCACGGATATCAGTTTAATAGGAGATGTTGGAGACATAAAAAACCTAAGGGGTCTGCTATGATACCACCTGTAGTTTTACTAATGATTTCTGCTAGCGAAAGAACTTATAACAGGGTATGCTGGCTAAACTTTATAAATTCCTGTGAAGTAAATAATGTCCCCTTAGAATTTGTAATATATCATGAGGATATGTACAATTGTACTGTAAGAGACCCACAAAATATGATATCTAGATTTAGACCGCTTCCTGAAATATTTGGCAAAGTCCGACCTCTGCGCAACTTACACGGCAGTGTAAATTTCACTCAAATATGTAATGAAATGTTGGAATATGGATGTAAGATTCCATATGCAGCACGATGTATATTGCTAACAGAACGAACTATTCCTATAAGGTCCCCATTAACAGTCTATAAAAGGTCTTTAAATTTAAAATGCTATATCGACATTAGCTATAACGTTGCATACTCTAAAGTACCTGATAATGTTCCAATGACTTTTAGAAACAAACCGTACAGTGGTGTTAATAATCTCTGTCAAGGTCTGTATACTACAGAGTTTCTTAAGGAAGCTCTACCTACACTCCCAAATCAGTGTAAAAAGTTTGGTATTACATTAAACGGTGGTATGTATACTGTGATAAATAGAGTTTTATTTGATCAGTGGAGAGCATTTACAGGGTCAAATCCAAGTGAATTTTGGCTTCTTAACTCTTACCTATTGCAAAATATAAATAAACCTAGACCTTTGGAATTACTTAAAAGATTTATGGAGAAAACTGTTGAAAATGATAAATATACAGTAGCAGAAATACCTCAATGGAGGGATGGATGGAAACGAACCTTTGTATTTAAAAGTTTTAACACACAATATGTGATCCCGCGGTTTGATTTTAGGATGAAACAGTACTATAGAGGTATAGACTTTAGCACTGGGGTTTCACTAAGAAGAATAATTAAGTTCTTACGGAGGTATAAGAGGCGTGCACTATTCATTAGGCAGGTTGAATTGCCTTAAATGGGCTGGGATCGGTTGGGGGTTTATTATTCTACACTATGGTGCGGAAGAGTAAACATGTTAAGGCACAATTAATTGAGCTGAGAAATGCTATTAAACGCAAGTATAGAGCTTTTAAGGAAGGCACTGAAGAAAGTGATATTTTATTAGAAAAACAGTATAAGCCGATAATCAGTGAACTTAGGAAAAACACAGCAAATAATCTTGATATAAAAACTGAGCAGGAAAGTGTTAAAATGGAAGAGCCTTTGGAAGAACCTATGGAGGAAGAGCCAATAAATTATGATCTAACTGAATCAGAAAGTGATGATGACAAATTCCTTCCATCTGGTACGTCAACACCAAGGGTTAAAGATTTGTCGGAATTGGTATCGTCTCCTGAGAAACTGGCATCAACCACTCAATATATAAATGAATACTTTACAAATCCTATTACAAAGGAATACATGTATATGTTTATTAAAGATTCTACGAATAAAAAACAAATTGACTATATTTATGGACCCCGCTACGAGAATGACACACTTATGATTGGTGAAAAAGTTATGGATTTTGATGACAAAGGTAATATAAAGATTGGCGCAGTAAACTATGGAAAATCTAATGGATTGTATGAACTTATATTTAAAAGGTTACCTGATAGTACCACGTATAATGATAATGATTTAAGAACTTACAAAAGTATTCTTATTACTACAAACGCTCATAAAGAGGGTTATAGTTTTGATGGAAAAATTAAATCAAACAAAGGTACAAAGTATATGAAGATTATTAGACCTTTAATCTCTCAAGCTAAAGGTAAAGGAATGTTATGGAAGTCCTTAAAGTCACGTGATATCATACATTGGGATGACGTTAATGAGCTAGTTGACCGATTAAGACACATAGCTATGTCAACAGAAGCTGGAAACAGAGTACATGTTAATGAGATACTAAGTATTGTGGAGGAGCTAAGAGAGGCAGGGTACATAAAAGGAGCTGGAAACAGTAGGTATAAAGCATTACTATAATGACTATTGACAAGTTTGGACGTAGTTTGAAAGCTAGTAGTAGCAAGAACCTTAAAGGGCTTAAAGGGGAAGGTTTTAATTTAACACCAGATGGTGATTATGATATGCAAAATAAAAAGCTATGTAATTTGGCTTCTCCATTACAAGCTGCTGATGCAGCTACAAAATCATATGTTGATTATAGAAGTGTACCCTTTTCTGAAGGTAAATATGATATGCAAAATAGGAGAATATGGCAATTGGCTGACCCTAAAGTACCAACTGATGCTGTTAATCTGCGTACCCTAAACAAACTAAGTCTGAAATTAACTAAAAATAATTATAATGCACAGAATAAGCAGATCAATAGTTTAGCCGCTCCAAGTGTTTCTGATGATGCAGCAACAAAATTCTATGTGGATAAAGCTTGTGAAGAAAGTGTGACATTATTAAGAACTGATTTATCCATGCTACAATCGGAAATTGATGGTCTAAAAACTAGGCTAACAAAATGTGAAAGCCTTATAACAGATAACAAAACTGAACATGAGAAAAACCTAAGGAAGTTTGGAACTTATGTTTTTAACTATATCAATAGAAAACAAACTGGAAGGTCAGCTGTACAAACAGATGACGATTACATAGATTGGGAAGAACTATTTAAACTATCACCAAAAGATAATTCCTCTCCCACAGAAAATATAGCTATCGCACACCAAAATGATGATACCCAACCACAAACTAAAGATACATCCCAGCCGAAAAATAATGGTGATGAGGAGGACGAGGAGGAGGAGGAGGTGGAGGAGAAAGTATTGCCTGAATTTCTCGAGGAAAGCATACTTGCACGTGTGCAACCATTTATGTCAAATATAGAAAAAAACGATAACACACCTTAGTTACTTGTCAACCATCAACGATACTGGTCATAATTATAGCTGTCTCTCAAGCATTCACCATAAATGGCCAAGACCAAGACTAAAAACCTCAGATGTAAACAAGCGATCAAACGGGGTGGTAATATTGTTTCATCTGTTCTTAATAAAGCTATCGACTTACTACCTGTCGAATTGCATTTACCGGGGTATAATTATTGTGGGCCGGGTACAAAATTGTCCAAAAGGTTGGCAAAAGGAGATAAAGGAATAAACGGTTTAGACGAAGCGTGTAAGTCCCACGATATTGCGTATTCGAGGTACAAAGATTCTGAGCGTAGGAGACAAGCGGACAAGGAGCTTGCAGAACGAGCTTGGCAAAGATTTAAAGCTTCAGACTCGTCGGTAGGTGAAAAAGCCTCAGCTTGGGCTGTTACAACCGCAATGAAGGCGAAAACTAAGTTTGGGGGAGGTCGGCGAAAGAAGCGCAGTGTTAAGCGATTAAAAGGAAAAGGATTATACCTCAGACCTTATAGAAAGGAAGGTGCTGGTAAACGTAAAAATAAACGAAAGGGTAATAAAAAAAAAGCATCTCGGTACCATTAAAACCTCTTACTAATTATGATTTAGTTAAGTATGTAAAATTGTTAAAAATTCCAAATTTTAGAGGGGTTTTTATGAGGGATAAACTACCAAATTTGCCTAAAAAGCACGAATCAGCCATTGTAAACTTGGATGATAATTTTGGCCAGGGAACACACTGGGTATGCTATAAAAAAGATGATAAAACAGTTTATTACTACGATAGTTTTGGAAATTTAAAACCACCGAGGGAACTAATCAGGTACCTAGAGGATTGTGAAATACACTATAACTACAAAAGAGAGCAAAGTTTCAACTCAGTCATCTGCGGTCACTTGTGTTTAAAGTTTCTCTGCAACGATGTTTAGTCTTACCGGGGTAACCAGTGTGCTTTCACACGAGCTTTCATTTCCTATTGATGTTACTAGTGGGGATTGGGAACTAGGATTAATAGAACTTACTACATATAATTCCATACCAAACATAGAAAATAATGTAAATAACAAGTTTTATTATGGTAAAGATCAAGTTATCACTATACCAGAAGGTTCATACGAAATTGAGGATATTGAAAAATATATAATTTCTAAACTGCCGAAAAAGGTAAAGTTTACATTAAAACCTAATAATAATACTTTAAAAGCAGAGCTATTTTGTTCAGAAGATATTGATTTTGAAAAGGACCACTCCTTGGGAAAACTACTTGGATTTAAAGACCAAATTTATAAAGCTAATAATCAGCATGCCTCGGAGCTACCTGTGGATATAATTAAAGTTAACTCAATACGGGTGGACTGTAACGTTACACGTGGCTCATTTTTGAACGGGATAGAGGACCATGTAATACATGAGTTCTATCCTGCAGATCCACCAGGCTATAAAATAATAGAAATACCGCGGAATGTTATTTATTTGCCAGTGATCAGCCAGAGGATAAACAACTTGACAATCTCCCTAAGAGATCAAGACGGTAAATTAGTTAATTTTCGTGGAGAAAGAATTTCAGTAAGGCTCCATCTTAGACGGAGTAATGGGTCTGCTATTTAGTGATTTACCTACAGTTCGACGATTTAGTAGTAACCAGACATCCAAAGGATTAACTTGTAAAAATATAAATTTTCTTCGCTCTCTCGGCTTCAAAGTAATAAAAAATGGCTCTGTTAGAGATAGGTCAAGCAGCAGCATACGATGATTTAATCACCAGTATGGAATTTCATACTCACCAACCATACGCATCTACTACTTATAATAATAATGATGAAATTAGAATTCCACTTCTACAACAGGACATAATTACAGCTCCATTTTACAGTAGTATTGTCATTCATGGTTCGGTCAGTGCTAAAAAAACTGACGGTTCATCACAAGAAGTATCACTTGTTAACAACGCAATTGCATTTTTATTTGAGGAAATTCGCTACGAGCTTTGCGGAAAAGAAATTGATAGAACAAAAAATGTAGGCATTACTACAACTTTGAAAAATCTCGTTTCCATTAGGGAGGAAGAGAAAAATACTTATAAGAATGCGTGTTGGTTAGGACCCGGTAAAGTTGAAAAAGCTAAGGATTTTGTATATTCAGTACCTTTGAAACTTTTGTTGGGGTTCACAGAGGACTATAAAAAAGTTTTGGTGAATGCTAAACAAGAGCTCATCCTATTGCGTTCATCCAGAGATGAAAATGCTGTATTAACCACTAATGAAGGTATGGTGACATTAAAAATTGATAAGATCTACTGGCGTATACCTCATATAACTGTAAATGATAGCCAGAAATTAAAACTGTATAAGTATATCGAGAAAGATCCAACTATTCATATTCCATTTCGGCAATGGGAGTTAATTGAATACCCAACCCTACCCACAACTGAGTCTATGTCTTGGACTCTTAAAACTTCTAACCAAACAGAAAAACCACGATATATTGTTTTAGCATTTCAAACTGGTAGGAAAAATAGTGTAACCAAAGACATGTCTCAATTTGACGTTGCTGATTTACAGGATGTAAAATTGTATTTGAATTCAAACTTTTACCCTTACGATAATATCCGTGGAAACTCTTGTTTGTTTTATGACATGTATACAAGTTTCCAAAGCTCCTACTACGGAAGAGTTGGTTCTCCTATATTAAGCTTTAGTGATTTCACATCAAACTGTCCAATTTATGTAATCGACTGTTCTAAACAGGATGATACTATTAAAACCGGTCCTGTAGATGTTAGACTGGAAATTCAATTTAAAAATGCTATCCCTGCAAATACAAGCGCATACTGTCTCATTATTCATGATACACACTATACATACACACCAATCACTGGGGATGTGAGAAAGATATCTATGTAAGGGGTAGCATTGCGATCAGTTTAGGGTAAACATTCAGGTGGTAAACATGGAATGGCTTAGTGTTGAGTTTTATGACGAGCATAACATATTGCTTGGTATAGAGAAGGTAGACTGTTTTAAAATATATGCAGATATGAAAAAGTTTAATGTTCCCCATGGTACTAGTAAAATCCTTGTTAAAATTAGAGAAGGTCCTTCTATGTCAGATGAGGAGTCTTCAGAAGAGGAGGAGGAGGGGGAGGAGGGGGAGGAGGGGTTATTTTACTTTTCAGATGAACCATGAGTGGGTGGGGGAGGGTTAAGGGATGTAGGTTAAGGGTATAAGGAAAGTAGTTTAGTTGTAGAGATGACTTCACAGGAGACAGAGGTAAGTGCTAACGCTATAGCTATCCCTAAGGAGAAGGAGCCTATAAATCTTTTAACCGGAGTCTTTCTAAAGTCAGTTTACTTCCTGGACTCCGAGCTTACCAAGTGTGCGATAACAGGAATTGTTAAAAACCGTGATAGCAGTCTTGGGGTAATCATCAAAGGTAAAAGGGGTTGTGTTTATTGGTCATACGATTCATTTTGTCAGCTTTGTGATCGTTTCAACTTAATTACTTTAGCTCTCTTGGAAAAACGATCAGAAAATATTAAGACCGACGAAGGATCAAGTATCAAAGTAAATAACGTATTTGGAAATCAGTACGCGTACATTAGTGACGGTGAGCACTCCTTGTCCCTTAATTTAGTTGAGTGGAATCAGTTAATAAAGAATATCCCTGTAATTTGTAGAAACCTCTTGGAATTATTTTACTTGGAAGTATTCATTAAAGATTTTATCGATCAAGTTTTGGCTGACGCTAAAGAACAAACAGACGAGCTACCATCTGACGTTGCTGATCGTCTTAGAAGTGAATTGTCAATATGGAGGCTGTAGTAGAGTTTCAAGCTTTTAAAGATAACAATGATAATTTCATTATAAAAGAACTGGCCATTGTTGGTGGTTCTCTAGAGTGCCAAATATTGTTTAAACCTCCCTATGGCTTTCATCAATTAAACTCTAAAGCCCAAAAAACCAATCGTTGGCTTTCTCGAAATCATCATGGTTTGCGTTGGGAAGAGGGTAGTATACCATTTAATGAGGGTTTAATTTCAGCCTTATGTCTCCCTTTTCAATGTATATATACTAAAGGTAGGGAGAAGGCTGAGTTTTTGAAGAGGTTTCATTCAGATGTTCGTGTAATAGATGGTCCCGCTATTAACGCTATGCCAGGAATAGCATGTTCTATGGGTGACCATAAAAAGTGTGCCGTACGTACTGCATACACACTTCAGTACTACTTAAGCCTTTCACTTTATGAAGCTGGTCAGTATGAGCTTGGAGATGGAAAACGTCTGGTCACTATTGTCACAAGAACCAAAGGAGCCCGAAGGGGTGATGACTGACAGCTTTATAATGAAGTTTGATCGGTTTTTGGACTGGAACATTTTATCCAATAAATATAATTTTTCTATTGATATGCTTAGGATTTATTTTCACAAAGTCAACTGGAGTCTAATTTTGAAGCGTCAAAAATTCTCAGAAGCCTTCCTTCGAGAAATGGCTCTTAATTTTGATGGGTGTTGGGATATTGTTAGTAAATATCAAAAACTATCCGAACCCTTCATTCATGACTATGCTAGTAAAGTAGATTGGGATTATATCTTGTTATATCAAGATGTAAGTAGCAAGTTTGTAGATGATCATTTATCGTATATAGATATTTCTTACTAAAAAAAGCTTACAGATCATCTGAGGTGCGGTTTATATGCTCAACAGGCAGGCTTAAAACCCATAAGTCCACAGGGCATAAGGTTGATATAAACCTCAAAGAGGATCGCCACTCACTCATCAGGCTGGCGTAAAACCTGTAAGTCCACGGGGTGAGGAGGCTGGCCTAAAAACCTTAAGACATTGAGTCTCCCTCAGGCATCCTCAAATGTATGTGTAACCCTCTCAGATGATCTGGAAGATACAAAAAAAAATATAAAGAAAAAGTATCCTTTGTCAGTGGCAAGAGGGTTAATTGAAAGGCTTCACCAAGTAAATAACCCTCTACATTAGTCAAAGGACAAAAAAAAATATATAAAAGTAAAATATCCTTTGTCAATGGTAAAAGGGTTAATTGAAAGGCTTCACCAAGTAAATAACCCTCTACATTAGTCAAAGGACAAAAAAAAATAAAAAAATAAAAAAATAAAAAAAAATATTGGGAGGTGGCATATTTGTTATGGAGTGGCCATCACCATAGACTGCGATGGATGGGGCAGTCTATCTCAGAGGGTGTAGACCTCCTGGGGATGCCTCTGAGTTAACAAAAAAAGAATGCGCTGAGACCCCTACCTCATGGGTGGTGTGGAAACGTGGGTCAATATCCAAGCAGATTAAAAGTTACATCACAAAGTGAACTTTGTCCCCCATTTTCCCCTATTTAAGCAGGACCAACATCGAGATAGTCAGTATAGCAGCACCACTCTAGAAGTCAACATCATCTGCCATCTTAAACATTTACATCATTGTAAGTATGATTTATTACTTTTTAATATATTTTTTTTTTGCTGGTCAATTTAATGTAAAAATTTAAAATAACGAGTAAAACAGGTAAAATACAGAGTAAAAACAATTCAACTATATGGTCTCTTTAACACATTTAACAGTTTTTTTTTACTAAAGAATACAGCAGGAAAAGATTGTTTATTAATCTCAAATTGGTAATTTCAGATAATGGACAAACAAATGTTGCAAGAACTAGCTGCCCTCGAGGTTTATGACGGTCCTTCTAAGGTCCCTTGTAAGGACCTCACCGCCGCAGAGGGCTACCCCATAAACTCCATGAAGCGCACAGAGACGAAATACGGCCCATCCATCATGGTCGAAATCGTCATGCCAAAGGGAGAGACAGCCATCACTTTCCTAACTCGAAGATTTGTCGACCAGCTGACAAACCAGCAGATTGACCGCTTCAACAAAGGCGGCTTCAAAATCCAATGTACAGGGATGACAGGGCGAAGCCCCAACGTAAAGTTCTTTATGTAATAAAAAATATAGAAAAATAAATGTACTATTTCTTTATTTCGATTGTTTTTAATATCTTCCCTGCTACAACCAATAATTAGAAGGTAATTTGCAAAATGAAGGGTAATGCATTAATTACCGCTCCAAAGAGCATTTAACTATTATATGAAGGGAAATATAAAATTTGCAGCTTAAAAATAATATTTAACTATTATGCAAAGAAAAATACAAAGATAGTTTAAAATTACATACCAACTTGAAAGATAACATTTATTTGACAAATACAAAGTTCTGCTAGCTAAATAGCATTAAGTATCATACAAAGAAAAATACAAACCTAGACTAAGGAAATGCCGAGAACAGAATAAACAACTCTCCATATAAAGTCATCAAGGAAATTGCAAATCATTTGGAGGTTGTTTCCACATAAATTAGCAGAAGAACAAATTTGGCAAGCTGTCAAAGAGATAGCATTGCGATTATTTTGAGGGTCAGGTCACTCTGATTCAAGGTTTTATCTCTGTATATATATCAGAGTCAAAAATTGAAGCCTCATCACTCTCTGTGAATATCTTCACCATGAAGTTTCTTTCGGTAGTGTTTCTGCTAGCCGGCCTTAAGGCCATCAGCTCCTCAGACGAGGAAAATCCTCCTTCACGTTCGGTAAGTCTTAAATATTAAAATTGCTTTTTTTTTAGGTTTGTATACTTTAAAATAGTCAACTAACTATTGTTTTTTCAGGTTATGTATATTTTTAGTGCCCAAGTGTAAATATTTTAAGCCACGTATAACAAGGAGCATAGGATGAGTGACGTTATCTTGAGATCTTATAAGCCGCCACATTCTTTGACGCAGCTGGAGCCGTGATTAACGACCTGTCACATTCCTTCACAGCAATCAACAACCCGTACAACCGATGATAATCACAACAGATTATTTTGAAATCAAAACCATAATTTTGTCTTGTGATTAACTAAATGTTATAATTTCAGGATAGTACTATATTGTCGTAATATTTACTTGTGCAAACATCCGGGAACTATATTACATTATTTGTATTTATCTTTTAGGTACCCAGTCCGGACATCTTTCAAGATGATGATTCTGTAAGTTATATTGAAAAAAAAAAATACTTTTTATACTTTACATATTTCTTTATCTTTTAAAGACCTGTTTAATAATTCAGTTTTAATTTACAGGAACTATACGTATGTTATGACATAAAATCATTTCTACATTATATTAATTTGACACTGTTTTTCCAGGACGCCACTGTAGAAAACCTCGACCTTAATCAATGGAGACGTGTAAGTTATTATTTATAAGTTTACTCTTATAAACTGTTCAAAATACATACTAATCAAAACTAAATAGTTTCTACTTATAAAAATATGTTTTTATTTTCAGAATGAAATAATACATTTATTGCTTCCATTCAACCACAACAGCACCGGGGAAGTATATTTCACCAACATCAGAGGAGATTTGCTATCATATAGACGGCAATTGAATGATAACACTACCCTCAATTTATTTCCTCTAGAAGGGTTTGCTCACATTTCCCAGGTAAGAAAACGGTAATAGAGTACGTTTAAAAAATCCAACATTTGTTAATCATCCATGTTTGTTAATTTGCTGTATTATTAATTCATATGTATTTTCCAGCGCCGTGCCAACGTTGAAATTCATAACATGAGGAGGTACAGTTATCCAACCCCTGAAACTGGGATTTACCCCTATGTCAGAGTTGCAACTGTTAACTCCATTGAGTGGACTCTAACTACACTGATGGTCAGTAGAAATCCTAGATGTATTTACATTAATTAGTTTTACTAGTAGAAGTAACTATTTTTATAACTTACAAACATTTACAGAGAGGTGGTGAACCAATTGACCAAGAACACCTTCAGTTATGGCAAGGAGATGTGACATCCAACCATACCGTAACTGAAACCTCGGAGTATTTAGATTCCGAAGTGCGGCGAACGCAGATGGAACACATCATTATGGTAATTTATCAGTATAATCATTTACTCACCTTTTAACCATTCCTAATAGCATCCCATCATAATAAGTAATTAATACAATTACTAATAACTTTTAATTTATTCCAGCTTGAGCCTGCGCTTCTGATGAATAATGACTCCCACTTCACAAATACAAGAGGAAATATCCTCATATATTTAGCCAGAACAGCTCCACTGCCTCCAATCGGCTATCATCAGATAACCTATGTAAGTAAATATAACTAGCTATTATACATTTTCACTGTAAGTATATAATAGATTGTTGGTTTATCTTTTTTTTTCCTTTTACAGTCAGAGGCAGCAGACCGTTTTGTCCAAATATTAAGATCTGTGAGTGGGGGTCATTTAACCATAGAATTCAGCAGCACCTATGAAGATTACTACAGAAGGCCACGTGATCCATTTTGGATACTCATCACACATGAGGTAAGACTAGTATCAATGTTCACTATTAAATAGTACAGTAGTATGATTTAGTACCATGTAAAATATTTATTACATAATTTACATCATTTTGTTTTTCAGAATAACGGCAGAATTCCTGAAGGAACACGCTGGTTGTATTACAATTCGACCGGCGAAGGGTCCTACATTTCCCATGTATTTAGAGGGACCCCCGGACTTCTAAGTCGGATCGAAGAACAACACAATCAGCACCTGATGGATGCCGTTTCAGGCCTTCGACCAGGACCTTCTGAACCTGTTGCTGGACCATCCAGAAGGATAAATCCCACGGTAAGAATAAAATAAGTTTAGAATAAATCTTTAACATCTATAATATATGTATATTAGAATATTGATATATTTTTCATTTTTTAGCCCGTGGATGACTTCGACCCATCACAGGCACAGGGGAACGAGCTTCTCTCTGACGAAGTACTACCATCTTCACCTCGTAGTCCTTCGCCAGAGACCTCTTCATCCCATGCACTGCTAGAGCCCCATCCTCTCTGCCGGAGCTGCCAACGGGAAGAAAGAATCCTACGTCAAAGAATGGAGTTTTTTCTAAGGGTGGGTTTTCATCGCCTAATTTTATTTCTCTTACCCAACCATAACTAGAGACATCAACAGAAAAATAAAACTTGATTTGTTTTCAGGATATCGATGCCGACAGTGGTGACAGAGCTTCGTGGAGAGCTATCGGCCACCTCAACACCACTAGGACAGAACTAAGGGAGGTGTTGACATTGGCAGATTCTGCAATTGGAATGGCCAGCCGAGCAGAGATGGCAGAAGTTGCTCCAGTCATCTGGAACGAGATCCGGACGTCCTTGGAGCGGATCCTCGTGATGACAGGACAACAGATGGACGATAACATCATTCGAGGTCAAGAAACCCCAACCGAACCTCAACGGACCATCACCTGCCAGATCTGTCAGGATGCTCTCCCGACGATTGTGATTCAGCCTTGTCACCATACCCTTTGCCCGGCATGCGCTATTCGATTATACGTTTGCCCGTTCTGTCGAAAGACAGTAACGGGCAGAAAGAGACTCTATTATGACGGATGAGTTCAATTACTAAAATATAGAGTAAACTTTAAATCAAATTTCATTATCTTTTCTCATACCATATATTCCATTAATCACAATTTTACATTTTTTTAGATTTATAATTTTATGTTTATCAAAATAGATATAGTAAAATAAAAGATATATTGATAAATTTCGACTATTCAATTAACCTACCATTCCCTAGCCTATAAGTAGAGATTTATAACCAATCAGGGACGAGCTTATTTTCAACCAATCAGAGAACGCCTAATTCAAATATTTTTGTCCGTTAATTTCAATACCACAGTCACTTATTTATAACCAATCAGGAACGAGCTTATTTTCAACCAATCAGAGAACACCTGATTCAAATATTTTTTCCGTTAATTTCAATACCATAAAAGATAATTCATAAATCATAGAGGAACACCAAAGAAATAATTAAATATTATAATTATTAAATTTATATTAACATAAGAGTACACAGTCTTCAACCCTTCCAAAAACAACAACCCCACCCACCCCCCAACTCCAACACCCACCCCCAACACTAAATCCACCCTTTAAACCACCCCCTACTCTAAATCCACCCCCTAAAACCACCCCTAATCCAAAATCCACCCCTTACGCAAAAACCACCCCTAAAACCACCCCTAATCCAAAAAACCACCCCTAAATCAACCCCTTCAATCCACCCCTAGGCAACACGCAACACACCAAAACTACCCCTGCTAGATCGGGGCCACTTCTACTGATGTCTTGTTTTTTAAAGGGTTGTCTTGTTATTTGGAGGGATGTCTTAATATTTAGAGGGATGTCTTGGTATTTAGAGGGATGTCTTGTTATTTAGAGGGATGTCTTGTTATTTAGAGGGATGTCTTCTTATTTGGAGGGAAGTCTTGTTATTTGGAGGAATGTCTTGTTATTTAGAGGGATATCTTGTTATTTGGAGGGATGTCTTGTTATTTAGAGGGATGTCTTGCTATTTAGAGGGATGTCTTTTTATTTGGAGGGATGTCTTGTTATTTAGAGGGATGTCTTGTTATTTAGAGGAATGTCTTGTTATTTAAAAGGGATGTCTTGTTATTTAGAGGGACGTCTTGTTATTTAGTGGGATGTCTTGTTATTTAGAGGGATGTCTTGTTATTTAGAGAGATGTCTTGTTATTTAAAGGGATGTCCTAATATTTAGAGGGATGTCTTGTTATTTAAAGGGATGTCTTAATATTTAGAGGGATGTCTTGTTATTTGGAGGGATGTCTTAATATTTAGAGGGATGTCTTGTTATTTAGAGGGATGTCTTGTTATTTAGAGGGATGTCTTGTTTTTTAAAGGGTTTTCTTGTTATTTGGAGGGATGTCTTAATATTTAGAGGGATGTCTTGGTATTTGGAGGGATGTCTTGTTATTTAGAGGGATGTCTTAATATTTAGCGGAATGTCTAGTTTATTAGAGGGATGTCTTGTTATTTAGAGGGATGTCTTGTTATTTAGAGGGATGTCTTAATATTTGGAGGGATGTCTTGTTATTTAGAGGGATGTCTTAATATTTAGAGGGATGTCTTGTTTTTTAGTGGGATGTCTTGTTATTTAGAGGGATGTCTTGTTATTTGGAGAGATGTCTTTTTATTTAGAGGGATGTCTTGTTTTTTAGAGGGTTGTCTTGTTATTTGAAAGGATGTCTTGTTTTTTCGAGGGTTGTCTTGTAATTTAGATGGGATGTCTTGTTATTTAGAGGGATGTCTTAATATTTAGCGGAATGTCTTGTTTATTAGAGGGATGTCTTGCTATTTAGAGGGATGTCTTTTTATTTGGAGGGATGTCTTGTTATTTAGAGGGATGTCTTGTTATTTAGAGGAATGTCTTGTTATTTAAAAGGGATGTCTTGTTATTTAGAGGGATGTCTTGTTATTTAGTGGGATGTCTTGTTATTTAGAGGGATGTCTTGTTATTTAGAGAGATGTCTTGTTATTTAAAGGGATGTCTTAATATTTAGAGGGATGTCTTGTTATTTAGAGGGATGTCTTAATATTTAGCGGAATGTCTTGTTTATTAGAGGGATGTCTTGCTATTTAGAGGGATGTCTTTTTATTTGGAGGGATGTCTTGTTATTTAGAGGGATGTCTTGTTATTTAGAGGAATGTCTTGTTATTTAAAAGGGATGTCTTGTTATTTAGAGGGATGTCTTGTTATTTAGTGGGATGTCTTGTTATTTAGAGGGATGTCTTGTTATTTAGAGAGATGTCTTGTTATTTAAAGGGATGTCTTAATATTTAGAGGGATGTCTTGTTATTTAGAGGGATGTCTTAATATTTAGAGGGATGTCTTGTTATTTGAAGGGATGTCTTAATATTTAGAGGGATGTCTTGTTATTTAGAGGGATGTCTTGTTATTTAGAGGGATGTCTTGTTTTTTAAAGGGTTGTCTTGTTATTTGGAGGGATGTCTTTATATTTAGAGGGATGTCTTGGTATTTAGAGGGATGTCTTGTTATTTAGAGGGATGTCTTAATATTTAGCGGAATGTCTAGTTTATTAGAGGGATGTCTTGTTATTTAGAGGGATGTCTTGTTATTTAGAGGGATGTCTTTTTTTTAGAGGGTTGTCTTGTTATTTGGAGGGATGTCTTGTTTTTTAGAGGGTTGTGTTGTAATTTAGATGGGATGTCTTGTTATTTAGAGGGATGTCTTGTTATTTACAGGTATGTCTTGTTATTTAGAGGGATGTCTTAATATTTAGAGGAATGTCTTGTTATATAGATGGATGTCTTGTTATTTAGAGGGATGTCTTGATATTTAGAGGGATGTCTTGTTTTTTAGAGAGATGTCTTGTTATTTAGAGGGTTTTTTTGTTTTTTAGAGGGTTGTCTTGTTATTTGGAGGGATGTCTTGTTATTATTGATTGATGTCTTAATATTTAGAGGGATGTCTTGTTTTTTAGAGGGATGTCTTGTTATTTAGATGGATGGCTTGTTATTTAGAGGGATGTCTTGTTATTTAGAGGGATGTCTTGTTATTTAGAGGGATGTCTTGTTATTTGAAGGGATGTCTTAATATTTAGAGAGATGTCTTGTTATTTAGAGGGATGTCTTGTTATTTAAAGGGATGTCTTGTTATTTAGAGGGATGTCTTCATATTTGGAGGGATGTCTTGTTATTTAGAGGGATGTCTTGCTATTTAGAGGGATGTCTTAATATTTAGCGGAATGTCTAGTTTATTAGAGGGATGTCTTGTTATTTAGAGGGATGTCTTGTTATTTAGAGGGATGTCTTAATATTTGGAGGGATGTCTTGTTATTTAGAGGGATGTCTTAATATTTGGAGGGATGTCTTGTTTTTTAGTGGGATGTCTTGTTATTTAGAGGGATGTCTTGTTATTTGGAGAGATGTCTTTTTATTTAGAGGGATGTCTTGTTTTTTAGAGGGTTGTCTTGTTATTTGGAGGGATGTCTTGTTTTTTAGAGGGTTGTCTTGGTATTTAGAGGGATGTCTTGTTATTTAGAGGGATGTCTTGTTATTTAGAGGGATGTCTTCTTATTTGGAGGGAAGTCTTGTTATTTGGAGGAATCCCTCTAAATAACAAGACATCCCTCTAAATAACAAGACATCCCTCTAATAAACTAGACATTCCGCTAAATATTAAGACATCCCTCTAAATAACAAGACATCCCTCCAAATACCAAGACATCCCTCTAAATATTAAGACATCCCTCCAAATAACAAGACAACCCTTTAAAAAACAAGACATTCCTCTAAATAACAAGACATCCCTCTAAATAACAAGACATCCCTCTAAATATTAAGACATCCCTCCAAATAACAAGACATCCCTCTAAATATTAAGACATCCCTCTAAATAACAAGACATCCCTCTAAATATTAAGACATCCCTTTAAATAACAAGACATCTCTCTAAATAACAAGACATCCCTCTAAATAACAAGACATCCCACTAAATAACAAGACGTCCCTCTAAATAACAAGACATCCCTTTTAAATAACAAGACATTCCTCTAAATAACAAGACATCCCTCTAAATAACAAGACATCCCTCCAAATAAAAAGACATCCCTCTAAATAGCAAGACATCCCTCTAAATAACAAGACATCCCTCCAAATAACAAGATATCCCTCTAAATAACAAGACATTCCTCCAAATAACAAGACTTCCCTTCAAATAAGAAGACATCCCTCTAAATAACAAGACATCTCTCTAAATAACAAGACATCCCTCTAAATACCAAGACAACCCTCTAAAAAACAAGACATCCCTCCAAATAACAAGACAACCCTCTAAAAAACAAGACATCCCTCTAAATAAAAAGACATCTCTCCAAATAACAAGACATCCCTCTAAATAACAAGACATCCCACTAAAAAACAAGACATCCCTCTAAATATTAAGACATCCCTCTAAATAACAAGACATCCCTCTAAATAACAAGACATCCCTCTAATAAACTAGACATTCCGCTAAATATTAAGACATCCCTCTAAATAACAAGACATCCCTCTAAATAACAAGACATCCCTCCAAATATGAAGACATCCCTCTAAATAACAAATCATCCCTCTAAATAACAAGACATCCCTCTAAATAACAAGACATCTCTCTAAATATTAAGACATCCCTTCAAATAACAAGACATCCCTCTAAATAACAAGACATCCCTCTAAATAACAAGACATCCCTCTAAATAACAAGACATCCCTCTAAATAACAAGACATCCCTCTAAAAAAAAGACATCCCTCTAAATATTAAGACATCAATCTAAATAACAAGACATCCCTCCAAATAACAAGACAACCCTCTAAAAAACAAAAAAAACCCTCTAATTAACAAGACATCTCTCTAAAAAACAAGACATCCCTCTAAATATCAAGACATCCCTCTAAATAACAAGACATCCATCTATATAACAAGACATTCCTCTAAATATTAAGACATCCCTCTAAATAACAAGACATACCTGTAAATAACAAGACATCCCACTAAAAAACAAGACATCCCTCTAAATATTAAGACATCCCTCTAAATAACAAGACATCCCTCTAAATAACAAGACATCCCTCTAATAAACTAGACATTCCGCTAAATATTAAGACATCCCTCTAAATAACAAGACATCCCTCTAAATACCAAGACATCCCTCTAAATATTAAGACATCCCTCCAAATAACAAGACAACCCTTAAAAAACAAGACATCCCTCTAAATAACAAGACATCCCTCTAATAAACAAGACATCCCTCTAAATATTAAGACATCCCTTCAAATAACAAGACATCCCTCTAAATATTAAGACATCCCTCTAAATAACAAGACATCCCTCTAAATATTAAGACATCCCTTTAAATAACAAGACATCTCTCTAAATAACAAGACATCCCTCTAAATAACAAGACATCCCACTAAATACCAAAACATCCCTCTAAATAACAAGACATCCCTTTTAAATAACAAGACATTCCTCTAAATAACAAGACATCCCTCTAAATAACAAGACATCCCTCCAAATAAAAAG
Organism: Macrosteles quadrilineatus; assembly: GCF_028750875.1. Taxonomy (NCBI): domain Eukaryota; kingdom Metazoa; phylum Arthropoda; class Insecta; order Hemiptera; family Cicadellidae; genus Macrosteles; species Macrosteles quadrilineatus. The sequence goes on along the minus strand of NW_026542631.1, from coordinate 50,947 downwards.
ACATCCCTCTAAATATTAAGACATCCCTCTAAATAACAAGACATCCCTGTAAATATTAAGACATCCCTTTAAATAACAAGACATCTCTCTAAATAACAAGACATCCCTCTAAATAACAAGACATCCCACTAAATAACAAGACATCCCTCTAAATAACAAGACATCCTTTTTAAATAACAAGACATTCCTCTAAATAACAAGACATCCCTCTAAATAACAAGACATCCTTTCAAATAAAAAGACATCCCTCTAAATAGCAAGACATCCCTCTAATAAACAAGACATTCCGCTAAATATTAAGACATCCCTCTAAATAACAAGACATCCCATCTAAATTACAAGACAACCCTCGAAAAAACAAGACATCCCTCCAAATAACAAGACAACCCTCTAAAAAACAAGACATCCCTCTAAATAAAAAGACATCTCTCCAAATAACAAGACATCCCTCTAAATAACAAGACATCCCACTAAAAAACAAGACATCCCTCTAAATATTAAGACATCCCTCTAAATAACAAGACATCCCTCCAAATATTAAGACATCCCTCTAAATAACAAGACATCCCTCTAAATAACAAGACATCCCTCTAATAAACTAGACATTCCGCTAAATATTAAGACATCCCTCTAAATAACAAGACATCCCTCCAAATACCAAGACATCCCTCTAAATATTAAGACATCCCTCCAAATAACAAGACAACCCTTTAAAAAACAAGACATTCCTCTAAATAACAAGACATCCCTCTAAATAACAAGACATCCCTCTAAATATTAAGACATCCCTTCAAATAACAAGACATCCCTCTAAATATTAAGACATCCCTCTAAATAACAAGACATCCCTCTAAATATTAAGACATCCCTTTAAATAACAAGACATCCCTCCAAATAAAAAGACATCCCTCTAAATAGCAAGACATCCCTCTAATAAACAAGACATTCCGCTAAATATTAAGACATCCCTCTAAATAACAAGACATCCCATCTAAATTACAAGACAACCCTCGAAAAAACAAGACATCCCTCCAAATAACAAGACAACCCTCTAAAAAACAAGACATCCCTCTAAATAAAAAGACATCTCTCCAAATAACAAGACATCCCTCTAAATAACAAGACATCCCACTAAAAAACAAGACATCCCTCTAAATATTAAGACATCCCTCTAAATAACAAGACATCCCTTCAAATATTAAGACATCCCTCTAAATAACAAAACATCCCTTTAAATAACAAGACATTCCTCTAATAAACTAGACATTCCGCTAAATATTAAGACATCCCTCTAAATAACAAGACATCCCTCCAAATACCAAGACATCCCTCTAAATATTAAGACATCCCTCCAAATAACAAGAAAACCCTTTAAAAAACAAGACATCCCTCTAAATAACAAGACATCCCTCTAAATAACAAGACATCCCTCTAAATAACAAGACATCCCTCTAAATATTAAGACATCCCTTTAAATAACAAGACATCCCTCTAAATAACAAGACATCCCTCTAAATAACAAGACATCCCACTAAATAACAAGACGTCCCTCTAAATAACAAGACATCCCTTTTAAATAACAAGACATTCCTCTAAATAACAAGACATCCCTCTAAATAACAAGACATCCCTCCAAATAAAAAGACATCCCTCTAAATAGCAAGACATCCCTCTAAATAACAAGACATCCCTCCAAATAACAAGATATCCCTCTAAATAACAAGACATTCCTCCAAATAACAAGACTTCCCTCCAAATAAGAAGACATCCTTCTAAATAACAAGACATCCCTCTAAATAACAAGACATCCCTCTAAATACCAAGACATCCCTCCAAATAACAAGACAACCCTTTAAAAAACAAGACATCCCTCTAAATAACAAGACATCCCTCTAAATAACAAGACATCCCTCTAAATATTAAGACATTCCTTCAAATAACAAGACATCCCTCTAAATATTAAGACATCCCTCTAAATATTAAGACATCCCTTTAAATAACAAGACATCTCTCTAAATAACAAGACATCCCTCTAAATAACAAGACATCCCTCTAATAAACTAGACATTCCGCTAAATATTAAGACATCCCTCTAAATAACAAGACATCCCTCTAAATAACAAGACATCCCTCCAAATATGAAGACATCCCTCTAAATAACAAGACATCCCTCTAAATAACAAGACATCCCTCTAAATAACAAGACATCTCTCTAAATATTAAGACATCCCTTCAAATAACAAGACATCCCTCTAAATAACAAGACATCCCTCTAAATAACAAGACATCCCTCTAAATAACAAGACATCCCTCTAAATAACAAGACATCCCTCTAAAAAACAAGACATCCCTCTAAATATTAAGACATCAATCTAAATAACAAGACATCCCTCCAAATAACAAGACAACCATCTAAAAAACAAAAAAACCCTCTAAATAACAAGACATCTCTCTAAAAAACAAGACATCCTTCTAAATATCAAGACATCCCTCTAAATAACAAGACATCCATCTATATAACAAGACATTTCTCTAAATATTAAGACATCCCTCTAAATAACAAGACATACCTGTAAATAACAAGACATCCCTCTAAATAACAAGACATCCCATCTAAATTACAACACAACCCTCTAAAAAACAAGACATCCCTCCAAATAACAAGACAACCCTCTAAAAAACAAGACATCCCTCTAAATAACAAGACATCCCTCTAAATAACAAGACATCCCTCTAATAAACTAGACATTCCGCTAAATATTAAGACATCCCTCTAAATAACAAGACATCCCTCTAAATACCAAGACATCCCTCTAAATATTAAGACATCCCTCCAAATAACAAGACAACCCTTAAAAAACAAGACATCCCTCTAAATAACAAGACATCCCTCTAAATAACAAGACATCCCTCTAAATATTAAGACATCCCTTCAAATAACAAGACATCCCTCTAAATATTAAGACATCCCTCTAAATAACAAGACATCCCTCTAAATATTAAGACATCCCTTTAAATAACAAGACATCCCTCCAAATAAAAAGACATCCCTCTAAATAGCAAGACATCCCTCTAATAAACAAGACATTCCGCTAAATATTAAGACATCCCTCTAAATAACAAGACATCCCATCTAAATTACAAGACAACCCTCGAAAAAACAAGACATCCCTCCAAATAACAAGACAACCCTCTAAAAAACAAGACATCCCTCTAAATAAAAAGACATCTCTCCAAATAACAAGACATCCCTCTAAATAACAAGACATCCCACTAAAAAACAAGACATCCCTCTAAATATTAAGACATCCCTCTAAATAACAAGACATCCCTCCAAATATTAAGACATCCCTCTAAATAACAAAACATCCCTTTAAATAACAAGACATTCCTCTAATAAACTAGACATTCCGCTAAATATTAAGACATCCCTCTAAATAACAAGACATCCCTCCAAATACCAAGACATCCCTCTAAATATTAAGACATCCCTCCAAATAACAAGAAAACCCTTTAAAAAACAAGACATCCCTCTAAATAACAAGACATCCCTCTAAATAACAAGACATCCCTCTAAATAACAAGACATCCCTCTAAATATAAAGACATCCCTTTAAATAACAAGACATCCCTCTAAATAACAAGACATCCCTCTAAATAACAAGACATCCCACTAAATAACAAGACGTCCCTCTAAATAACAAGACATCCTTCTAAATAACAAGACATCCCTCTAAATAACAAGACATCCCTCTAAATACCAAGACATCCCTCCAAATAACAAGACAACCCTTTAAAAAACAAGACATCCCTCTAAATAACAAGACATCCCTCTAAATAACAAGACATCCCTCTAAATATTAAGACATTCCTTCAAATAACAAGACATCCCTCTAAATATTAAGACATCCCTCTAAATATTAAGACATCCCTTTAAATAACAAGACATCTCTCTAAATAACAAGACATCCCTCTAAATAACAAGACGTCCCTCTAATAAACTAGACATTCCGCTAAATATTAAGACATCCCTCTAAATAACAAGACATCCCTCTAAATAACAAGACATCCCTCCAAATATGAAGACATCCCTCTAAATAACAAGACATCCCTCTAAATAACAAGACATCCCTCTAAATAACAAGACATCTCTCTAAATATTAAGACATCCCTTCAAATAACAAGACATCCCTCTAAATAACAAGACATCCCTCTAAATAACAAGACATCCCTCTAAATAACAAGACATCCCTCTAAATAACAAGACATCCCTCTAAAAAACAAGACATCCCTCTAAATATTAAGACATCAATCTAAATAACAAGACATCCCTCCAAATAACAAGACAACCATCTAAAAAACAAAAAAACCCTCTAAATAACAAGACATCTCTCTAAAAAACAAGACATCCTTCTAAATATCAAGACATCCCTCTAAATAACAAGACATCCATCTATATAACAAGACATTCCTCTAAATATTAAGACATCCCTCTAAATAACAAGACATACCTGTAAATAACAAGACATCCCTCTAAATAACAAGACATCCCATCTAAATTACAACACAACCCTCTAAAAAACAAGACATCCCTCCAAATAACAAGACAACCCTCTAAAAAACAAGACATCCCTCTAAATAACAAGACATCCCTCTAAATAACAAGACATCCCTCTAATAAACTAGACATTCCGCTAAATATTAAGACATCCCTCTAAATAACAAGACATCCCTCTAAATACCAAGACATCCCTCTAAATATTAAGACATCCCTCCAAATAACAAGACAACCCTTAAAAAACAAGACATCCCTCTAAATAACAAGACATCCCTCTAAATAACAAGACATCCCTCTAAATATTAAGACATCCCTTCAAATAACAAGACATCCCTCTAAATATTAAGACATCCCTCTAAATAACAAGACATCCCTCTAAATATTAAGACATCCCTTTAAATAACAAGACATCCCTCCAAATAAAAAGACATCCCTCTAAATAGCAAGACATCCCTCTAATAAACAAGACATTCCGCTAAATATTAAGACATCCCTCTAAATAACAAGACATCCCATCTAAATTACAAGACAACCCTCGAAAAAACAAGACATCCCTCCAAATAACAAGACAACCCTCTAAAAAACAAGACATCCCTCTAAATAAAAAGACATCTCTCCAAATAACAAGACATTCCTCTAAATAACAAGACATCCCACTAAAAAACAAGACATCCCTCTAAATATTAAGACATCCCTCTAAATAACAAGACATCCCTCCAAATATTAAGACATCCCTCTAAATAACAAAACATCCCTTTAAATAACAAGACATTCCTCTAATAAACTAGACATTCCGCTAAATATTAAGACATCCCTCTAAATAACAAGACATCCCTCCAAATACCAAGACATCCCTCTAAATATTAAGACATCCCTCCAAATAACAAGAAAACCCTTTAAAAAACAAGACATCCCTCTAAATAACAAGACATCCCTCTAAATAACAAGACATCCCTCTAAATAACAAGACATCCCTCTAAATATTAAGACATCCCTTTAAATAACAAGACATCCCTCTAAATAACAAGACATCCCTCTAAATAACAAGACATCCCACTAAATAACAAGACGTCCCTCTAAATAACAAGACATCCCTTTTAAATAACAAGACATTCCTCTAAATAACAAGACATCCCTCTAAATAACAAGACATCCCTCCAAATAAAAAGACATCCCTCTAAATAGCAAGACATCCCTCTAAATAACAAGACATCCCTCCAAATAACAAGATATCCCTCTAAATAACAAGACATTCCTCCAAATAACAAGACTTCCCTCCAAATAAGAAGACATCCTTCTAAATAACAAGACATCCCTCTAAATAACAAGACATCCCTCTAAATACCAAGACATCCCTCCAAATAACAAGACATCCCTCTAAATATTAAGACATCCCTCTAAATATTAAGACATCCCTTTAAATAACAAGACATCTCTCTAAATAACAAGACATCCCTCTAAATAACAAGACATCCCTCTAAATATTAAGACATCCCTCCAAATAACAAGACATCCCTCTAAATATTAAGACATCCCTCTAAATAACAAGACATCCCTCTAAATATTAAGACATCCCTTTAAATAACAAGACATCTCTCTAAATAACAAGACATCCCTCTAAATAACAAGACATCCCACTAAATAACAAGACATCCCTCTAAATAACAAGACATCCCTTTTAAATAACAAGACATTCCTCTAAATAAAAAGACATCCCTCTAAATAACAAGACATCCCTCCAAATAACAAGAAATCCCTCAAAATAGCAAGACATCCCTCTAAATATTAAGACATCCCTTCAAATAACAAGACATCCCTCTAAATAACAAGACATCCCTCTAAATAACAAGACATCCCTCTAAATACCAAGACATCCCTCTAAATATTAAGACATCCCTCCAAATAACAAGACAACCCTTAAAAAACAAGACATCCCTCTAAATAACAAGACATCCCTCTAAATAACAAGACATCCCTCTAAATATTAAGACATCCCTTCAAATAACAAGACATCCCTCTAAATATTAAGACATCCCTCTAAATAACAAGACATCCCTCTAAATATTAAGACATCCCTTTAAATAACAAGACATCCCTCCAAATAAAAAGACATCCCTCTAAATAGCAAGACATCCCTCTAATAAACAAGACATTCCGCTAAATATTAAGACATCCCTCTAAATAACAAGACATCCCATCTAAATTACAAGACAACCCTCGAAAAAACAAGACATCCCTCCAAATAACAAGACAACCCTCTAAAAAACAAGACATCCCTCTAAATAAAAAGACATCTCTCCAAATAACAAGACATCCCTCTAAATAACAAGACATCCCACTAAAAAACAAGACATCCCTCTAAATATTAAGACATCCCTCTAAATAACAAGACATCCCTCCAAATATTAAGACATCCCTCTAAATAACAAAACATCCCTTTAAATAACAAGACATTCCTCTAATAAACTAGACATTCCGCTAAATATTAAGACATCCCTCTAAATAACAAGACATCCCTCCAAATACCAAGACATCCCTCTAAATATTAAGACATCCCTCCAAATAACAAGAAAACCCTTTAAAAAACAAGACATCCCTCTAAATAACAAGACATCCCTCTAAATAACAAGACATCCCTCTAAATAACAAGACATCCCTCTAAATATTAAGACATCCCTTTAAATAACAAGACATCCCTCTAAATAACAAGACATCCCTCTAAATAACAAGACATCCCACTAAATAACAAGACGTCCCTCTAAATAACAAGACATCCCTTTTAAATAACAAGACATTCCTCTAAATAACAAGACATCCCTCTAAATAACAAGACATCCCTCCAAATAAAAAGACATCCCTCTAAATAGCAAGACATCCCTCTAAATAACAAGACATCCCTCCAAATAACAAGATATCCCTCTAAATAACAAGACATTCCTCCAAATAACAAGACTTCCCTCCAAATAAGAAGACATCCTTCTAAATAACAAGACATCCCTCTAAATAACAAGACATCCCTCTAAATACCAAGACACCCCTCCAAATAACAAGACAACCCTTTAAAAAACAAGACATCCCTCTAAATAACAAGACATCCCTCTAAATAACAAGACATCCCTCTAAATATTAAGACATTCCTTCAAATAACAAGACATCCCTCTAAATATTAAGACATCCCTCTAAATATTAAGACATCCCTTTAAATAACAAGACATCTCTCTAAATAACAAGACATCCCTCTAAATAACAAGACATCCCTCTAAATATTAAGACATCCCTCCAAATAACAAGACATCCCTCTAAATATTAAGACATCCCTCTAAATAACAAGACATCCCTCTAAATATTAAGACATCCCTTTAAATAACAAGACATCTCTCTAAATAACAAGACATCCCTCTAAATAACAAGACATCCCACTAAATAACAAGACATCCCTCTAAATAACAAGACATCCCTTTTAAATAACAAGACATTCCTCTAAATAACAAGACATCCCTCTAAATAACAAGACATCCCTCCAAATAACAAGAAATCCCTCAAAATAGCAAGACATCCCTCTAAATATTAAGACATCCCTTCAAATAACAAGACATCCCTTTAAATAACAAGACATCCCTCTAAATAACAAGACATCCCTCTAAATAAAAAGACATCCCTCTAAATAACTAGACATCCCTCCAAATACCAAGACATCCCTCTAAATAACAAGACATCCCTCTAAATAAAAAGACATCCCTCTAAATAACTAGACATCCCTCCAAATACCAAGACATCCCTCTAAATAACAAGACATCCCTCTAAATAACAAGACATACCTCCAAATAACAAGACATCCCTCTAAATTATAAGACATCCCTCTTAATAACAAGCATCCCTCCAAATAACAAGACATCCCTCTAAATAACAAGACATCCCTCCAAATATGAAGACATCCCTCCAAATATGAAGACATCCCTCTAAATAACAAGACATCCCTCTAAATAACAAGACATCTCTCTAAATATTAAGACATCCCTTCAAATAACAAGACATCCCTCTAAATAACAAGACATCCCTCTAAATAACAAGACATCCCTCTAAATAACAAGACATCCCTCTAAAAAACAAGACATCCCTCTAAATATTAAGACATCAATCTAAATAACAAGACATCCCTCCAAATAACAAGACAACCCTCTAAAAAACAAAAAAACCCTCTAAATAACAAGACATCCCTCTAAATAACAAGACATCCCACTATAAAACAAGACATCCCTCTAAATATTAAGACATCCCTCTAAATAACAAGACATCCCTCCAAATATTAAGACATCCCTCTAAATAACAAGACATCCCTCTAAATAACAAGACATCCCTCTAATAAACTAGACATTCCGCTAAATATTAAGACATCCCTCTAAATAACAAGACATCCCTCCAAATACCAAGACATCCCTCTAAATATTAAGACATCCCTCCAAATAACAAGAAAACCCTTTAAAAAACAAGACATCCCTCTAAATAACAAGACATCCCTCTAAATAACAAGACATCCCTCTAAATAACAAGACATCCCTCTAAATAACAAGACATCCCTCTAAATATTAAGACATCCCTCTAAATAACAAGACATCCCTCTAAATATTAAGACATCCCTTTAAATAACAAGACATCTCTCTAAATAACAAGACATCCCTCTAAATAACAAGACATCCCACTAAATAACAAGACGTCCCTCTAAATAACAAGACATCCCTTTTAAATAACAAGACATTCCTCTAAATAACAAGACATCCCTCTAAATAACAAGACATCCCTCCAAATAAAAAGACATCCCTCTAAATAGCAAGACATCCCTCTAAATAACAAGACATCCCTCCAAATAACAAGATATCCCTCTAAATAACAAGACATTCCTCCAAATAACAAGACTTCCCTCCAAATAAGAAGACATCCCTCTAAATAACAAGACATCCCTCTAAATAACAAGACATCCCTCCAAATACCAAGACATCCCTCTAAATATTAAGACATCCCTCCAAATAACAAGACAACCCTTTAAAAAACAAGACATCCCTCTAAAAATAACAAGACATCCCTCTAAATAACAAGACATCCCTCTAAATATTAAGACATCCCTTCAAATAACAAGACATCCCTCTAAATATTAAGACATCCCTCTAAATAACAAGACATCCCTCTAAATATTAAGACATCCCTTTAAATAACAAGACATCTCTCTAAATAACAAGACATCCCTCTAAATAACAAGACATCCCTCTAAATATTAAGACATCCCTCCAAATAACAAGACATCCCTCTAAATATTAAGACATCCCTCTAAATAACAAGACATCCCTCTAAATATTAAGACATCCCTTTAAATAACAAGACATCTCTCTAAATAACAAGACATCCCTCTAAATAACAAGACATCCCTCTAAATATTAAGACATCCCTCCAAATAACAAGACATCCCTCTAAATATTAAGACATCCCTCTAAATAACAAGACATCCCTCTAAATATTAAGACATCCCTTTAAATAACAAGACATCTCTCTAAATAACAAGACATCCCTCTAAATAACAAGACATCCCACTAAATAACAAGACATCCCTCTAAATAACAAGACATCCCTTTTAAATAACAAGACATTCCTCTAAATAACAAGACATCCCTCTAAATAACAAGACATCCCTCCAAATAACAAGAAATCCCTCAAAATAGCAAGACATCCCTCTAAATATTAAGACATCCCTTCAAATAACAAGACATCCCTCTAAATAACAAGACATCCCTCTAAATAACAAGACATCCCTCTAAATGAAAAGACATCCCTCTAAATAACTAGACATCCCTCTAAATTATAAGACATCCCTCTTAATAACAAGCATCCCTCCAAATAACAAGACATCCCTCTAAATAACAAGACATCCCTCCAAATATGAAGACATCCCTCCAAATATGAAGACATCCCTCTAAATAACAAGACATCCCTCTAAATAACAAGACATCCCTCTAAATAACAAGACATCTCTCTAAATATTAAGACATCCCTTCAAATAACAAGACATCCCTCTAAATAACAAGACAACCCTCTAAAAAACAAGACATCCCTCTAAATAAAAAGACATCTCCTCAAATAACAAGACATCCCTCTAAATAACAAGACATCCCATCTAAATTACAAGACAACCCTCTAAAAAACAAGACATCCCTCTAAATAACAAGACATCCATCTATATAACAAGACATTCCTCTAAATATTAAGACATCCCTCTAAATAACAAGACATACCTGTAAATAACAAGACATCCCTCTAAATAACAAAACATCCCATCTAAATTACAAGACAACCCTCTAAAAAACAAAAAAACCCTCTAAATAACAAGACATCTCTCTAAAAAACAAGACATCCCTCTAAATATCAAGACATCCCTCTAAATAACAAGACATCCATCTATATAACAAGACATTCCTCTAAATATTAAGACATCCCTCTAAATAACAAGACATACCTGTAAATAACAAGACATCCCTCTAAATAACAAGACATCCCATCTAAATTACAAGACAACCCTCTAAAAAACAAGACATCCCTTAAGACATTCCGCTAAATATTAAGACATCCCTCTAAATAACAAGACATCCCTCTAAATACCAAGACATCCCTCTAAATATTAAGACATCCCTCCAAATAACAAGACAACCCTTTAAAAAACAAGACATCCCTCTAAATAACAAGACATCCCTCTAAATAACAAGACATCCCTCTAAATAACAAGACATCCCTCTAAATAACAAGACATCCCACTAAATAACAAGACATCCCTCTAAATAACAAGACATCCCTTTTAAATAACAAGACATTCCTCTAAATAACAAGACATCCCTCTAAATAACAAGACATCCCTCCAAATAAAAAGACATCCCTCTAAATAGCAAGACATCCCTCTAATAAACAAGACATTCCGCTAAATATTAAGACATCCCTCTAAATATTAAGACATCCCTTTAAATAACAAGACATCTCTCTAAATAACAAGACATCCCTCTAAATAACAAGACATCCCACTAAATAACAAGACATCCCTCTAAATAACAAGACATCCCTTTTAAATAACAAGACATTCCTCTAAATAACAAGACATCCCTCTAAATAACAAGACATCCCTCCAAATAAAAAGACATCCCTCTAAATAGCAAGACATCCCTCTAATAAACAAGACATTCCGCTAAATATTAAGACATCCCTCTAAATAACAAGACATCCCATCTAAATTACAAGACAACCCTCTAAAAAACAAGACATCCCTCCAAATAACAAGACAACCCTCTAAAAAACAAGACATCCCTCTAAATAAAAAGACATCTCTCCAAATAACAAGACATCCCTCTAAATAACAAGACATCCCATCTAAATTACAAGACAACCCTCTAAAAAACAAGACATCCCTCTAAATAACAAGACATCCCTCTAAATAACAAGACATCCCTCTAAATATTAAGACATCCCTCCAAATAACAAGACATCCCTCTAAATATTAAGACATCCCTCTAAATAACAAGACATCCCTCTAAATATTAAGACATCCCTTTAAATAACAAGACATCTCTCTAAATAACAAGACATCCCTCTAAATAACAAGACATCCCACTAAATAACAAGACGTCCCTCTAAATAACAAGACATCTCTTTTAAATACCAAGACATCCCTCTAAATATTAAGACATCCCTCAAAATAACAAGACAACCCTTTTAAAAACAAGACATCCCTCTAAATAACGAGACATCCCTCTAAATAACAAGACATCCCTCTAAATATTAAGACATCCCTTCAAATAACAAGACATCCCTCTAAATATTAAGACATCCCTCTAAATAACAAGACATCCCTCTAAATATTAAGACATCCCTTTAAATAACAAGACATCTCTCTAAATAACAAGACATCCCTCTAAATAACAAGACATCCCTCTAAATATTAAGACATCCCTCCAAATAACAAGACATCCCTCTAAATATTAAGACATCCCTCTAAATAACAAGACATCCCTCTAAATATTAAGACATCCCTTTAAATAACAAGACATCTCTCTAAATAACAAGACATCCCTCTAAATAACAAGACATCTCACTAAAAAACAAGACATCCCTCTAAATAACAAGACATCCCTTTTAAATAACAAGACATTCCTCTAAATAACAAGACATCCCTCTAAATAACAAGACATCCCTCCAAATAACAAGAAATCCCTCAAAAAAGCAAGACATCCCTCTAAATATTAAGACATCCCTTCAAATAACAAGACATCCCTCTAAATAACAAGACATCCCTCTAAATAACAAGACATCCCTCTAAATAAAAAGACATCCCTTTAAATAACTAGACATCCCTCCAAATACCAAGACATCCCTCTAAATAACAAGACATCCCTCTAAATAACAAGACATACCTCCAAATAACGAAACATCCCTCTAAATTATAAGACATCCCTCTTAATAACAAGCATCCCTCCAAATAACAAGACATCCCTCTAAATAACAAGACATCCCTCCAAATATGAAGACATCCCTCTAAATAACAAGACATCCCTCTAAATAACAAGACATCCCTCTAAATAACAAGACATCTCTCTAAATATTAAGACATCCCTTCTAATAACAAGACATCCCTCTAAATAACAAGACATCCATCTAAATAACAAGACATCCCTCTAAATAACAAGACATCCCTCTAAATAACAAGACATCCCTCTAAAAAACAAGACATCCCTCTAAATATTAAGACATCAATCTAAATAACAAGACATCCCTCCAAATAACAAGACAACACTCTAAAAAACAAAAAAACCCTTTAAATAACAAGACATCTCTCTAAAAAACAAGACATCCCTCTAAATATCAAGACATCCCTCTAAATAACAAGACATCCATCTATATAACAAGACATTCCTCTAAATATTAAGACATCCCTCTAAATAACAAGACATACCTGTAAATAACAAGACATCCCTCTAAATAACAAGACATCCCATCTAAATTACAAGACAACCCTCTAAAAAACAAGACATCCCTCCAAATAACAAGACAACCCTCTAAAAAACAAGACATCCCTCTAAATAACAAGACATCCCTCTAAATAACAAGACATCACTCTAAATATTAAGACATCCCTCCAAATAACAAGACAACCCTTTAAAAAACAAGACATCCCTCTAAATAACAAGACATCCCTCTAAATAACAAGACATCCCTCTAAATATTAAGACATCCCTTCAAATAACAAGACATCCCTCTAAATATTAAGACATCCCTCTAAATAACAAGACATCCCTCTAAATATTAAGACATCCCTTTAAATAACAAGACATCTCTCTAAATAACAAGACATCCCTCTAAATAACAAGACATCCCACTAAATAACAAGACATCCCTCTAAATAACAAGACATCCCTTTTAAATAACAAGACATTCCTCTAAATAACAAGACATCCCTCTAAATATTAAGACATCCCTCTAAATAACAAGACATCCCTCCTAATAAAAAGACATCCCTCTAAATAGCAAGACATCCCTCTAATAAACAAGACATTCCGCTAAATATTAAGACATCCCTCTAAATAACAAGACATCCCATCTAAATTACAAGAAAACCCTCTAAAAAAAAAGACAACCCTCTAAAAAACAAGACATCCCTCTAAATAAAAAGACATCTTAGACACAAGTGTGTACAAGGTTGTACAAGTGTGTACAAGGTTGTACAAGTGTGTACAAGGGTGTACAAGTTTGTACAAGTGTGTACAAGTTTGTACAAGTGTGTACAAGTTTGTACAAGGTTGTACAAATGTATACAAGGGTGTACAAAAGTGTACAAGGGTGCACAAGTTTGTACAAGGGTGTACAAGTGTGTACAAGCTTGTAGAAGTGTGTACAAGCTTGTACAAGTGTGTACAAGGGTGTACAGGTTTGTACAAGGTTGTACAAGTGTTTACAAGGGAGTACAAGTATGTACAAGAATGTACAAGTTTGTACAAGTGTGTACAAGTGTGTACAAGGTTGTACAAGTGTGTACAAGGTTGTACAAGTTTGTACAAGGTTGTACAAGTGTGTACAAGGTTGAACAAGTGTGTACAAAGGTGTACAAGTGTGTACAAGGTTGTACAAGTGTGTACAAGGTTGTACAAGTGTGTACAAGGTTGTACAAGTGTGTACAAGGTTGTACAAGGTTGTACAATTGTGTACAAGGTTGTTCAAGTGTGTACAAGGTTGTACAAGTGTGTACAAGGGTGTACAAGTGTGTACAAGCTTGTACAAGTGTGTACAAGGGTGTACAGGTTTGTACAAGGTTGTACAAGTGTTTACAAGGGTGTACAAGTATGTACAAGAATGTACAAGTTTGTACAAGTGTGTACAAGTTTGTAAAAGGTTGTACAAGTGTGTACAAGGGTGTACAAGTGTGTACAAGGGTGCACAAGTGTGTACAATCGTGTACAATCGTGTACAAGCTTGTACAAGTGTGTACAAGGGTGTACAGGTTTGTACAAGGTTGTACAAGTGTGTACAAGGTTGTACAAGTGTGTACAAGGGTGTACAAGTTTGTGCAAGTGTGTACAAGTTTGTACAATTGTGTACAAGTTTGTACAAGGTTGTACAGATGTATACAAGGGTGTACAAAAGTGTACAAGGGTGCACAAGTTTGTACAAGGGTGTACAAGTGTGTACAAGCTTGTACAAGTGTGTACAAGCTTGTACAAGTGTGTACAAGGGTGTACAGGTTTGTACAAGGTTGTACAAGTGTTTACAAGGGTGTACAAGTATGCACAAGAATGTACAAGTTTGTACAAGTGTGTACAAGTTTGTAAAAGGTTGTACAAGTGTATACAAGGGTGTACAAGTGTGTACAAGGGTGCACAAGTGTGTACAAGGGTGTACAATCTTGTACAAGCTTGTACAAGTGTGTACAAGGGTGTACAGGTTTGTACAAGCTTGTAAAAGTGTGTACAAGGGTGTACAAATGTGTACAAGGATGTAAAAGTTTGTACAAGTGTGTACAAGTTTGTACAAGGTTGTACAAGTAAGTACAAGTTTGTACAAGAATGTACAAGTGTGTACAAGGTTTTACAATTGTGTAAAAGGTTGTACAAGTGTGTACAAGGTTGTACAAGTGTGTACAAGGTTGTACAAGTGTGTACAAGGTTGTACAAGTGTGTACAAGTTTGTACAAGTGTGTACAAGGTTGTACAAGTGTGTACAAGGTTGTACAAGTGTGTACAAGGTTGTACAAGTGTGTACAAGGTTGTACAAGTGTGTACAAGGTTGTACAAGTGTGTACAAGGGTGCACAAGTGTGTACAAGGGTGTACAATCGTGTACATGCTTGTACAAGTTTTTACAAGGTTGTACAAGTGTGTACAAGGTTGTACAAGTGTGTACAAGGTTGTACAAACGTGTACAAGGTTGTACAAGTGTGTACAAGGTTGTACAAGTGTGTACAAGGTTGTATAAGTGTGTACAAGGTTGTACAAGTGTGTACAAAGGTGTACAAGTGTGTACAAGGTTGTACAAGTGTGTACAAGGTTGTACAAGTGTGTACATGGTTGTACAAGGTTGTACAATTGTGTACAAGGTTGTACAAGTGTGTACAAGGTTGTACAAGTGTGTACAAGGGTGTACAAGTTTGTACAAGTGTGTACAAGTTTGTACAAGTGTGTACAAGTTTGTACAAGGTTGTACCAATGTATACAAGGGTGTACAAAAGTGTACAAGGGTGCACAAGTTTGTACAAGGTTGTACAAGTGTGTACAAGCTTGTACAAGTGTGTACAAGCTTGTACAAGTGTGTACAAGGGTGTACAGGTTTGTACAAGGTTGTACAAGTGTTTACAAGGGTGTACAAAAGAATGTACAAGTTTGTACAAGTGTGTACAAGTTTGTAAAAGGTTGTACAAGTGTGTACAAGGTTGTACAAGTGTGTACAAGGTTGTCACATAGTGTACAAGGTTGTACAAGTGTGTACAAAGGTGTACAAGTGTGTACAAGGTTGTACAAGTGTGTACAAAGTTGTACAAGTGTGTACATGGTTGTACAAGGTTGTACAATTGTGTACAAGGTTGTACAAGTGTGTACAAGGGTGCACAAGTTTTTACAAGGGTGTACAAGTGTGTACAAGCTTGTACAAGTGTGTACAAGTGTGTTCAAGTTTGTACAAGGTTGTACAAGTGTTTACAAGGTTGTACAAGTATGTACAAGAATGTTCAAGTTTGTACAAGTGTGTACAAGTTTGTAAAAGGTTGTACAAGTGTGTACAAGGGTGTACAAGTGTGTACAAGGGTGCACAAGTGTGTACAAGGGTGTACAATCGTGTACAAGCTTGTACAAGTGTGTACAAGGGTGTACAGGTTTGTACAAGGTTGTACAAGTGTGTACAAGGGTGTACAAATGTGTACAAGGATGTAAAAGTTTGTACAAGTGTGTACAAGTTTGTACAAGGTTGTACAAGTAAGTACAAGTTTGTACAAGAATGTACAAGTGTGTACAAGGTTTTACAATTGTGTAAAAGGTTGTACAAGTGTGTACAAGGTTGTACAAGTGTGTACAAGGTTGTACAAGTGTGTACAAGCTTGTACAAGTGTGTACAAGGTTGTACAAGTGTGTACAAGGTTGTACAAGTGTGTACAAGGTTGTACAAGTGTGTACAAGTTTGTTCAAGTGTGTACAAGTTTGTACAAGGTTGTACAAATGTGTACAAGGGTGTACAAAAGTGTACAAAGGTGCACAAGTTTGTACAAGGGTGTACAAGTGTGTACAAGTTTGTACAAGTGTGTACAAGCTTGTACAAGGGTTTACAGGTTTGTACAAGGTTGTACAAGTGTGTACAAGGGTGTACAAGTATGTACAAGAATGTACAAGTTTGTACAAGTGTGTACAAGGGTGTACAAGTATGTACAAGAATGTACAAGTTTGTACAAGTGTGTACAAGGGTGTACAAATGTGTACAAGGATGTAAAAGTTTGTACAAGTGTGTACAAGTTTGTAGTAGGTTGTACAAGGTTGTACAAGTGTGTACAAGGTTGTACAAGTGTGTACAAGGTTGTACAAGTGTGTACAAGGTTGTACAAGTGTGTACAAGGGTTCACAAGTGTGTACAAGGGTGTACAATCGTGTACAAGCTTGTACAATCGTGTACAAGCTTGTACAAGTGTGTACAAGGGTTTACAGGTTTGTACAAGGTTGTACAAGTGTGTACAAGGGTGTACAAATGTGTACAAGGATGTAAAAGTTTATACAAGTGTGTACAAGTTTGTACAAGGTTGTTTAAGTGTGTACAATGTTTTACAATTGTGTACAAGGTTGTACAAGTTTGTACAAGGTTGTACAAGTGTGTACAAGGATGTACAAGTGTGTACAAGGTTGTACAAGTGTGTACAAGTTTGTACAAGTGTGTACAAGTTTGTACAAGGTTGTACAAATGTGTACAAGGGTGTACAAAAGTGTACAAGGGTGCACAAGTTTGTACAAGGGTGTACAAGTGTGTACAAGGGTGTACAGGTTTGTACAAGGTTGTACAAGTGTGTACAAGCTTGAACAAGTGTGTACAAGGTTGTACAAGTGTTTACAAGGTTGTACAAGTGTGTACAAGGTTGCACAAGTGTGTACAAGGTTGCACAAGTGTGTACAAGGGTGTACAATCGTGTACAAGCTTGTACAAGTGTGTACAAGGGTGTACAGGTTTGTACAAGGTTGTACAAGTGTGTACAAGGGTGTACAAATGAGTACAAGGATGTAAAAGTTTGTACAAGTGTGTACAAGTTTGTACAAGGTTGTACAAGTAAGTACAAGTTTGTACAAGAATGTACAAGTGTGTACAAGGTTTTACAATTGTG
The DNA here is from genome assembly GCF_028750875.1 of Macrosteles quadrilineatus. NCBI lineage: Eukaryota > Metazoa > Arthropoda > Insecta > Hemiptera > Cicadellidae > Macrosteles > Macrosteles quadrilineatus. Next base: position 32,520 of record NW_026542631.1, on the reverse strand, counting down.
TAAAAGGTTGTACAAGTGTGTACAAGGTTGTACAAGCGTGTACAAGGTTGTACAAGTGTGTACAAGGTTGTACAAGTGTGTACAAGGTTGTACAAGTGTGTACAAGTTTGTTCAAGTGTGTACAAGTTTGTACAAGGTTGTACAAATGTGTACAAGGGTGTACAAAAGTGTACAAGGGTGCACAAGTTTGTACAAGGGTGTACAAGTGTGTACAAGGTTGTACAAGTAAGTACAAGTTTGTACAAGAATGTACAAGTGTGTACAAGGTTTTACAATTGTGTAAAAGGTTGTACAAGTGTGTACAAGGTTGTACAAGTGTGTACAAGGTTGTACAAGCGTGTACAAGGTTGTACAAGTGTGTACAAGGTTGTACAAGTGTGTACAAGGTTGTACAAGTGTGTACAAGGTTGTACAAGTGTGTACAAGGTTGTACAAGTGTGTACAAGGTTGTACAAGGTTGTACAATTGTGTACAAGGTTGTACAAGTGTGTACAAGGTTGTACAAGTGTGTACAAGGGTGTACAAGCTTGTACAAGTGTGTACAAGGGTGTGCAGGTTTGTACAAGGTTGTACAAGTGTTTACAAGGGTGTACAAGTATGTACAAGAATGTACAAGTTTGTACAAGTGTGTACAAGTTTGTAAAAGGTTGTACAAGTGTGTACAAGGGTGTACAAGTGTGTACAAGGGTGCACAAGTGTGTACAATCGTGTACAATCGTGTACAAGCTTGTACAAGTGTGTACAAGGGTGTACAGGTTTGTACAAGGTTGTACAAGTGTGTACAAGGTTGTACAATTGTGTACAAGGGTGTACAAGTTTGTACAAGTGTGTACAAGTTTGTACAATTGTGTACAAGTTTGTACAAGGTTGTACAAATGTATACAAGGGTGTACAAAAGTGTACAAGGGTGCACAAGCTTGTACAAGGGTGTACAAGTGTGTACAAGCTTGTACAAGTGTGTACAAGCTTGTACAAGTGTGTACAAGGGTGTACAGGTTTGTACAAGGTTGTACAAGTGTTTACAAGGGTGTACAAGTATGCACAAGAATGTACAAGTTTGTACAAGTGTGTACAAGTTTGTAAAAGGTTGTACAAGTGTATACAAGGGTGTACAAGTGTGTACAAGGGTGCACAAGTGTGTACAAGGGTGTACAATCTTGTACAAGCTTGTACAAGTGTGTACAAGGGTGTACAGGTTTGTACAAGCTTGTAAAAGTGTGTACAAGGGTGTACAAATGTGTACAAGGATGTAAAAGTTTGTACAAGTGTGTACAAGTTTGTACAAGGTTGTACAAGTAAGTACAAGTTTGTACAAGAATGTACAAGTGTGTACAAGGTTTTACAATTGTGTAAAAGGTTGTACAAGTGTGTACAAGGTTGTACAAGTGTGTACAAGGTTGTACAAGTGTGTACAAGGTTGTACAAGTGTGTACAAGTTTGTACAAGTGTGTACAAGGTTGTACAAGTGTGTACAAGGTTGTACAAGTGTGTACAAGGTTGTACAAGTGTGTACAAGGTTGTACAAGTGTGTACAAGGTTGTACAAGTGTGTACAAGGGTGCACAAGTGTGTACAAGGGTGTACAATCGTGTACATGCTTGTACAAGTTTTTACAAGGTTGTACAAGTGTGTACAAGGTTGTACAAGTGTGTACAAGGTTGTACAAACGTGTACAAGGTTGTACAAGTGTGTACAAGGTTGTACAAGTGTGTACAAGGTTGTATAAGTGTGTACAAGGTTGTACAAGTGTGTACAAAGGTGTACAACCGTGTACAAGGTTGTACAAGTGTGTACAAGGTTGTACAAGTGTGTACATGGTTGTACAAGGTTGTACAATTGTGTACAAGGTTGTACAAGTGTGTACAAGGTTGTACAAGTGTGTACAAGGGTGTACAAGTTTGTACAAGTGTGTACAAGTTTGTACAAGTGTGTACAAGTTTGTACAAGGTTGTACCAATGTATACAAGGGTGTACAAAAGTGTACAAGAGTGCACAAGTTTGTACAAGGGTGTACAAGTGTGTACAAGCTTGTACAAGTGTGTACAAGCTTGTACAAGTGTGTACAAGGGTGTACAGGTTTGTACAAGGTTGTACAAGTGTTTACAAGGGTGTACAAAAGAATGTACAAGTTTGTACAAGTGTGTACAAGTTTGTAAAAGGTTGTACAAGTGTGTACAAGGTTGTACAAGTGTGTACAAGGTTGTACAAGTATGTACAAGGTTGTATCATAGTGTACAAGGTTGTACAAGTGTGTACAAAGGTGTACAAGTGTGTACAAGGTTGTACAAGTGTGTACAAAGTTGTACAAGTGTGTACATGGTTGTACAAGGTTGTACAATTGTGTACAAGGTTGTACAAGTGTGTACAAGGGTGCACAAGTTTGTACAAGGGTGTACAAGTGTGTACAAGCTTGTACAAGTGTGTACAAGCTTGTACAAGTGTGTACAAGCTTGTACAAGTGTGTACAAGTGTGTACAAGTTTGTACAAGGTTGTACAAGTGTTTACAAGGTTGTACAAGTATGTACAAGAATGTTCAAGTTTGTACAAGTGTGTACAAGTTTGTAAAAGGTTGTACAAGTGTGTACAAGGGTGTACAAGTGTGTACAAGGGTGCACAAGTGTGTACAAGGGTGTACAATCGTGTACAAGCTTGTACAAGTGTGTACAAGGGTGTACAGGTTTGTACAAGGTTGTACAAGTGTGTACAAGGGTGTACAAATGTGTACAAGGATGTAAAAGTTTGTACAAGTGTGTACAAGTTTGTACAAGGTTGTACAAGTAAGTACAAGTTTGTACAAGAATGTACAAGTGTGTACAAGGTTTTACAATTGTGTAAAAGGTTGTACAAGTTTGTACAAGGTTGTACAAGTGTGTACAAGGTTGTACAAGTGTGTACAAGGTTGTACAAGTGTGTACAAGGTTGTACAAGTGTGTACAAGGTTGTACAAGTGTGTACAAGGTTGTACAAGTGTGTACAAGTTTTTTCAAGTGTGTACAAGTTTGTACAAGGTTGTACAAATGTGTACAAGGGTGTACAAAAGTGTACAAGGGTGCACAAGTTTGTACAAGGGTGTACAAGTGTGTACAAGTTTGTACAAGTGTGTACAAGCTTGTACAAGGGTTTACAGGTTTGTACAAGGTTGTACAAGTGTGTACAAGGGTGTACAAGTATGTACAAGAATGTACAAGTTTGTACAAGTGTGTACAAGGGTGTACAAGTATGTACAAGAATGTACAAGTTTGTACAAGTGTGTACAAGGGTGTACAAATGTGTACAAGGATGTAAAAGTTTGTACAAGTGTGTACAAGTTTGTAGTAGGTTGTACAAGGTTGTACAAGTGTGTACAAGGTTGTACAATTGTGTACAAGGTTGTACAAGTGTGTACAAGGTTGTACAAGTGTGTACAAGGTTGTACAAGTGTGTACAAGGTTGTACAAGTGTGTACAAGGTTGTACAAGTGTGTACAAGGTTGTACAAGTGTGTACAAGGGTTCACAAGTGTGTACAAGGGTGTACAATCGTGTACAAGCTTGTACAATCGTGTACAAGCTTGTACAAGTGTGTACAAGGGTTTACAGGTTTGTACAAGGTTGTACAAGTGTGTACAAGGGTGTACAAATGTGTACAAGGATGTAAAAGTTTATACAAGTGTGTAAAGTTTGTACAAGGTTGTTTAAGTGTGTACAATGTTTTACAATTGTGTACAAGGTTGTACAAGTGTGTACAAGGTTGTACAAGTGTGTACAAGGATGTACAAGTGTGTACAAGGTTGTACAAGTGTGTACAAGTTTGTACAAGTGTGTACAAGTTTGTACAAGGTTGTACAAATGTGTACAAGGGTGTACAAAAGTGTACAAGGGTGCACAAGTTTGTAAAAGGGTGTACAAGTGTGTACAAGGGTGTACAGGTTTGTACAAGGTTGTACAAGTGTGTACAAGCTTGAACAAGTGTGTACAAGGTTGTACAAGTGTTTACAAGGTTGTACAAGTGTGTACAAGGTTGCACAAGTGTGTACAAGGTTGCACAAGTGTGTACAAGGGTGTACAATCGTGTACAAGGTTGTACAAGTGTGTACAAGGGTGTACAAATGTGTACAAGGATGTAAAAGTTTGTACAAGGGTGTACAAGTTTGTACAAGGTTGTACAAGTAAGTACAAGTCTGTACAAGAATGTACAAGTGTGTACAAGGTTTTACAATTGTGTAAAAGGTTGTACAAGTGTGTACAAGGTTGTACAAGCGTGTACAAGGTTGTACAAGTGTGTACAATGTTGTACAAGTGTGTACAAGGTTGTACAAGTGTGTACAAGTTTGTTCAAGTGTGTACAAGTTTGTACAAGGTTGTACAAATGTGTACAAGGGTGTACAAAAGTGTACAAGGGTGCACAAGTTTGTACAAGGGTGTACAAGTGTGTACAAGCTTGTACAAGTGTGTACAAGCTTGTACAAGGGTTTACAGGTTTGTACAAGGTTGTACAAGTGTGTACAAGGGTGTACAAGTATGTACAAGAATGTACAAGTTTGTACAAGTGTGTACAAGGGTGTACAAGTATGTACAAGAATGTACAAGTTTGTACAAGTGTGTACAAGGATGTACAAATGTGTACAAGGATGTAAAAGTTTGTACAAGTGTGTACAAGTTTGTACAAGGTTGTACAAGGTTGTACAAGTGTGTACAAGGTTGTACAAGTGTGTACAAGGTTGTACAAGTGTGTACAAGGTTGTACAAGTGTGTACAAGGTTGTACAAGTGTGTACAAGGGTGCACAAGTGTGTACAAGGGTGTACAATCGTGTACAAGCTTGTACAATCGTGTACATGCTTGTTTCAAGTTTGTACAAGGGTTTACAGGTTTGTACAAGGTTGTACAAGTGTGTACAAGGGTGTACAAGTATGTACAAGAATGTACAAGTTTGTACAAGTGTGTACAAGGGTGTACAAATGTGTACAAGGATGTAAAAGTTTGTACAAGTTGTACAAGGTTACAAACTTGTAACCTTGTGTACTAGATTGTACACCCTTGTACACACTTGTACAACCTTGTACACACTTGTACAAACTTGTACACCCTTGTACACACTTGTACAACCTTGTACACACTTGTACAACCTTGTACACACTTGTACAACCTTGTACACAATTGTACAACCTTGTACAACCTTGTACACACTTGTACAACCTTGTACACACTTGTACAACCTTGTACACACTTGTACAACCTTGTAAAACTTGTACAACCTTGTACACACTTGTACACCCTTGTACACACTTGTACAAGCTTGTACACACTTGTACAAGCTTGTACACACTTGTACAAGCTTGTACACACTTGTACAACCTTGTACACACTTGTTCACCCTTGTACACACTTGTACAACCTTTTACAAACTGGTACACACTTGTACAAAATTGTACATTCTTGTACATACTTGTACATCCTTGTACACATTTGTACAACCTAGTACAAACCTGTACACCATTGTACACACTTGTACAAGCTTGTACACACTTGTACACCCTTGTACAAACTTGTGCACCCTTGTACACTTTTGTACACCCTTGTACACATTTGTACAACCTTGTACAAACTTAAACACACTTGTACAAACATGTACACACTTGAACAACCATGTACAGACTTGTACAACCTTGTACACACTTGTACAAGCTTGTACACACTTGTACAACCTTGTACACACTTGTACAACCTTGTACACACTTGTACAACCTTGTACACAATTGTAAAACCTTGTACACACTTGTACAACCTTGTACAAACCTGTACACCCTTGTACACACTTGTACAAGCTTGTACACGATTGTACACTCTTGTACACACTTGTGCAACCTTGTACACACTTGTGCAACCTTGTACACACTTGTACAACCTTGTAAACACTTGTACAACCTTGTACACACTTGTTCAAGCTTGTACACACTTGTACAACCTTGTACAAACCTGTACACCCTTGTACACACTTGTACACCCTTGTACAAACTTGTGCACCCTTGTACACTTTTGTACACCCTTGTACACATTTGTACAACCTTGTACAAACTTGTACACACTTGTACAAACTTGTACACACTTGTACAACCTTGTACACACTTGTACATCCTTGTACACACTTGTACAACCTTGTACACACTTGTACAACCTTGTACACAATTGCAAAACATTGTACACACTTAAACAACCTTGTACAAACTTGTACACACTTGTATAAACTTTTACATCCTTGTACACATTTGTACACCCTTGTACACACTTGTACAACCTTGTACAAACCTGTAAACCCTTGTACACACTTGTACAAGCTTGTACACGATTGTACAAGCTTGTACACGATTGTACACCCTTGTACACACTTGTGAACCCTTGTACACACTTGTACAACCTTGTACACACTTGTACAACCTTGTACACACTTGTACAACCTTGTACACACTTGTACAACCTTGTACACACTTGTACAACCTTGTACACACTTGTACAACCTTGTACACACTTGTACAACCTTGTACAACCTACTACAAACTTGTACACACTTGTACAAACTTTTACATCCTTGTACACATTTGTACACCCTTGTACACACTTGTACAAACTTGTACATTCTTGTACATACTTGTACACCCTTGTACACACTTGTACAAACTTGTACATTCTTTTACATACTTGTACACCCTTGTACACACTTGTACAACCTTGTACAAACCTGTAAACCCTTGTACAAGCTTGTACACACTTGTACAAACTTGTACACACTTGTACACCCTTGTACAAACTTGTGCACCCTTGTACACTTTTGTACACCCTTGTACACATTTGTACAACCTTGTACAAACTTGTACACACTTGAACAAACTTGTACACACTTGTACAACCTTGTACACACTTGTACAACCTTGTACACACTTGTACAACCTTGTACACACTTGTACAAGCTTGTACACACTTGTACAACCTTGTACACACTTGTACAACCTTGTACACACTTGTACAACCTTTTACACAATTGTAAAACCTTGTACACACTTGTACATTCTTGTACAAACTTGTACTTACTTGTACAACCTTGTACAAACTTTTACATCCTTGTACACATTTGTATACCCTTGTACACACTTGTACAACCTTGTACAAACCTGTACACCCTTGTACACACTTGTACAAGCTTGTACACGATTGTACACCCTTGTACACACTTGTGCACCCTTGTACACACTTGTACACCCTTGTACACACTTGTACAACCTTTTACAAACTTGTACACACTTGTACAAACTTGAACATTCTTGTACATACTTGTACACCCTTGTAAACACTTGTACAACCTTGTACAAACTTGTACACACTTGTACAAGCTTGTACACACTTGTACAAGCTTGTACACACTTGTACACACTTGTACACCCTTGTACAAACTTGTGCACCCTTGTACACACTTGTACAACCTTGTACAGAATTGTACAACCTTGTACAACCATGTACACACTTGTACAACTTTGTACACACTTGTACAACCTTGTACACACTTGTACACCTTTGTACACACTTGTACAACCTTGTACACTATGATACAACCTTGTACACACTTGTACAACCTTGTACACACTTGTACAACCTTTTACAAACTTGTACACACTTGTACAAACTTGTACATTCTTTTGTACACCCTTGTAAACACTTGTACAACCTTGTACAAACCTGTACACCCTTGTACACACTTGTACAAGCTTGTACACACTTGTACAAGCTTGTACACACTTGTACACCCTTGTACAAACTTGTGCACCCTTGTACACTTTTGTACACCCTTGTATACATTGGTACAACCTTGTACAAACTTGTACACACTTGTACAAACTTGTACACACTTGTACAAACTTGTACACCCTTGTACACACTTGTACAACCTTGTACACACTTGTACAACCTTGTACACAATTGTACAACCTTGTACAACCATGTACACACTTGTACAACCTTGTACACACTTGTACAACCTTGTACACACTTGTACACCTTTGTACACACTTATACAACCTTGTACACACTTGTACAACCTTGTACACACTTGTACAACCTTGTACACGTTTGTACAACCTTGTACACACTTGTACAACCTTGTACACACTTGTACAACCTTGTAAAAACTTGTACAAGCATGTACACGATTGTACACCCTTGTACACACTTGTGCACCCTTGTACACACTTGTACAACCTTGTACACACTTGTACAACCTTGTACACACTTGTACAACCTTGTACACACTTGTACAACCTTGTACACACTTGTACAAACTTGTACACACTTGTACAACCTTGTGCACACTTGTACAACCTTGTACACACTTGTACAACCTTGTACACACTTTTACAACCTTTTACACAATTGTAAAACCTTGTACACACTTGTACATTCTTGTACAAACTTGTACTTACTTGTACAACCTTGTACAAACTTGTACACACTTGTACAAACTTTTAGTCCTTGTACACATTTGTACACCCTTGTACACATTTGTACAACCTTGTACAAACCTGTACACCCTTGTACACACTTGTACAAGCTTGTACAAGATTGTACACCCTTGTACACACTTGTGCACCCTTGTACACACTTGTACACCCTTGTATACACTTGTACAACCTTTTACAAACCTGTACACCCTTGTACACACTTGTACACCCTTGTACAAACTTGTGCACCCTTGTACACTTTTGTACACCCTTGTACACATTTGTACAACCTTGTACAAACTTGTACACACTTGTACAAACTTGTACACACTTGTACAACCTTGTACACACTTGTACATCCTTGTACACACTTGTACAACCTTGTACACACTTGTACAACCTTGTACACAATTGTAAAACATTGTACACACTTAAACAACCTTGTACAAACTTGTACACACTTGTATAAACTTTTACATCCTTGTACACATTTGTACACCCTTGTACACACTTGTACAACCTTGTACAAACCTGTAAACCCTTGTACACACTTGTACAAGCTTGTACACGATTGTACAAGCTTGTACACGATTGTACACCCTTGTACACACTTGTGAACCCTTGTACACACTTGTACAACCTTGTACACACTTGTACAACCTTGTACACACTTGTACAACCTTGTACACACTTGTACAACCTTGTACACACTTGTACAACCTTGTACAACCTACTACAAACTTGTACACACTTGTACAAACTTTTACATCCTTGTACACATTTGTACACCCTTGTACACACTTGTACAAACTTGTACATTCTTGTACATACTTGTACACCCTTGTACACACTTGTACAAACTTGTACATTCTTGTACATACTTGTACACCCTTGTACACACTTGTACAACCTTGTACAAACCTGTAAACCCTTGTACAAGCTTGTACACACTTGTACAAACTTGTACACACTTGTACACCCTTGTACAAACTTGTGCACCATTGTACACTTTTGTACACCCTTGTACACATTTGTACAACCTTGTACAAACTTGTACACACTTGAACAAACTTGTACACACTTGTACAACCTTGTACACACTTGTACAACCTTGTACACACTTGTACAACCTTGTACACACTTGTACAAGCTTGTACACACTTGTACAACCTTGTACACACTTGTACAACCTTGTACACACTTGTACAACCTTTTACACAATTGTAAAACCTTGTACACACTTGTACATTCTTGTACAAACTTGTACTTACTTGTACAACCTTGTACAAACTTGTACACACTTGTACAAACTTTTACATCCTTGTACACATTTGTATACCCTTGTACACACTTGTACAACCTTGTACAAACCTGTACACCCTTGTACACACTTGTACAAGCTTTTACACGATTGTACACCCTTGTACACACTTGTGCACCCTTGTACACACTTGTACACCCTTGTACACACTTGTACAACCTTTTACAAACTTGTACACACTTGTACAAACTTGAACATTCTTGTACATACTTGTACACCCTTGTAAACACTTGTACAACCTTGTACAAACTTGTACACACTTGTACACACTTGTACAAGCTTGTACACACTTGTACAAGCTTGTACACACTTGTACACACTTGTACACCCTTGTACAAACTTGTGCACCCTTGTACACACTTGTACAACCTTGTACAGAATTGTACAACCTTGTACAACCATGTACACACTTGTACAACTTTGTACACACTTGTACAACCTTGTACACACTTGTACACCTTTGTACACACTTGTACAACCTTGTACACTATGATACAACCTTGTACACACTTGTACAACCTTGTACACACTTGTACAACCTTTTACAAACTTGTACACACTTGTACAAACTTGTACATTCTTTTGTACACCCTTGTAAACACTTGTACAACCTTGTACAAACCTGTACACCCTTGTACACACTTGTACAAGCTTGTACACACTTGTACAAGCTTGTACACACTTGTACACCCTTGTACAAACTTGTGCACCCTTGTACACTTTTGTACACCCTTGTATACATTGGTACAACCTTGAACAAACTTGTACACACTTGTACAAACTTGTACACACTTGTACAAACTTGTACACCCTTGTACACACTTGTACAACCTTGTACACACTTGTACAACCTTGTACACAATTGTACAACCTTGTACAACCATGTACACACTTGTACAACCTTGTACACACTTGTACAACCTTGTACACACTTGTACACCTTTGTACACACTTATACAACCTTGTACACACTTGTACAACCTTGTACACACTTGTACAACCTTGTACACGTTTGTACAACCTTGTACACACTTGTACAACCTTGTACACACTTGTACAACCTTGTAAAAACTTGTACAAGCATGTACACGATTGTACACCCTTGTACACACTTGTGCACCCTTGTACACACTTGTACAACCTTGTACACACTTGTACAACCTTGTACACACTTGTACAACCTTGTACACACTTGTACAACCTTGTACACACTTGTACAAACTTGTACACACTTGTACAAGCTTGTACACACTTGTACAACCTTGTACACACTTGTACAACCTTGTACACACTTTTACAACCTTTTACACAATTGTAAAACCTTGTACACACTTGTACATTCTTGTACAAACTTGTACTTACTTGTACAACCTTGTACAAACTTGTACACACTTGTACAAACTTTTACATCCTTGTACACATTTGTACACCCTTGTACACACTTGTACAACCTTGCACAAACCTGTACACCCTTGTACACACTTGTACAAGCTTGTACAAGATTGTACACCCTTGTACACACTTGTGCACCCTTGTACACACTTGTACACCCTTGTATACACTTGTACAACCTTTTACAAACTTGTACACACTTGTACAAACTTGTACATTCTTGTGCATACTTGTACACCCTTGTAAACACTTGTAAAACCTTGTACAAACCTGTACACCTTTGTACACACTTGTACAAGCTTGTACACACTTGTACAAGCTTGTACACACTTGTACACCCTTGTACAAACTTGTGCACCCTTGTACACTTTTGTACACCCTTGTATACATTTGTACAACCTTGTACAAACTTGTACACAATTGTACAACCTTGTACACACTTGTACAACCTTGTACACACTTGTACAACCTTGTACACACTTGTACAACCTTGTACACACTTGTACAAACTTGTACACACTTGTACAACCTTGTACACACTTGTACAACCTTGTACACACTTGTACAACCTTTTACACACTTTTACAACCTTTTACACAATTGTAAAACCTTGTACACACTTGTACATTCTTGTACAAACTTGTACTTACTGGTACAACCTTGTACAAACTTGTACACACTTGTACAAACTTTTACATCCTTGTACACATTTGTACACCCTTGTACACACTTGTACAACCTTGTACAAACCTGTACACCCTTGTACACACTTGTACAAGCTTGTACAAGATTGTACACCCTTGTACACACTTGTGCACCCCTGTACACACTTGTACACCCTTGTATACACTTGTACAACCTTTTACAAACCTGTACACCCTTGTACACACTTGTACACCCTTGTACAAACTTGTGCACCCTTGTACACTTTTGTACACCCTTGTACACATTTGTACAACCTTGTACAAACTTGTACACACTTGTACAAACTTGTACACACTTGTACAACCTTGTACACACTTGTACATCCTTGTACACACTTGTACAACCTTGTACACACTTGTACAACCTTGTACACAATTGTAAAACATTGTACACACTTAAACAACCTTGTACAAACTTGTACACACTTGTATAAACTTTTACATCCTTGTACACATTTGTACACCCTTGTACACACTTGTACAACCTTGTACAAACCTGTAAACCCTTGTACACACTTGTACAAGCTTGTACACGATTGTACAAGCTTGTACACGATTGTACACCCTTGTACACACTTGTGAACCCTTGTACACACTTTTACAACCTTGTACACACTTGTACAACCTTGTACACACTTGTACAACCTTGTACACACTTGTACAACCTTGTACACACTTGTACAACCTTGTACACACTTGTACAACCTTGTACAACCTACTACAAACTTGTACACACTTGTACAAACTTTTACATCCTTGTACACATTTGTACACCCTTGTACACACTTGTACAAACTTGTACATTCTTGTACATACTTGTACACCCTTGTACACACTTGTACAAACTTGTACATTCTTGTACATACTTGTACACCCTTGTACACACTTGTACAACCTTGTACAAACCTGTAAACCCTTGTACAAGCTTGTACACACTTGTACAAACTTGTACACACTTGTACACCCTTGTACAAACTTGTGCACCATTGTACACTTTTGTACACCCTTGTACACATTTGTACAACCTTGTACAAACTTGTACACACTTGAACAAACTTGTACACACTTGTACAACCTTGTACACACTTGTACAACCTTGTACACACTTGTACAACCTTGTACATACTTGTACAACCTTGTACACACTTGTACAACCTTGTACACACTTGTACAAGCTTGTACACACTTGTACAACCTTGTACACACTTGTACAACCTTGTACACACTTGTACAACCTTTTACACAATTGTAAAACCTTGTACACACTTGTACATTCTTGTACAAACTTGTACTTACTTGTACAACCTTGTACAAACTTGTACACACTTGTACAAACTTTTACATCCTTGTACACATTTGTATACCCTTGTACACACTTGTACAACCTTGTACAAACCTGTACACCCTTGTACACACTTGTACAAGCTTGTACACGATTGTACACCCTTGTACACACTTGTGCACCCTTGTACACACTTGTACACCCTTGTACACACTTGTACAACCTTTTACAAACTTGTACACACTTGTACAAACTTGAACATTCTTGTACATACTTGTACACCCTTGTAAACACTTGTACAACCTTGTACAAACTTGTACACACTTGTACACACTTGTACAAGCTTGTACACACTTGAACAAGCTTGTACACACTTGTACACACTTGTACACCCTTGTACAAACTTGTGCACCCTTGTACACACTTGTACAACCTTGTACAGAATTGTACAACCTTGTACAACCATGTACACACTTGTACAACTTTGTACACACTTGTACAACCTTGTACACACTTGTACACCTTTGTACACACTTGTACAACCTTGTACACTATGATACAACCTTGTACACACTTGTACAACCTTGTACACACTTGTACAACCTTTTACAAACTTGTACACACTTGTACAAACTTGTACATTCTTTTGTACACCCTTGTAAACACTTGTACAACCTTGTACAAACCTGTACACCCTTGTACACACTTGTACAAGCTTGTACACACTTGTACAAGCTTGTACACACTTGTACACCTTTGTACAAACTTGTGCACCCTTGTACACTTTTGTACACCCTTGTATACATTGGTACAACCTTGTACAAACTTGTACACACTTGTACAAACTTTTACACACTTGTACAAACTTGTACACCCTTGTACACACTTGTACAACCTTGTACACACTTGTACAACCTTGTACACAATTGTACAACCTTGTACAACCATGTACACACTTGTACAACCTTGTACACACTTGTACAACCTTGTACACACTTGTACACCTTTGTACACACTTTTACAACCTTGTACACACTTGTACAACCTTGTACACACTTGTACAACCTTGTACACGTTTGTACAACCTTGTACACACTTGTACAACCTTGTACACACTTTTACAACCTTTTACACAATTGTAAAACCTTGTACACACTTGTACATTCTTGTACAAACTTGTACTTACTTGTACAACCTTGTACAAACTTGTACACACTTGTACAAACTTTTACATCCTTGTACATATTTGTACACCCTTGTACACACTTGTACAACCTTGTACAAACCTGTACACCCTTGTACACACTTGTACAAGCTTGTACAAGATTGTACACCCTTGTACACACTTGTGCACCCTTGTACACACTTGTACACCCTTGTATACACTTGTACAACCTTTTACAAACTTGTACACACTTGTACAAACTTGTACATTCTTGTGCATACTTGTACACCCTTGTAAACACTTGTAAAACCTTGTACAAACCTGTACACCCTTGTACACACTTGTACATCCTTGTACACACTTGTACAAGCTTGTACACGATTGTACAAGCTTGTACACGATTGTACACCCTTGTACACACTTGTGAACCCTTGTACACACTTGTACAACCTTGTACACACTTGTACAACCTTGTACACACTTGTACAACCTTGTACAACCTACTACAAACTTGTACACACTTGTACAAACTTTTACATCCTTGTACACATTTGTACACCCTTGTACACACTTGTACAAACTTGTACATTCTTGTACATACTTGTACACCCTTGTACACACTTGTACAAACTTGTACATTCTTGTACATACTTGTACACTCTTGTACACACTTGTACAACCTTGTACAAACCTGTAAACCCTTGTACAAGCTTGTACACACTTGTACAAACTTGTACACACTTGTACACCCTTGTACAAACTTGTGCACCATTGTACACTTTTGTACACCCTTGTACACATTTGTACAACCTTGTACAAACTTGTACACACTTGAACAAACTTGTACACACTTGTACAACCTTGTACACACTTGTACAACCTTGTACACACTTGTACAACCTTGTACACACTTGTACAAGCTTGTACACACTTGTACAACCTTGTACACACTTGTACAACCTTGTACACACTTGTACAACCTTTTACACAATTGTAAAACCTTGTACACACTTGTACATTCTTGTACAAACTTGTACTTACTTGTACAACCTTGTACAAACTTGTACACCCTTGTACACACTTGTACAACCTTTTACAAACTTGTACACACTTGTACAAACTTGAACATTCTTGTACATACTTGTACACCTTTGTAAACACTTGTACAACCTTGTACAAACTTGTACACACTTGTACACACTTGTACAAGCTTGTACACACTTGTACAAGCTTGTACACACTTGTACACACTTGTACACCCTTGTACAAACTTGTGCACCCTTGTACACACTTGTACAACCTTGTACAGAATTGTACAACCTTGTACAACCATGTACACACTTGTACAACTTTGTACACACTTGTACAACCTTGTACACACTTGTACACCTTTGTACACACTTGTACAACCTTGTACACTATGATACAACCTTGTACACACTTGTACAACCTTGTACACACTTGTACAACCTTTTACAAACTTGTACACACTTGTACAAACTTGTACATTCTTTTGTACACCCTTGTAAACACTTGTACAACCTTGTACAAACCTGTACACCCTTGTACACACTTGTACAAGCTTGTACACACTTGTACAAGCTTGTACACACTTGTACACCCTTGTACAAACTTGTGCACCCTTGTACACTTTTGTACACCCTTGTATACATTGGTACAACCTTGAACAAACTTGTACACACTTGTACAAACTTGTACACACTTGTACAAACTTGTACACCCTTGTACACACTTGTACAACCTTGTACACACTTGTACAACCTTGTACACAATTGTACAACCTTGTACAACCATGTACACACTTGTACAACCTTGTACACACTTGTACAACCTTGTACACACTTGTACACCTTTGTACACACTTATACAACCTTGTACACACTTGTACAACCTTGTACACACTTGTACAACCTTGTACACGTTTGTACAACCTTGTACACACTTGTACAACCTTGTACACACTTGTACAACCTTGTAAAAACTTGTACAAGCATGTACACGATTGTACACCCTTGTACACACTTGTGCACCCTTGTACACACTTGTACAACCTTGTACACACTTGTACAAGCTTGTACACACTTGCACACACTTGTACACCCTTGTACAAACTTGTGCACCCTTGTACACACTTGTACAACCTTGTACACACTTGTACAACCTTGTACAAACCTGTAAACCCTTGTACAAGCTTGTACACACTTGTACAAACTTGTACACACTTGTACACCCTTGTACAAACTTGTGCACCATTGTACACTTTTGTACACCCTTGTACACATTTGTACAACCTTGTACAAACTTGTACACACTTGAACAAACTTGTACACACTTGTACAACCTTGTACACACTTGTACAACCTTGTACACACTTGTACAACCTTGTACATACTTGTACAACCTTGTACACACTTGTACAACCTTGTACACACTTGTACAAGCTTGTACACACTTGTACAACCTTGTACACACTTGTACAACCTTGTACACACTTGTACAACCTTTTACACAATTGTAAAACCTTGTACACACTTGTACATTCTTGTACAAACTTGTACTTACTTGTACAACCTTGTACAAACTTGTACACACTTGTACAAACTTTTACATCCTTGTACACATTTGTATACCCTTGTACACACTTGTACAACCTTGTACAAACCTGTACACCCTTGTACACACTTGTACAAGCTTGTACACGATTGTACACCCTTGTACACACTTGTGCACCCTTGTACACACTTGTACACCCTTGTACACACTTGTACAACCTTTTACAAACTTGTACACACTTGTACAAACTTGAACATTCTTGTACATACTTGTACACCCTTGTAAACACTTGTACAACCTTGTACAAACTTGTACACACTTGTACACACTTGTACAAGCTTGTACACACTTGAACAAGCTTGTACACACTTGTACACACTTGTACACCCTTGTACAAACTTGTGCACCCTTGTACACACTTGTACAACCTTGTACAGAATTGTACAACCTTGTACAACCATGTACACACTTGTACAACTTTGTACACACTTGTACAACCTTGTACACACTTGTACACCTTTGTACACACTTGTACAACCTTGTACACTATGATACAACCTTGTACACACTTGTACAACCTTGTACACACTTGTACAACCTTTTACAAACTTGTACACACTTGTACAAACTTGTACATTCTTTTGTACACCCTTGTAAACACTTGTACAACCTTGTACAAACCTGTACACCCTTGTACACACTTGTACAAGCTTGTACACACTTGTACAAGCTTGTACACACTTGTACACCTTTGTACAAACTTGTGCACCCTTGTACACTTTTGTACACCCTTGTATACATTGGTACAACCTTGTACAAACTTGTACACACTTGTACAAACTTTTACACACTTGTACAAACTTGTACACCCTTGTACACACTTGTACAACCTTGTACACACTTGTACAACCTTGTACACAATTGTACAACCTTGTACAACCATGTACACACTTGTACAACCTTGTACACACTTGTACAACCTTGTACACACTTGTACACCTTTGTACACACTTTTACAACCTTGTACACACTTGTACAACCTTGTACACACTTGTACAACCTTGTACACGTTTGTACAACCTTGTACACACTTGTACAACCTTGTACACACTTTTACAACCTTTTACACAATTGTAAAACCTTGTACACACTTGTACATTCTTGTACAAACTTGTACTTACTTGTACAACCTTGTACAAACTTGTACACACTTGTACAAACTTTTACATCCTTGTACATATTTGTACACCCTTGTACACACTTGTACAACCTTGTACAAACCTGTACACCCTTGTACACACTTGTACAAGCTTGTACAAGATTGTACACCCTTGTACACACTTGTGCACCCTTGTACACACTTGTACACCCTTGTATACACTTGTACAACCTTTTACAAACTTGTACACACTTGTACAAACTTGTACATTCTTGTGCATACTTGTACACCCTTGTAAACACTTGTAAAACCTTGTACAAACCTGTACACCCTTGTACACACTTGTACATCCTTGTACACACTTGTACAAGCTTGTACACGATTGTACAAGCTTGTACACGATTGTACACCCTTGTACACACTTGTGAACCCTTGTACACACTTGTACAACCTTGTACACACTTGTACAACCTTGTACACACTTGTACAACCTTGTACAACCTACTACAAACTTGTACACACTTGTACAAACTTTTACATCCTTGTACACATTTGTACACCCTTGTACACACTTGTACAAACTTGTACATTCTTGTACATACTTGTACACCCTTGTACACACTTGTACAAACTTGTACATTCTTGTACATACTTGTACACTCTTGTACACACTTGTACAACCTTGTACAAACCTGTAAACCCTTGTACAAGCTTGTACACACTTGTACAAACTTGTACACACTTGTACACCCTTGTACAAACTTGTGCACCATTGTACACTTTTGTACACCCTTGTACACATTTGTACAACCTTGTACAAACTTGTACACACTTGAACAAACTTGTACACACTTGTACAACCTTGTACACACTTGTACAACCTTGTACACACTTGTACAACCTTGTACACACTTGTACAAGCTTGTACACACTTGTACAACCTTGTACACACTTGTACAACCTTGTACACACTTGTACAACCTTTTACACAATTGTAAAACCTTGTACACACTTGTACATTCTTGTACAAACTTGTACTTACTTGTACAACCTTGTACAAACTTGTACACCCTTGTACACACTTGTACAACCTTTTACAAACTTGTACACACTTGTACAAACTTGAACATTCTTGTACATACTTGTACACCTTTGTAAACACTTGTACAACCTTGTACAAACTTGTACACACTTGTACACACTTGTACAAGCTTGTACACACTTGTACAAGCTTGTACACACTTGTACACACTTGTACACCCTTGTACAAACTTGTGCACCCTTGTACACACTTGTACAACCTTGTACAGAATTGTACAACCTTGTACAACCATGTACACACTTGTACAACTTTGTACACACTTGTACAACCTTGTACACACTTGTACACCTTTGTACACACTTGTACAACCTTGTACACTATGATACAACCTTGTACACACTTGTACAACCTTGTACACACTTGTACAACCTTTTACAAACTTGTACACACTTGTACAAACTTGTACATTCTTTTGTACACCCTTGTAAACACTTGTACAACCTTGTACAAACCTGTACACCCTTGTACACACTTGTACAAGCTTGTACACACTTGTACAAGCTTGTACACACTTGTACACCCTTGTACAAACTTGTGCACCCTTGTACACTTTTGTACACCCTTGTATACATTGGTACAACCTTGAACAAACTTGTACACACTTGTACAAACTTGTACACACTTGTACAAACTTGTACACCCTTGTACACACTTGTACAACCTTGTACACACTTGTACAACCTTGTACACAATTGTACAACCTTGTACAACCATGTACACACTTGTACAACCTTGTACACACTTGTACAACCTTGTACACACTTGTACACCTTTGTACACACTTATACAACCTTGTACACACTTGTACAACCTTGTACACACTTGTACAACCTTGTACACGTTTGTACAACCTTGTACACACTTGTACAACCTTGTACACACTTGTACAACCTTGTAAAAACTTGTACAAGCATGTACACGATTGTACACCCTTGTACACACTTGTGCACCCTTGTACACACTTGTACAACCTTGTACACACTTGTACAAGCTTGTACACACTTGCACACACTTGTACACCCTTGTACAAACTTGTGCACCCTTGTACACACTTGTACAACCTTGTACAGAATTGTACAACCTTGTACAACCATGTACACACTTGTACAACTTTGTACACACTTGTACAACCTTGTACACACTTGTACACCTTTGTACACACTTGTACAACCTTGTACACTATGATACAACCTTGTACACACTTGTACAACCTTGTACACACTTGTACAACCTTTTACAAACTTGTACACACTTGTACAAACTTGTACATTCTTTTGTACACCCTTGTAAACACTTGTACAACCTTGTACAAACCTGTACACCCTTGTACACACTTGTACAAGCTTGTACACACTTGTACAAGCTTGTACACACTTGTACACCCTTGTACAAACTTGTGCACCCTTGTACACTTTTGTACACCCTTGTATACATTGGTACAACCTTGTACAAACTTGTACACACTTGTACAAACTTGTACACACTTGTACAAACTTGTACACCCTTGTACACACTTGTACAACCTTGTACACACTTGTACAACCTTGTACACAATTGTACAACCTTGTACAACCATGTACACACTTGTACAACCTTGTACACACTTGTACAACCTTGTACACACTTGTACACCTTTGTACACACTTTTACAACCTTGTACACACTTGTACAACCTTGTACACACTTGTACAACCTTGTACACACTTGTACAACCTTGTACACACTTGTACAACCTTGTACACAATTGTACAACCTTGTACAACCATGTACACACTTGTACAACCTTGTACACACTTGTACAACCTTGTACACACTTGTACACCTTTGTACACACTTTTACAACCTTGTACACACTTGTACAACCTTGTACACACTTGTACAACCTTGTACACGTTTGTACAACCTTGTACACACTTGTACAACCTTGTACACACTTTTACAACCTTTTACACAATTGTAAAACCTTGTACACACTTGTACATTCTTGTACAAACTTGTACTTACTTGTACAACCTTGTACAAACTTGTACACACTTGTACAAACTTTTACATCCTTGTACATATTTGTACACCCTTGTACACACTTGTACAACCTTGTACAAACCTGTACACCCTTGTACACACTTGTACAAGCTTGTACAAGATTGTACACCCTTGTACACACTTGTGCACCCTTGTACACACTTGTACACCCTTGTATACACTTGTACAACCTTTTACAAACTTGTACACACTTGTACAAACTTGTACATTCTTGTGCATACTTGTACACCCTTGTAAACACTTGTAAAACCTTGTACAAACCTGTACACCCTTGTACACACTTGTACATCCTTGTACACACTTGTACAAGCTTGTACACGATTGTACAAGCTTGTACACGATTGTACACCCTTGTACACACTTGTGAACCCTTGTACACACTTGTACAACCTTGTACACACTTGTACAACCTTGTACACACTTGTACAACCTTGTACACACTTGTACAACCTTGTACACACTTGTACAACCTTGTACAACCTACTACAAACTTGTACACACTTGTACAAACTTTTACATCCTTGTACACATTTGTACACCCTTGTACACAATTGTACAAACTTGTACATTCTTGTACATACTTGTACACCCTTGTACACACTTGTACAAACTTGTACATTCTTGTACATACTTGTACACCCTTGTACACACTTGTACAACCTTGTACAAACCTGTAAACCCTTGTACAAGCTTGTACACACTTGTACAAACTTGTACACACTTGTACACCCTTGTACAAACTTGTGCACCATTGTACACTTTTGTACACCCTTGTACACATTTGTACAACCTTGTACAAACTTGTACACACTTGAACAAACTTGTACACACTTGTACAACCTTGTACACACTTGTACAACCTTGTACACACTTGTACAACCTTGTACACACTTGTACAAGCTTGTACACACTTGTACAACCTTGTACACACTTGTACAACCTTGTACACACTTGTACAACCTTTTACACAATTGTAAAACCTTGTACACACTTGTACATTCTTGTACAAACTTGTACTTACTTGTACAACCTTGTACAAACTTGTACACACTTGTACAAACTTTTACATCCTTGTACACATTTGTATACCCTTGTACACACTTGTACAACCTTGTACAAACCTGTACACCCTTGTACACACTTGTACAAGCTTGTACACGATTGTACACCCTTGTACACACTTGTGCACCCTTGTACACACTTGTACACCCTTGTACACACTTGTACAACCTTTTACAAACTTGTACACACTTGTACAAACTTGAACATTCTTGTACATACTTGTACACCCTTGTAAACACTTGTACAACCTTGTACAAACTTGTACACACTTGTACACACTTGTACAAGCTTGTACACACTTGTACAAGCTTGTACACACTTGTACACACTTGTACACCCTTGTACAAACTTGTGCACCCTTGTACACACTTGTACAACCTTGTACAGAATTGTACAACCTTGTACAACCATGTACACACTTGTACAACTTTGTACACACTTGTACAACCTTGTACACACTTGTACACCTTTGTACACACTTGTACAACCTTGTACACTATGATACAACCTTGTACACACTTGTACAACCTTGTACACACTTGTACAACCTTTTACAAACTTGTACACACTTGTACAAACTTGTACATTCTTTTGTACACCCTTGTAAACACTTGTACAACCTTGTACAAACCTGTACACCCTTGTACACACTTGTACAAGCTTGTACACACTTGTACAAGCTTGTACACACTTGTACACCCTTGTACAAACTTGTGCACCCTTGTACACTTTTGTACACCCTTGTATACATTGGTACAACCTTGAACAAACTTGTACACACTTGTACAAACTTGTACACACTTGTACAAACTTGTACACCCTTGTACACACTTGTACAACCTTGTACACACTTGTACAACCTTGTACACAATTGTACAACTTTGTACAACCATGTACACACTTGTACAACCTTGTACACACTTGTACAACCTTGTACACACTTGTACACCTTTGTACACACTTGTACAACCTTGTACACACTTGTACAACCTTGTACACACTTGTACAACCTTGTACACACTTGTACAACCTTGTACACGTTTGTACAACCTTGTACACACTTGTACAACCTTGTACACACTTGTACAACCTTGTAAAAACTTGTACAAGCATGTACACGATTGTACACCCTTGTACACACTTGTGCACCCTTGTACACACTTGTACAACCTTGTACACACTTGTACAACCTTGTACACACTTGTACAACCTTGTACACACTTGTACAACCTTGTACACACTTGTACAAACTTGTAAACACTTGTAAAACCTTGTACAAACCTGTACACCCTTGTACACACTTGTACATCCTTGTACACACTTGTACAAGCTTGTACACGATTGTACAAGCTTGTACACGATTGTACACCCTTGTACACACTTGTGAACCCTTGTACACACTTGTACAACCTTGTACACACTTGTACAACCTTGTACACACTTGTACAACCTTGTACACACTTGTACAACCTTGTACACACTTGTACAACCTTGTACAACCTACTACAAACTTGTACACACTTGTACAAACTTTTACATCCTTGTACACATTTGTACACCCTTGTACACAATTGTACAAACTTGTACATTCTTGTACATACTTGTACACCCTTGTACACACTTGTACAAACTTGTACATTCTTGTACATACTTGTACACCCTTGTACACACTTGTACAACCTTGTACAAACCTGTAAACCCTTGTACAAGCTTGTACACACTTGTACAAACTTGTACACACTTGTACACCCTTGTACAAACTTGTGCACCATTGTACACTTTTGTACACCCTTGTACACATTTGTACAACCTTGTACAAACTTGTACACACTTGAACAAACTTGTACACACTTGTACAACCTTGTACACACTTGTACAACCTTGTACACACTTGTACAACCTTGTACACACTTGTACAAGCTTGTACACACTTGTACAACCTTGTACACACTTGTACAACCTTGTACACACTTGTACAACCTTTTACACAATTGTAAAACCTTGTACACACTTGTACATTCTTGTACAAACTTGTACTTACTTGTACAACCTTGTACAAACTTGTACACACTTGTACAAACTTTTACATCCTTGTACACATTTGTATACCCTTGTACACACTTGTACAACCTTGTACAAACCTGTACACCCTTGTACACACTTGTACAAGCTTGTACACGATTGTACACCCTTGTACACACTTGTGCACCCTTGTACACACTTGTACACCCTTGTACACACTTGTACAACCTTTTACAAACTTGTACACACTTGTACAAACTTGAACATTCTTGTACATACTTGTACACCCTTGTAAACACTTGTACAACCTTGTACAAACTTGTACACACTTGTACACACTTGTACAAGCTTGTACACACTTGTACAAGCTTGTACACACTTGTACACACTTGTACACCCTTGTACAAACTTGTGCACCCTTGTACACACTTGTACAACCTTGTACAGAATTGTACAACCTTGTACAACCATGTACACACTTGTACAACTTTGTACACACTTGTACAACCTTGTACACACTTGTACACCTTTGTACACACTTGTACAACCTTGTACACTATGATACAACCTTGTACACACTTGTACAACCTTGTACACACTTGTACAACCTTTTACAAACTTGTACACACTTGTACAAACTTGTACATTCTTTTGTACACCCTTGTAAACACTTGTACAACCTTGTACAAACCTGTACACCCTTGTACACACTTGTACAAGCTTGTACACACTTGTACAAGCTTGTACACACTTGTACACCCTTGTACAAACTTGTGCACCCTTGTACACTTTTGTACACCCTTGTATACATTGGTACAACCTTGAACAAACTTGTACACACTTGTACAAACTTGTACACACTTGTACAAACTTGTACACCCTTGTACACACTTGTACAACCTTGTACACACTTGTACAACCTTGTACACAATTGTACAACCTTGTACAACCATGTACACACTTGTACAACCTTGTACACACTTGTACAACCTTGTACACACTTGTACACCTTTGTACACACTTGTACAACCTTGTACACACTTGTACAACCTTGTACACACTTGTACAACCTTGTACACACTTGTACAACCTTGTACACGTTTGTACAACCTTGTACACACTTGTACAACCTTGTACACACTTGTACAACCTTGTAAAAACTTGTACAAGCATGTACACGATTGTACACCCTTGTACACACTTGTGCACCCTTGTACACACTTGTACAACCTTGTACACACTTGTACAACCTTGTACACACTTGTACAACCTTGTACACACTTGTACAACCTTGTACACACTTGTACAAACTTGTACACACTTGTACAAGCTTGTACACACTTGTACAACCTTGTACACACTTGTACAACCTTGTACACACTTTTACAACCTTTTACACAATTGTAAAACCTTGTACACACTTGTACATTCTTGTACAAACTTGTACTTACTTGTACAACCTTGTACAAACTTGTACACACTTGTACAAACTTTTACATCCTTGTACACATTTGTACACCCTTGTACACACTTGTACAACCTTGCACAAACCTGTACACCCTTGTACACACTTGTACAAGCTTGTACAAGATTGTACACCCTTGTACACACTTGTGCACCCTTGTACACACTTGTACACCCTTGTATACACTTGTACAACCTTTTACAAACTTGTACACACTTGTACAAACTTGTACATTCTTGTGCATACTTGTACACCCTTGTAAACACTTGTAAAACCTTGTACAAACCTGTACACCCTTGTACACACTTGTACACACTTGTACAAGCTTGTACACACTTGTACAAGCTTGTACACACTTGTACACACTTGTACACCCTTGTACAAACTTGTGCACCCTTGTACACACTTGTACAACCTTGTACAGAATTGTACAACCTTGTACAACCATGTACACACTTGTACAACTTTGTACACACTTGTACAACCTTGTACACACTTGTACACCTTTGTACACACTTGTACAACCTTGTACACTATGATACAACCTTGTACACACTTGTACAACCTTGTACACACTTGTACAACCTTTTACAAACTTGTACACACTTGTACAAACTTGTACATTCTTTTGTACACCCTTGTAAACACTTGTACAACCTTGTACAAACCTGTACACCCTTGTACACACTTGTACAAGCTTGTACACACTTGTACACCCTTGTACAAACTTGTGCACCCTTGTACACTTTTGTACACCCTTGTATACATTGGTACAACCTTGAACAAACTTGTACACACTTGTACAAACTTGTACACACTTGTACAAACTTGTACACCCTTGTACACACTTGTACAACCTTGTACACACTTGTACAACCTTGTACACAATTGTACAACCTTGTACAACCATGTACACACTTGTACAACCTTGTACACACTTGTACAACCTTGTACACACTTGTACACCTTTGTACACACTTGTACAACCTTGTACACACTTGTACAACCTTGTACACACTTGTACAACCTTGTACACACTTGTACAACCTTGTACACGTTTGTACAACCTTGTACACACTTGTACAACCTTGTACACACTTGTACAACCTTGTAAAAACTTGTACAAGCATGTACACGATTGTACACCCTTGTACACACTTGTGCACCCTTGTACACACTTGTACAACCTTGTACACACTTGTACAACCTTGTACACACTTGTACAACCTTGTACACACTTGTACAACCTTGTACACACTTGTACAAACTTGTAAACACTTGTAAAACCTTGTACAAACCTGTACACCCTTGTACACACTTGTACATCCTTGTACACACTTGTACAAGCTTGTACACGATTGTACAAGCTTGTACACGATTGTACACCCTTGTACACACTTGTGAACCCTTGTACACACTTGTACAACCTTGTACACACTTGTACAACCTTGTACACACTTGTACAACCTTGTACACACTTGTACAACCTTGTACACACTTGTACAACCTTGTACAACCTACTACAAACTTGTACACACTTGTACAAACTTTTACATCCTTGTACACATTTGTACACCCTTGTACACAATTGTACAAACTTGTACATTCTTGTACATACTTGTACACCCTTGTACACACTTGTACAAACTTGTACATTCTTGTACATACTTGTACACCCTTGTACACACTTGTACAACCTTGTACAAACCTGTAAACCCTTGTACAAGCTTGTACACACTTGTACAAACTTGTACACACTTGTACACCCTTGTACAAACTTGTGCACCATTGTACACTTTTGTACACCCTTGTACACATTTGTACAACCTTGTACAAACTTGTACACACTTGAACAAACTTGTACACACTTGTACAACCTTGTACACACTTGTACAACCTTGTACACACTTGTACAACCTTGTACACACTTGTACAAGCTTGTACACACTTGTACAACCTTGTACACACTTGTACAACCTTGTACACACTTGTACAACCTTTTACACAATTGTAAAACCTTGTACACACTTGTACATTCTTGTACAAACTTGTACTTACTTGTACAACCTTGTACAAACTTGTACACACTTGTACAAACTTTTACATCCTTGTACACATTTGTATACCCTTGTACACACTTGTACAACCTTGTACAAACCTGTACACCCTTGTACACACTTGTACAAGCTTGTACACGATTGTACACCCTTGTACACACTTGTGCACCCTTGTACACACTTGTACACCCTTGTACACACTTGTACAACCTTTTACAAACTTGTACACACTTGTACAAACTTGAACATTCTTGTACATACTTGTACACCCTTGTAAACACTTGTACAACCTTGTACAAACTTGTACACACTTGTACACACTTGTACAAGCTTGTACACACTTGTACAAGCTTGTACACACTTGTACACACTTGTACACCCTTGTACAAACTTGTGCACCCTTGTACACACTTGTACAACCTTGTACAGAATTGTACAACCTTGTACAACCATGTACACACTTGTACAACTTTGTACACACTTGTACAACCTTGTACACACTTGTACACCTTTGTACACACTTGTACAACCTTGTACACTATGATACAACCTTGTACACACTTGTACAACCTTGTACACACTTGTACAACCTTTTACAAACTTGTACACACTTGTACAAACTTGTACATTCTTTTGTACACCCTTGTAAACACTTGTACAACCTTGTACAAACCTGTACACCCTTGTACACACTTGTACAAGCTTGTACACACTTGTACAAGCTTGTACACACTTGTACACCCTTGTACAAACTTGTGCACCCTTGTACACTTTTGTACACCCTTGTATACATTGGTACAACCTTGAAC
Organism: Macrosteles quadrilineatus; assembly: GCF_028750875.1. NCBI lineage: Eukaryota > Metazoa > Arthropoda > Insecta > Hemiptera > Cicadellidae > Macrosteles > Macrosteles quadrilineatus. Next base: position 3,898 of record NW_026542631.1, on the reverse strand, counting down.
AAACTTGTACACACTTGTACAAACTTGTACACACTTGTACAAACTTGTACACCCTTGTACACACTTGTACAACCTTGTACACACTTGTACAACCTTGTACACAATTGTACAACCTTGTACAACCATGTACACACTTGTACAACCTTGTACACACTTGTACAACCTTGTACACACTTGTACACCTTTGTACACACTTGTACAACCTTGTACACACTTGTACAACCTTGTACACACTTGTACAACCTTGTACACACTTGTACAACCTTGTACACGTTTGTACAACCTTGTACACACTTGTACAACCTTGTACACACTTGTACAACCTTGTACACACTTGTACAACCTTGTACACACTTGTACAACCTTGTACACACTTGTACAACCTTGTACACACTTGTACAAACTTGTACACACTTGTACAAGCTTGTACACACTTGTACAACCTTGTACACACTTGTACAACCTTGTACACACTTTTACAACCTTTTACACAATTGTAAAACCTTGTACACACTTGTACATTCTTGTACAAACTTGTACTTACTTGTACAACCTTGTACAAACTTGTACACACTTGTACAAACTTTTACATCCTTGTACACATTTGTACACCCTTGTACACACTTGTACAACCTTGCACAAACCTGTACACCCTTGTACACACTTGTACAAGCTTGTACAAGATTGTACACCCTTGTACACACTTGTGCACCCTTGTACACACTTGTACACCCTTGTATACACTTGTACAACCTTTTACAAACTTGTACACACTTGTACAAACTTGTACATTCTTGTGCATACTTGTACACCCTTGTAAACACTTGTAAAACCTTGTACAAACCTGTACACCCTTGTACACACTTGTACAAGCTTGTACACACTTGTACAAGCTTGTACACACTTGTACACCCTTGTACAAACTTGTGCACCCTTGTACACTTTTGTACACCCTTGTATACATTTGTACAACCTTGTACAAACTTGTACACAATTGTACAACCTTGTACACACTTGTACAACCTTGTACACACTTGTACAACCTTGTACACACTTGTACAAACTTGTACACACTTGTACAACCTTGTACACACTTGTACAACCTTGTACACACTTGTACAACCTTGTACACACTTTTACAACCTTTTACACAATTGTAAAACCTTGTACACACTTGTACATTCTTGTACAAACTTGTACTTACTGGTACAACCTTGTACAAACTTGTACACACTTGTACAAACTTTTACATCCTTGTACACATTTGTACACCCTTGTACACACTTGTACAACCTTGTACAAACCTGTACACCCTTGTACACACTTGTACAAGCTTGTACAAGATTGTACACCCTTGTACACACTTGTGCACCCCTGTACACACTTGTACACCCTTGTATACACTTGTACAACCTTTTACAAACCTGTACACCCTTGTACACACTTGTACACCCTTGTACAAACTTGTGCACCCTTGTACACTTTTGTACACCCTTGTACACATTTGTACAACCTTGTACAAACTTGTACACACTTGTACAAACTTGTACACACTTGTACAACCTTGTACACACTTGTACATCCTTGTACACACTTGTACAACCTTGTACACACTTGTACAACCTTGTACACAATTGTAAAACATTGTACACACTTAAACAACCTTGTACAAACTTGTACACACTTGTATAAACTTTTACATCCTTGTACACATTTGTACACCCTTGTACACACTTGTACAACCTTGTACAAACCTGTAAACCCTTGTACACACTTGTACAAGCTTGTACACGATTGTACAAGCTTGTACACGATTGTACACCCTTGTACACACTTGTGAACCCTTGTACACACTTTTACAACCTTGTACACACTTGTACAACCTTGTACACACTTGTACAACCTTGTACACACTTGTACAACCTTGTACACACTTGTACAACCTTGTACACACTTGTACAACCTTGTACAACCTACTACAAACTTGTACACACTTGTACAAACTTTTACATCCTTGTACACATTTGTACACCCTTGTACACACTTGTACAAACTTGTACATTCTTGTACATACTTGTACACCCTTGTACACACTTGTACAAACTTGTACATTCTTGTACATACTTGTACACCCTTGTACACACTTGTACAACCTTGTACAAACCTGTAAACCCTTGTACAAGCTTGTACACACTTGTACAAACTTGTACACACTTGTACACCCTTGTACAAACTTGTGCACCATTGTACACTTTTGTACACCCTTGTACACATTTGTACAACCTTGTACAAACTTGTACACACTTGAACAAACTTGTACACACTTGTACAACCTTGTACACACTTGTACAACCTTGTACACACTTGTACAACCTTGTACATACTTGTACAACCTTGTACACACTTGTACAACCTTGTACACACTTGTACAAGCTTGTACACACTTGTACAACCTTGTACACACTTGTACAACCTTGTACACACTTGTACAACCTTTTACACAATTGTAAAACCTTGTACACACTTGTACATTCTTGTACAAACTTGTACTTACTTGTACAACCTTGTACAAACTTGTACACACTTGTACAAACTTTTACATCCTTGTACACATTTGTATACCCTTGTACACACTTGTACAACCTTGTACAAACCTGTACACCCTTGTACACACTTGTACAAGCTTGTACACGATTGTACACCCTTGTACACACTTGTGCACCCTTGTACACACTTGTACACCCTTGTACACACTTGTACAACCTTTTACAAACTTGTACACACTTGTACAAACTTGAACATTCTTGTACATACTTGTCCACCCTTGTAAACACTTGTACAACCTTGTACAAACTTGTACACACTTGTACACACTTGTACAAGCTTGTACACACTTGAACAAGCTTGTACACACTTGTACACACTTGTACACCCTTGTACAAACTTGTGCACCCTTGTACACACTTGTACAACCTTGTACAGAATTGTACAACCTTGTACAACCATGTACACACTTGTACAACTTTGTACACACTTGTACAACCTTGTACACACTTGTACACCTTTGTACACACTTGTACAACCTTGTACACTATGATACAACCTTGTACACACTTGTACAACCTTGTACACACTTGTACAACCTTGTACACACTTGTACAACCTTTTACAAACTTGTACACACTTGTACAAACTTGTACATTCTTTTGTACACCCTTGTAAACACTTGTACAACCTTGTACAAACCTGTACACCCTTGTACACACTTGTACAAGCTTGTACACACTTGTACAAGCTTGTACACACTTGTACACCCTTGTACAAACTTGTGCACCCTTGTACACTTTTGTACACCCTTGTATACATTGGTACAACCTTGTACAAACTTGTACACACTTGTACAAACTTGTACACACTTGTACAAACTTGTACACCCTTGTACACACTTGTACAACCTTGTACACACTTGTACAACCTTGTACACAATTGTACAACCTTGTACAACCATGTACACACTTGTACAACCTTGTACACACTTGTACAACCTTGTACACACTTGTACACCTTTGTACACACTTTTACAACCTTGTACACACTTGTACAACCTTGTACACACTTGTACAACCTTGTACACGTTTGTACAACCTTGTACACACTTGTACAACCTTGTACACACTTGTACAACCTTGTAAAAACTTGTACAAGCATGTACACGATTGTACACCCTTGTACACACTTGTGCACCCTTGTACACACTTGTACAACCTTGTACACACTTGTACAACCTTGTACACACTTGTACAACCTTGTACACACTTGTACAACCTTGTACACACTTGTACAAACTTGTACACACTTGTACAACCTTGTACACACTTGTACAACCTTGTACACACTT